>NC_139220.1:323759471-324324471 GCF_055691185.1 Crinia signifera | reverse complement strand
GTATATATATCCCCCGTATGCCGTGTGACTGTCACAGGACAGGGGTCTGACTGTATACACTGTATATATATCCCCCGTACGCCGTGTGACAGTGTATACAGCCAGACTCCTGTCCTGTGACAGTCACACGGCGTACAGGGGATATATACACAGTGTATACAGCCAGACCCCTGTCCTGTGACAGTGTATATATCCCCTGTACGCCGTGTGACTGTCACAGGACAGGGGTCCGGTTGTATACACTGTATATATCCCCTGTACACCGTGTGACTGTCACAGGACAGGGGTCCGGTTGTATACACTGTATATATATCTCCACCTTACGCTGTGTGACTGTCACAGGACAGAGGTGTGGCTGTATACCAGTGATTTTCAACCTTTTTACCTTGCGGCACACTAAATATGATTTTAAAATTGCCAAGACACACCATGAGATCCCACAGGGAAGAACACATTGGCCCCTATAGGAAAAAAACAAACCTATTGGCCCCCTTATAAAAGAAATCACACTGGTCCCCACAGGTAACAAAAATAAAATACATTGGCCCTTTAAATGAAAAGAAGAGACCAGTAAATAACAGTTGAACTGGTGGTGGCTGTAAACTGGTTTGGGCATCTCTAGATCTGGGGGCACACTTGAGAACAGCTCAAGGCACACTAGTGTGCCACGGCACAGTGGTTGAAAAACACTTCTGTATACAATGTATATATATATCCCCCGTATGCCGTGTGACTGTCACAGGACAGGCGTCCGGCTTTATACCAGGGTGGGCAACCCTCCCGGAATCTGGGGGACCCCCCTGAACCCAACGAATCGCGGCATGTAAATGCCACAATCCGCGGGTCTCAGAGGAGGGGGCGGAGCTAAAATGTCTCAATCGCGTCATTTTAGCCCCGCCCCCTACATGGATATCAGTAATATCTACTATTTCACGTAGTGGGGGCGGGGCTTAATGACATCACCGACAAGCCCCACCCCCGATCGGGTAAGGAAAGTCTCCTCTCCGGGCTTCTCCCGGAGAGGAGCATTAAAAAGTCGGCAACCCTGCTTTATACACTGTATATATATCCCCCGTACGCCGTGTGACTGTCACAGGACTGGGATCTGGCTGTATACACTGTATATATATCCCCCGTATGCCGTGTGACTGTCACAGGACAGGGGTTCGGCTGTATACACTGTATATATATCCCCCGTATGCCGTGTGACTGTCACAGGACAGCGGTCCGGCTGTATACACTGTATATATATCCTTGTACGCAGTGTGACTGTCACAGGACAGGGTTCTGGCTGCTGTATACACTGTGTGTGTATATATATATATATATATATATATATATATATATATATATATATATATATATATATATATATATCCCCCGTATGCCGTGTGACTGTCACAGGACAGAGGTCTGGCTGTATAGTAGTAGTAGTAGTACGTTTATTTATAAGGCGCCGCAAAGTGTCCGCAGCGCCGTACATAGCAAACGAAAAAAGAAAAAAAAAAAAAAAAATTACAAGGTAACGTACAGGGTGTGTTGAAAGATACAGTATAAATAGGGGTATAGCTGGTAGAACTAAAATCAGCATCAGTTCAGAAGTAGGTGTCAAAATTGTCAAGGAGACTGAAGATGAAGTAGAGGAAGGGAAGAACAGGACAGGAGCACAGGTGAGGTAATGAGGTAGGGTGAGTACGTGAGGAAGGAGGGCCCTGCTCATAAGAGTTAACATACTAAAAATAGGTGGGTGGACGAACGAAATACAATAGGATAAGTAGGAACGGAGGGGAACGGAGGCAGGATAGGAGGATCAAAAGAGGTTAGGAGGAGGGATAGGCTAGTCGAAAAAAGTGGGTTTTGAGGGAGCGCTTGAAGGAGGTAAGGGAATCAGAAAGCCTGATGGGTGGCGGGAGGTTGTTCCAGTGCAGGGGGGCAGCGCGAGAGAAGTCTTGGACACGGGAGTGGTAGGAGGTGATTAGGTGAGAGGTCAGTCGGCGGTCAGCGATGGAGCGAAGAGGACGGGAGGGAGTGTGGATAGAGATCAGTGAAGAGAGGTAGGGAGCTGTGGAGGAGGAGAGAGCCTTGTAGGTGGTGGTGAGGAGTTTAAAGAGAACTCGGAAAGGAATGGGGAGCCAGTGAAGAGATAAACAGAGGGGGGAGGCAGAGGTAGAGCGGCGGGAGAGGAAGATGAGCCTAGCAGCAGCGTTAAGAATGGATTGGAGAGGTGCGAGGCGGGTGAGAGGTAGCCCAGAGAGAAGGATGTTGCAGTAGTCAAGGCGGGAGATGACAAGAGAGTGAATGAGAATTTTGGTCGCGTCAGTGGAGAGGAATGGTCTGATGCGTGAGATGTTGCGTAGGTGAAAGCGGCAAGACTGTGAGAGAGCACGAATGTGGGGGGTGAAAGAGAGGGAGGAGTCAATGATGACACCGAGGCAGCGCGTTTGGTCGGTGGACGTGATCTCGGTTTCACCAATGCTGATGGAGATAGTGGGAGAAGAGGGGATGTTCGGGGGATGGAAGATTAGAAGTTCAGTTTTAGCCATGTTTAGTTTCAGGAAGCGTTGGGTCATCCAGGCTGAGATGGCCGTGAGGCATTCGGAGACCTTGGACAGAAGTGATGGGGATAAGTCGGGGGAGGAGAGATAGATTAGGGTATCATCAGCATAAAGGTGGTAATGAAAACCATAGGAGCTGATGAGGGTGCCCAGAGAGGTGGTGTAGAGGGAGAAGAGGAGAGGGCCAAGGACTGACCCTTGGGGAACACCGACTGGCTGGGGGGTAGTAGGAGAGGAGGAGCTCGGAGTGGAGACGGAGAAGGAGCAATCGGAGAGGTATGAGGTGAACCAGGAGAAGACCGTGCCAGTGATACACTGTATATATATCCCCCCGTACGCCGTGTGACTGTCATAGGACAGAGGTCTGGCTGTATACACTGTGTGTATATGTGTGTATATATATATATATATATATCTATCCCCCCGTACGCCGTGTGACTGTCACAGGACAGGGGTCTGGCTGTATACACTGTGTATATATCCCCTGTACGCTGTGTGACTGTCACAGGACAGGGGTCCGGCTGTATACACTGTATATTTATCCATGTACGCCGTGTGACTGTCACAGGACAGGGGTCCGGCTGTATACACTGTGTATATATCCCCCATACGCTGTGTGACTGTCACAGGACAGGGGTCTGGCTGTAGACACTGTATGCCACAATTTTTGCATGGCCAAATAGCAAATCAAAGCAAGGCATTCTGGGATGTGTAGTTGATTACTAGCTGGTGGGAGAAGCCTCCACTAATTCCCAGACAGGACACTAGTCTCACCCCCTGTGTAGGTCTATGTGACCCTTACTCTGCTGAAGCCCCATTATCAGACATACTATAAGTGCTGTGTACAGTTGTTGTATTGGTGAAAACGAACCAATCCAAAGAGACCATACAAACTCCACACAGTGAGGTCTACGGTGGGCATAGGGCGACAGTGCTGTGGCACTACAGGGGTCAGGTCTGTCCTAGCTTATGTCTAGAAATGTCAGTGTACTGTATATATAGAAAGCAGTCCAGCATGTGTAGATTACATGCGAATGGAGCCAGTATTTACTAGAGATGAGCGGGTCCGGATCCCTGAGATCCGACAGATCCGAATATCGGGGATCCGAGTCGGCTCTGGAGTTCCCGCCTGAATTCCGGACCAATAACGAGGCCGAACGTCATCATCGCGCTGTCGGATTCTCGCGGGAGCGGGATCTTATAAAAGACGCACGCGCGCCCCGCCATCTTCACTCCAATCTTGGAGAGGGAAGAGGGTGGTTGGGAAGCTCCGTGTGCCCTGTGCTGTGCTCTGTGCCCTGTGCCATGTGCTCCGTGACCTGCCCTGTGCCCTCACTGCCCTGTGCTGTGCTCCGTGACCTGCCCTGTGCCCTCACTGCCCTGTGTTGTAGACTTGTATTGAGTCAGTGACTGTTTATAGGCCTGAGCCCTGTAGTGTGATTTAACTAACTAGGTCAGTGGTTCCCAAACTGTGTGCCGTGGCTCCCTGGGGTGCCTCGGGACACTTGCAGGGGTGCCCCAGGTTGGTGGTCCAGGACCACTTCAAATTATTTATGGTTAATTTTTGATAGGAAAAACCAGTGCTGGTGGCTGCCAATCATAAAATGTGTACAAACAGAAGCAAATCCTGCCCTTTACCACATAAGAGACCAGAAGGATGGCATATAAACCCAATCTACTTAATGCTATATTTATTCTGCTTTTTTTTCTTTGGGATAGGGGTGCCGTGAAAAAAATTCTGATACTCTAGGGGTGCCGTGATTTAAAAAAGATTGGGAACCCCTGAACTAGGTGCTGCAGTGCTCACACGCAGGGGCTGCAGTGTCCACTGTCCAGGGGCTGTCCTGTGGCCCGTGCCCTGTTGTGATTTATTTAGCCCTAAGCCCTGTGTTGTGATTTATTTAGCCCTGAACCCTGTGTTTTTTGTGATTTAACTAACTAACTCAGTGCTGCAGTGCTCACACGCAGGGGCTGCAGTGCTGCTTATTAGTACACTGTGCACAGGGGCTGCAGTATTACAAGGGGCTGTGTCCAGTGTGACGGCCTATATCTTATCCATTGTCCAGTGTCACGAGTCACTCACAACCTATATCCTGTGTCCAGTGTGACGACATATATCCTGTGTCCAGTGTGACGACATATATCCTGTGTCCAGTGTGACGACATATATCCTGTGTCCAGTGTGACGACATATATCCTGTGTCCAGTGTGACGACATATATCCTGTGTCCAGTGTGACGACATATATCCTGTGTCCAGTGTGACGACATATATCCTGTGTCCAGTGTGACGACATATATCCTGTGTCCAGTGTGACGAGATATACCCTGTGTCCAGTGTGACGAGATATACCCTGTGTCCAGTGTGACGAGATATATCCTGTGTCCAGTGTGACGAGATATATCCTGTGTCCAGTGTGACGACATATATCCTGTGTCCAGTGTGACGACATATATCCTGTGTCCAGTGTGACGACATATATCCTGTGTCCAGTGTGACGACATATATCCTGTGTCCAGTGTGACGACATATATCCTGTGTCCAGTGTGACGACATATATCCTGTGTCCAGTGTGACGACATATATCCTGTGTCCAGTGTGACGACATATATCCTGTGTCCAGTGTGACGACATATATCCTGTGTCCAGTGTGACGACATATATCCTGTGTCCAGTGTGACGACATATATCCTGTGTCCAGTGTGACGACATATATCCTGTGTCCAGTGTGACGACATATATCCTGTGTCCAGTGTGACGACATATATCCTGTGTCCAGTGTGACGACATATATCCTGTGTCCAGTGTGACGACATATATCCTGTGTCCAGTGTGACGACATATATCCTGTGTCCAGTGTGACGACATCTGTCCAGTGTGACGACATCTGTCCAGTGTGACAACATCTATCCAGTGTCCAGTGGGACGACATCTATCCAGTGTCCAGTGGGACGACATCTATCCAGTGTGACGACATCTATCCAGTGTCCAGTGTGACGACAATATATCCTGTGTCCAGTGTCACAAGTCACAACATATATCCTGTGTCCAGTGTGACATGTAATGTGTGCCGGCATATATCCTGTGTCCAGCGTGACATATATCCATTGTCCAGTGTGACGACATATGTCCAGTGTGACGACATATATCCAGTGTCCAGTGTGACGACATATATTCTGTGTCCAGTGTGACATATCCATTGTCCAGTGTGACGACATATATCCTGTGTCCAGTGTGACGACATATATTCTGTGTCCAGTGGGACGACATATATTCTGTGTCCAGTGGGACGACATATATTCTGTGTCCAGTGTGACGACATATATCCAGTGTCCAGTGTGACGACCTATATCCAGTGTCCAGTGTGACGACATATATTCAGTGTCCAGTGTGACGACATATATTCTGTGGCCAGTGTGACGACATATATTCTGTGGCCAGTGTGACGACATATATCCAGTGGCCAGTGTGACGACATATATCCAGTGGCCAGTGTGACGACATATATCCAGTGGCCAGTGTGACGACATATATCCAGTGGCCAGTGTGACGACATATATCCAGTGGCCAGTGTGACGACATATATCCAGTGGCCAGTGTGACGACATATATCCAGTGGCCAGTGTGACGACATATATCCAGTGGCCAGTGTGACGACATATATCCAGTGGCCAGTGTGACATCTAACTATTGTGTGACGACATATATCCTGTGTCCACTGTGACGACATATATCCTGTGTCCAGTGTGACGACATATATCCATTGTCCAGTGTGACGACATATATCCAGTGTCCTGTGTGACGACATATATTCTGTGTCCAGTGTGACGACATATATCCAGTGTCCAGTGTGACGACATATATTCTGTGTCCAGTGGGACGACATATATCCAGTGTCCAGTGGGACGACATATATCCAGTGTCCAGTGGGACGACATATATCCAGTGTCCAGTGGGACGACATATATCCAGTGTCCAGTGGGACGACATATATCCAGTGTCCAGTGGGACGACATATATCCAGTGGCCAGTGTGACATCTAACCATTGTGTGACGGCATATATCCAGTGTCCAGCTTGACATATATCCATTGTCCAGTGTACAGGAGCTGTGTCCAGGGGCGGTGTCCAGAGGCTGTGTCCAGTGTGACGGCTGTGTCCATTGTCCAGGGGCTGTGTCCAGTGTACAGGAGCTGTGTCCAGAGGCTGTGTCCATTGTCATGGGGCTGTGTCCAGGGTGACAGGCAGTGTCCAAGGGGCTGTGTCCAGTGTGACAGGCTGTGTCCAGTGTAAAGTAAGAAAAAGAAATAAAAGTAATAAATAAAATAAAAACACATTTTTGGAGGATGATGGAGGAGGAAATAGTGGGAGATCAGCAACCTGATAGAAGTGCTGAAGCTGCTACCACCAGTCATGACAAGGCCGATACCTCTTTGTATTTGCTGTTTGGAGCATTTCTCTTTTTTTTTGGGATAGTTTATTGAACTGCCACCCTGTCTGCCCCTGCAGTGCCGCTCTGCCAGGTTGGAAGTGTAAGGTCCACATGTACAGTATGTGATGCCGACTGCTGTCGCTTAGCTTAGTCATCCAGCTACCTCGGTATAACCCTTTTGGCCCAACTACAGTAAATGAAAACAATTTTGTAAGCTGTGAAGTGATCAAAATTGACTAGAAATGAGTGGAAACTAATGTTATTGAGGCTAATAATACTTTAGGGGCAAAAGCATTTGCATTTTCATAAAAATCCAAAACCAAAACCCACAAGGGTGGTTTTGCCAAAACCAATCCAGATCCAAAACACGAAGGGAGATCCAGATCCAAAACCCGAAAAAGTGGCCGCCGCACATCTCCAGTATTTACCCTGCATGCAAGCATAATAGAAGTTTGCCGACCCCCCTGTAGTGCAGCTTGGTTTGTCCAGGTGCACTTAACCCTTTCCTTGCTCTGCTCATATCTCTGCATAAGCCCCTGTGAGTTGAGTGAGGGGATCTGCGGATGAATATAAAGCAGTAGAGATGTAATACTATAAGTATGTTACCGGTACATTGCATTTGCTTGAGCTTCCTCTGATGTCCCAGCAGGTGGCGCCAGAGCACCAAGATTAGCCTTCACTTTCTTGTCATTACTTGTGGTGTAGTACATTGCTGTGTTCTCGGTCGGGGGTGATCTCTCATCCCAGCCAGGTGGCATCAAGATATTGTGGATAATGCAGGTGGACAGCGCGCCTTTCCTCTGTGACGCGGCTGAGGACTGCACTGACGTCATTGCGGTGTGACTTTTGGATGAGTCACTATTCCCGGTCCCCTTTAGACCAGGCGCAGAAGTCGCATCGCTCCGTTGGCTGCATACCTGGCTCTGTGTGTAATCAGATGCTGATTGATGTATTATTGTTCAGTCTTTATGGTATCATTATCCCCAGATATAAGCAGCTGTCCCCGTCCTCCATCTTGGGCCCCCGCAGGCCATATCATTACGCTGACACAGCGTTGCTGAGTGCCCTCGCCCTGTGCACACAGAGAGGTGTCTCGCTGCCAGCTCTTCATGTTCAGACACTTGTCAGGAGATATTCTGTGGTCGGGATCATAGACGCGTCGGCGCTTACATGTGGGAATCCTGCACATCCGGTTAACCCTGCGATGCAGCACGTTTCTCTGCTGTCACCGGGACGTTCGTGTGTTACTGGTCCAGGCTGGAGGTGACCAGCGGATGGCGCTGTGCAAGAACGGTGGAGGGGTGTGTGTGTGTGTGTGTGTGTGTGTGGAACAGCACTGGGCGGGGGTCTTATATGGGTCTCTGTTAGGTGTATTTGCCCTGCTGAGACTGGCACCAGGCCATGGGGTGCCCTCTCTCTCCTGTCTGCTTGCAACTGGGGCAGAAATTAAGGTCAGGATCTATTATCTGTACATTGCTACGGTACATGTATGTGCTATGTAACTAACCGTTCATGATTGAGTGATTGGCGGGTGACGTATGTGGAATCTGTGAGCCAGGCTGGGAGTGTATACACGCTCATTGACATGGCCAGAAAGGGCCCATACGCCCCCAGGCAGCTGCTGGGCCAGATCTGAGAGCTGTGTGTGTTCTCTTTGCAGAGATTTGAGAAGAAGTACAAGGCGGAAGTCAGCGCCGGCTCGCTCAGCAAGAGCACCCAGTTCGAATACGCCTGGTGTCTGATCCGCAGCAAGTACTCCGACGATATCCAGAAAGGGGCGGTGCTTCTGGAAGGTGAGCCGCAGAGCTGACGCTCTTCTGTGTTGTATCCTGACGGCCTTGTCGCTCTCTATGCTGGGCGATCAGAGTGTTGGTCGGGCGTGTCCAACCACTCGTACTGTTCTTCCTCTCGCTTCCTAAAGGAAGATCTTTCCCGGTGTCAGGACTACACCTGACGACATTGCGCCCATTTCTGTGGTACAGTAACCCTGTGCGTGCAGTGCCATCATTCCTCTCGTTTTGTTTTCTGTGTAGATCTTTTGCCAAAAGGGAGTAAGGAGGAGCAGCGGGATTACCTGTTTTACCTGTCCGTCGCTCACTACAGGTTAAAGGTGAGAGAATCTCAGACATTACCAGCATCTTCCTTCCATTTTTTTTTTTTTTTCCAATGAAACGTCGCCAACTTTATTCCTTTGTAATTGCTGACACACGGCGGTCCTTCTGTCTGCAGGAATATGAAAAGTCACTGAAGTATGTCCGAACTCTTCTGCACAAGGAACCAAAAAACACCCAGGCCCAGGAGCTGGAGAAAGTGATCGAGAAAAAGATGCAAAAAGGTAACAAGAAGCAGAAGGGTGAACACTTGAGATGCAGAGGTGCTTGGTACACCGAGGGCGGGCAATCTGCGGCACCCAGCTACTGTAGAAATACACATCCCAGCATGCCCTGCTGTGGTTTTGCTGTGAAGGTGTGCTAATACTGTGGCAGGGCATGCTGGGATGCTTAGTAACGCAGCAGCCTGAGTGCTGGAAGTAGATCATGTGACCAGGTGGTAAATAAGGGAATAGAGAGAACATGTGACTTAAAGGAAATGAGGTAATGAAGGTCAGGGGAGTGTTCTGTATGTAAGTGGTAGAGGGTAGGGGTTGGTGACTTAAATGTTAACAGGAAGGGCATGGGATGGGTGGGTAACGTATAGGTAAGCGGCAGAGGGAAGGGAAGGAGTGGGTCACATAGAGGTATGTGGCAGAGAGAAGGGCAGGTGAGGGTGGTGGAGAGGGAAGGGCAGTGTGACGTGCAGGTAAGTGGCAGAGGGAAGGGCAGGGGAGGGTGATCTAGATGTAAGCGAGAGAGCAAAGGGCAGGGGAGGGTGATGTAGATGTAAGCGGGAGAGCAAAGGGCAGGGGAGGGTGATGTAGATGTAAGCAGGGGAGGGTGATGTAGATGTAAGCGAGAGAGCAAAGGGCAGGGGAGGGTGATGTAGATGTAAGCAGGAGAGGGAAGGGCAGGGGAGGGTGATGTAGATGTAAGCGGGAGAGGGAAGGGCAGGGGTGGGTGACGTAGATGTAAGCGGGAGAGGGAAGGGCAGGGGTGGGTGACGTAGATGTAAGTAGGAGAGGGAAGGGCAGGGGTGGGTGATGTAGATGTAAGAGGGAGAGGGAAGGGCAGGGGTGGGTGATGTAGATGTAAGCAGGGGCGGGTGACCTAGATGGAAGGGCAGGGGTGATTGACGTAGATTTAAGCAGGAGAGGGAAGGGCAGGGGCGGGTGATGTATATGTAAGAGGGTAGGGGTGGGTGACTTAAATGTTAACAGGAAGGGCATGGGATGGGTGGGTAACTTATAGGTAAGCGGCAGAGGGAAGGGAAGGAGTGGGTCACATAGAGGTATGTGGCAGAGAGAAGGGCAGGTGAGGGTGGTGGAGAGGGAAGGGCAGTGTGACATGCAGGTAAGTGGCAGAGGGAAGGGCAGGGGAGGGTGATCTAGATGTAAGCGAGAGAGCAAAGGGCAGGGGAGGGTGATGTAGATGTAAGCAGGAGAGGGAAGGGCAGGGGTGGGTGACGTAGATATAAGCAGGGGTGGGTGATGTAGATGTAAGGGGGAGGGGGAAGGGCAGGGGTGGGTGACGTAGATTTAAGCGGGAGAGGGAAGGGCAGGGGTGGGTGACGTAGATGTAAGTAGGAGAGGGAAGGGTAGGGGTGGGTGATGTAGATGTAAGAGGGAAGGGCAGGGGTGGGTGATGTAGATGTAAGCAGGGGCGGGTGACCTAGATGGAAGGGCAGGGGTGATTGACGTAGATTTAAGCAGGAGAAGGAAGGGCAGGGGTGGGTGATGTAAATGTAAGCAGGAGAAGGAAGGGCAGGGGTGGGTGATGTAAATGTAAGCAGGAGAGGGAAGGGCAGGGGTGGGTGATGTAGATGTAAGCAGGAGAGGGAAGGGCAGGTGGCGGGTGACCTATATGTAAGCAGGAGAGGGAAGGGCAGGGTAGGGTGATGTAGAAGTAAGCAGGAGAGGGAAGGGTAGGGTGATGTAGATGTAAGCAGGGGAGGGTGATGTAGATATAAGCATGAGATGGAAAGGATGAGTAACAAAGATGTAAGCAGGAGAGGGAAGGGCAGGGTTGGGTGACATAGATGTAAGGGGGAGAGGGAAGGGCAGGGGAGGGTGATGTAGATGTAAGCATGAGATGGAAAGGATGAGTAACAAAGATGTAAGCAGGAGAGGGAAGGGCAGGGTAGGGTGATCTAGAGATAGTGGGGAAGTGCAGGAAGCCATGCCGTGCCGACATTGGGTATGGGAAGGTACAGCAGGTCAGGTTGGACACACCTGTGAATGACTAGGGATAGTATAATACCTGATGCATTGGGGGCCTCACACCTTCCTAGTGAAGCGATGGCCTTCCTTCTCCGATACATGCTTCTCTCCTGCCGTTCTGCACCGTTACCATGTCCTTACACTCACACGCCTCCTTGCTTTTGCAGAGGGACTAGTTGGCATGGCCATTGTCGGGGGGATGGCCCTGGGAGTCGCCGGCCTCGCTGGGCTCATCGGTCTGGCTATCTCCAAGTCCAAATGAAGAATTATTGCATCATATTTTATTATATTTTTTTTGCACTATTGATCCCGGGATACCAGCTGCGGAGATCTCCCGGTAACATCACCGTGTCGCCAGAACCGGAAGTTACTTTATCGCCTAACGTAGACGCCTCAGACACTTGCTAATAACCTGTAACATATAACGGAGCCCCAATGCCTGCGGAATGCCACGTTCCCCATCTCTGTGCTCCTCCGATACGAGATCCACACGATGTGCGGTCATTCCTCTTTATATAATGACCATGAATCTTGTGCTCTTTCTTTTGTAAACTTAATTTCTCTTAAATTAACTCCTATAAAGGTGTGTTCTCCTAAAGGTGTTGTATGCAGTATTTGAATGGGTGAAGTACAGTATGTACACTCTTTCTTACAGTATTGGAAATATCAACATGGCTTCCCCCCGCGCGCGGCCAGCCGGCTTCAATGAGACCATTGAATGATTTATTTTTTTGTGTATTTGTGTATTGCGAATGCATCCGCTCGCATGCTATTTTTTTTGTTGGGGGGGGGGGGGCTTTACGTGCTTGCGTGCTTTGTGATTCAAGATATTGCTCTGCGTAAAGAATACCAGACTCTCTTTTTATTTTTAAAGCTCTAGTGGTTTTGAGTTCCGACAGCAGGGGGTGCTGTGCAGCCATCCTATTCAGCACGCTCCTTCTAGTCTTCCTTCCCAGCGCCGGGAGAGGGTAGTTATGGAGTCACTGGACCCCAGATAAATATTTTGAGATTGTTGATTGTCTTGTCGTCAAGAACCAGCCGCATTGTGTTCGGGAGACAATGACCAAGCGCGGCGGAGTCACCCTCTGTTTGCTCGGTGAGATCATCTTGGCTGAGAGATTGATGAACCGTGCATCGGTGAATTTGCAAACATGCCCAGATGAAAGGCTGTTTTGTTCACCGAGTGTCATGTCAAGTTCTAGATCACTCAGAAATACACCAATAGTGTTATTAAAATGATTGTGGTGCCGCGACAATGTACAAGATGGCCGCTGTCAGGCGCTGCACCACTGCCGACAGACCAGGTAATGTTTGCCCTTATTCAGCTTTCCAGGTTAGGTGACCCTGTCCCCTGGCGGGAGAGGAACCTGGTGTGGTCTTCACAGCTCCATGTTGTGGGGTACCCTAACCAGCCTGTCTGGTATCTGCAGTCATTCTATGGTCAGTCAGGTGCTTTATTCCTTATTGAGGTATTTGGTGAGAACAGCTGAACCTCTTGACCGTTTCTGCAGGCAGTGATGATAATGACCGGTAGGTACATTGTATTGTGAATTATTATTATTATGTTTATATTTTATTTATAAGGCGTCGTACACAGGGCACAGAACTAAATATGACAGTAACTGAAGAACAAAGACAGCATATCGATCTATCTTATATATTATTATATGATCTTCACCTCTTCATCAGACCAGAATCTCCGTCCTCTTAGGACTTCGTCCAAACAGGTGATGGTCCAATGGGGCTCGATGAAGACTATAAGGAGGATGCTTTGGCACCTGGAAACAAAGTGATTGGCTCGTGTGGACAGTACGAGCGCGGTGTGCGGGCATGCATGGTCCTGCAATAACACAACTCCCGTGTACAGCCGGACGCTGCGTACGAGCGTGGTGTACGGACGTGCATAGTCCTGCAATAACACAGCACCCGTGTACAGCCGGCCTCTGCGTACGAGCGTGGTGTGCAGACATGCATGGTCCTGCAATAACACAACACCCGTGTACAGCCGGACGCTGCGTACGAGCGTGGTGTGCGGATGTGCATAGTCCTGCAATAACACAGCACCCGTGTACAGCCGGCCTCTGCGTACGAGCGTGGTGTACGGACATGCATAGTCCTGCAATAACACAACCATGTACAGCCGGCCTCTGCGTACGAGCGTGGTGTGTGGACGTGCATAGTCTTACAATAACAACACCCGTGTACAGCCGACCTCTGCGTACGAGCGTGGTGTGCGGACGTGCATAGTCCTGCAATAACACAGCACCCGTGTACAGCCGGCCTCTGCGTACGAGCGTGGTGTGCGGACGTGCATAGTCCTGCAATAACACAACCATGTACAGCCGGCCGCTGCGTACGAGCGTGTTGTGCGGACGTGCATAGTCCTACAATAACACAGCACCCGTGTACAGCCGGCCTCTGCGTACGAGCATGGTGTGCGGATGTGCATAGTCCTGCAATAACACAGCACCCGTGTACAGCCGGCCTCTGCGTACGAGCGTGGTGTACGGACGTGCATAGTCCTGCAATAACACAACCATGTACAGCCGGCCTCTGCGTACGAGCGTGTTGTGCGGACGTGCATAGTCCTACAATAACACAACACCCGTGTACAGCCGGCCTCTGCGTACGAGCGTGGTGTACGGACGTGCATAGTCCTGCAATAACACAGCACCCGTGTACAGCCGGCCTCTGCGTACGAGCGTGGTGTGCGGACGTGCATAGTCCTGCAATAATACAACCAAGTACAGCCGGCCGCTGCGTACGAGCGTGTTGTGCGGACGTGCATAGTCCTACAATAACACAGCACCCGTGTACAGCCGGCCTCTGCGTACGAGCGTGTTGTGCGGACGTGCATAGTCCTACAATAACACAGCACCCGTGTACAGCCGGCCTCTGCGTACGAGCATGGTGTGCGGATGTGCATAGTCCTGCAATAACACAGCACCTGTGTACAGCCGGACGCTGCGTACGAGCGTGGTGTACGGACGTGCATAGTCCTGCAATAACACAGCACCCGTGTACAGCCGGCCTCTGCGTACGAGCGTGGTGTACGGACGTGCATAGTCCTGCAATAGCACAACCATGTACAGCCAGCCTCTGCGTACGAGCGTGTTGTGCGGACGTGCATAGTCCTACAATAACACAACACCCGTGTACAGCCGGCCTCTGCGTACGAGCGTGGTGTACGGACGTGCATAGTCCTGCAATAACACAGCACCCGTGTACAGCCGGCCTCTGCGTACGAGCGTGGTGTGCGGACGTGCATAGTCCTGCAATAACACAACCATGTACAGCCGGCCGCTGCGTACGAGCGTGTTGTGCGGACGTGCATAGTCCTACAATAACACAGCACCCGTGTACAGCCGGCCTCTGCGTACGAGCGTGATGTACGGACGTGCATAGTCCTGCAATAACACAACCATGTACAGCCGGCCTCTGCGTACGAGCGTGGTGTGCGGACGTGCATAGTCCTACAATAACACAGCACCCGTGTACAGCCGGCCTCTGCGTACGAGCGTGGTGTGCGGACGTGCATAGTCCTACAATAACACAGCACCCGTGTACAGCCGGCCTCTGCGTACGAGCGTGGTGTGCAGACATGCATGGTCCTGCAATAACACAGCACCTGTGTACAGCCGGCCTCTGCGTACGAGCGTGGTGTGCGGACGTGCATAGTCCTACAATAACACAGCACCCGTGTACAGCCGGCCTCTGCGTACGAGCGTGGTGTGCGGACGTGCATAGTCCTACAATAACACAGCACCCGTGTACAGCCGGCCTCTGCGTACGAGCGTAGTGTGCGGACGTGCATAGTCCTACAATAACACAGCGTATCAGTGTATACTCAGTATTACTATATAGAGCAGCGGTGAACAGTCAGGTTTCCATGTGTAATCCCTACACAGGGTGACACACCGCCCCTATTGTCCTGGTAACTTGATCTGGTGGGAATTGGAGTGGAGACTGGGCGCTTTGTACCCTTATCTTTTCTCCAAGGCCATGTATTGCGACAATCAGGGAAAGGGCACTGCAGGGGGGCAGATGTAACAGGCGCAGAGAGCGTTAGATTTATGTGGGGAGAGTTCAAACTGAAATGTAAATTGCAGTGTCAAGATAAAGTTGTGGGCTACATGCATAAGCAGCCAGGATTTACTCTGCACGGAAAAAAACATAACACACTATATTGTAATTTTTTTTTTTGCTTTGCTTCCACCTGAAATCAGGCCCAGGAGCGGCGCAATCTCTAACTGGGGCTGGATACACGTACATGTAGCCTCCTTAGATGTTAAACGCTCCTCGCCGCCTGCACCAATCCCAGACTGGGTTCCGGTATCACATGAACTGGCCAATAGGGATTTCTGTCTTACAACCTGTAACAGCCTGTTACCGACTCCACCCACTGCGCAGTTTCTGGGTATAATGCCGCCACTACCAGGCTCCTCCCACATTTACTCACTCAGTCTCCTGCTCCTGGCACGTGAATCCTGCTTACTTGTGTGTGTGTGTGTGTGTGTGTTGATGAGCTCCTGACACACCTAACTGTTGGCTGGTTCCTCATTTGACCATTACCATAAACCGGGCGGAGCTTGGAGGCGTTGGGCTCATACCAGGATAGGCCGAGAACAGGAGTCTAGTGTCGTGTTTCTGTTTAGCTCTGCCCCCTATTACCCTCCTGCCTACCTACACCCCACCTATCTGAGCCCGCACTGGGTGTGACCTGCATCCCGCCATCGGATGACCCCCCCCCCCCCCTCTATCCTCCATTGACCGCTGCCCAACCTGAGATCTTTGCACCATGGATTTAAAAAAGTCCCTATGAAATTCTGTGCACTGGCCCACAGTAACCGTCAATAAAACCGTATCTGTGTCTGGGCCTGGTATCGAGTGATACCGTGTTACCGTCCCGTAATCAGGGCGCTCCTTAAATATTAACCAGATCTCTTAACAAAGACTCTCACTTAATAAATCTGTTGTAGGAAAAATGCAGCTGCCTTTGATGGACTCGGTGCTGCGTTACACATCTATAGGGAAGTCGTAAATCTGCTGGATTGCTGTACCATGCTGCTGTCTGTAGCAAGCCGGTATTCCGCCATGTGCTTCGCAGTAATGAGGAATGCCTCTGCCCCTAACTCCATATGCCTGTTGCATATGCCAGGCATGTGCAAACTGCGGCCCTCCAGCTGTTGTGAAACCACATCCCAGCATGCCTTGCCGTAGTTTTAGCATTCCCTAATAGCAAAACTGTGGCAAGGCATGATGGGACTTGTAGTTTCACAGCAGCTGGAGGGCCATAGTTTGGACATGCCTGGCATATTCAGCTACTTGTACAGTATGTGACGGGGGTTATCTGTGGTTTCTAGGGAAGGTTCCTGGAAGGTAACGTAGGGCTGGCGCCGCCGTCACAGGACGGAATTATTTTCAGAACCAATAAAGGTTAACGGAACTTTTAGGTCAACATGAAAAAGGTCGACCTGGTGGGGGGGGAGTTTGGTGTCTATGCCGACATGGACACTTTTTTGATTTTTTTGAGCCGACATGTGCCAACAGGCGGTATATCATGCCCTACCATCCACTAAGGCGTGGAGGGAGAATATAATAGTGTGCCGAGCGCGGCAAGCCATGCGAGGGGACGCTGTGCACCGGCACAGTGTCCATGTCGACTATGTCGTCATTTGGGACCAAAAAAAAAAGTGAAAACCCCATGTCGACATTCTGACTGGCGCCCTAACCATTGTTGACCTAATGCTTGCTGACCTTCCATGTTGGCCAATACCCATATCCAATTAGTAGTGGAATGACGCTAGGTGCAGGCCAGCCATGTTTCGAGGTCGCAGAGGCTGCTTGTGACATCACGCAACCGTTGTGGCCCTCCTCCCACAAAATGTGGCCCCATCCCGCAGCCGCAAGGCCGTCCCCTCCCCCTGTTGCTGCTTGAACTGCTGACGCTGCGCGACCATGGTTTAAGTGCGCATGTGTGAGAAAGAGGGGGTGCGGTCATTTGGTCTACAGCATTATGGTAGACAGTCATTAGGTCGACATGGGAAAAGGTCGACTTGTCGAACTAATGACCGTTTGACCTATAACAATGTCGACCTTTTCCCTTGTCGACCTAGATCTCCACAAATCGACCTTAGCTATTTTCGGAGATCTTCGGGGCTGGTTGAATCGGCCCCTATCTCCAGGTAGATTGACTCTAAATGAAGCAAGTAATCCCGGATAATCAGCGAGGTCGATAATGAATCCTAATCTTAATGAAGAAAAAAAAAATAATAAAAAAGGCCCCAGGTCAAATTTAATTCAGCGAGAGGAAATGGGCCGGTTCTACAGCATATGCAGTATATATGTTAACTAGTAAGGCCTCTCGAAGCAAAAGCTTCGAAAGTTAGTCTGCTACCTTCTGTGTTTGTGCATGTGTGAGAAAGAGGGGATAAGGTCATTTGGTCTACAGCATTATGGTAGACAGTCATTAGGTCGACATGGTTCTAGGTCGAACGGTCGTTAGTTCGACAGGTCATTAGTTCAACATTGTCTAGGTCGACAGTCAAAGGTCGACATGGTTTTTTTCACTGTTTTTTGAGCCGACATGTGCCGACAGGCGGTATTTCATGCCCTACCATCCACTACGCATGATGGGAGAATAAAATAGTGTGCCAAGCGTAGTGAGGCACCGTGCCCAACGCTTGGCGAGCGCATCGGTGCACTTTAAACTGTGTCAATGTCGACTGTGTTGACATTCAGGTCAAAAAAAGCATTAAAAACCCCATGTCGACCTAGACATTGTCGAACTAATGACCTGTCAAACTAACGACTTGTCGAACTAATGACCTTTTGACCTATAACAATGTCGACCTTTTCCCATGTCGACCTAGACCCACGTCAACCTTTCCCCATGTCGACATAATGGTGTAGACCTAATGACTGTCGACCATCATGCTGTAGATGATCCCAACCCGAGAAAGATATGTCGTTTTATTTTTACAGAACACCCCTAGAAGTCTCCTCCAAGTACAAAGTCTCCCTGGTTTTTGGCATGCCCTCTGATTTGCTGGCACCCTCCATCTATCCTCCTGTTTTGCATTGGTCATCTCCTCAGAATACTTTGCCTGCGGTATGCCGATAATGAACACTGTCCCATGTTACACGACTTTACCATCCCTGCACCTTGCCTGAAATCAGCTGAAGTCACTCAGAAATAAACTCATATCATCCAAATGAAATTAAATTTTAATTAGAGAAATTCCATGCTGATTACAGACTACTGCACTTCCCAGCAGCATGTGATCATCACCGGTGTATGATGACTTGGTGTCACTGCGCTGTGTGCTGCGTCACCTGAGTTGATCCGTGCATAACCGAGGGTGACTGAGCTACTGTATGTCTTCTCTGTGCCATTGCGTTAAGTGAAGCAGGGGTAATTCTTTCTTTATATTGAAGACATTTTTTCCATCTGAGTCACGAGCAGCTTTCTCACGCCCGCTGGTTGTGACAGCGCATTGCAGTAACTGTACAGGGGATTTTAAAGAATGCGTGTTTGCAAGAAATTAAAAGTATAAGCAAATGATTTCTGTGCAGGGCTGCAGTGATATATTCCAGGGCTGATTTGCATTGCGAGATTCTATACAGCCAACGTGCTGATTTTATGCCCATTTCATGGTTATTTAAATTTTTTAAGATTGCGCAAATGTCTTGAAGCTAAAGAGGACTGATTATTAGGGTAGCTACCTGTTTATGCGCTAAATCTTGGCAAGCCACCTCTTAGAACATCTAGTTTTTGGATTTCTACTGTTGTATAATAACACAAAATACTAATGATGTAATACAATGATCAAGACAGCTTAAATTGAATGGCTGCCCATTTTCCTGTGTGTGCCACTTATTCCCCATCTATGAGTAGAGGAACCATCACTTGAAGATCCTTGATGAGTTATGGGTCCCACCGGCTGATGGACAGGTGTGGTGCTATTGGCCTGACAAACCGGCTCCGCTTCACTTTCTCAAGAGGTTCTCTCCGACCACAGAAAGGGTTTTGCAATAAGAACAACCCTGGGCTAAGCTCCAGGCCGGTGAACAATTAAGAGGATGGGAACGGGTGACAGTGACGTTAATCTGTCAGGGGTGAATGGAGCTATTTATAGTGACGGAAGGTGTATTTCGTAACGTGTACATCAACTGAGGAAGGAAAAACGTCTACCCATAAAAAAACATTATCTACTAACCTTAGACTTGGAACGGCTGCTCCACATTCCTTCTCTTTGTGGAACGTGAGATGTCTTTCTATCAATTATATTAGAGAGAAGTGGGAAAAGCAGAAAAGTGAATTCATCTTGGATATTTGTGATGCAACATAAGTCCTAATTACCATTATATTTAGCCGTTGGTTCTTCAAATGGGGAAACGCTTTGGTACTTGTGGAGTATCACGGCTCCCATCGCATGCCATATATAGTGGCATGCGATGCGATTTTTGCCGTTTTTTGACAAAATCGTATGCAATCGCATCGCATGTGATTTGATCGCATGCGATCGCATACGATTTTGCACTGAAAAGCATCCAAATGCATTGGAATTAGTATTAAACATGTTCAATGGCCCCCAACTGGCATTTTTGAGGCTGTACCACCCCCACTATCAACGCGAACCTGAAGCATGGCGAGCGCAGCGGTACGCGTCCTACGACTTTTTCATACCCCCACTATCCACGTCGGCGTGGAGTTGAGAATAGAAAGTGTGGCGAGCGCAGCGAGCCACCGAGCCCGAAGCGTGTCGAGCGCACGCGGACTCCTGTAAAGCCCGTGAGGGGACGCATATACCTGTGAAGGTATCCGCGTCCCCTCGTGGGGCTCGCTGCGCTCGCCACGCTTCGGGCTCGGTGGCTCGCTGTGCTCGCCACACTTTCCATTCTCAACTCCACGCCGACGTGGATAGTGGGGGTATGAAAAGGTCGTAGGACGCGTACCGCCGCCCCTCGCGGGCTCGCTACGCTCGCCACGCTTTGGGTTCGCGTTGATAGTGGGGGTGGTACAGCCTCAAAAATGCCAGTTGGGGGCCATTGAACATTTAATACTAATTCCAATGCATTTGGATGCTTTTCAGTGCAAAATCGTATGCGATCGCATGCGATGCGATTTTTTTGGCATACGATGGCCATCGTGGGAGCCGTGATACTCCACAAGTACCAATGCTTTATATTTGCAGGAAAATGTGGTGCCACTATATAGTCAGGACTTCAGCTTTCTCTGGCCGATTCCTTGGTCTATTCATGAAGATGCTGTCCAACTACGTCATTGGTTACATTGGGGCAGATGTATTAAGCCTGGAGAAGAGATAAACTGGAGATAAAGTGGAGATAACTTGGAAGAGTTAACGCACCAGCCAATCAGCTGTGTTTGAAATATGACAGTTGGGATCTGATTGGCTGGTGCGTTATCTCCTTCCACTTTATCTCCAGTTTATCTCTTCACCAGGCTTAATACATCTGCCCCAGTGTGTGTTCTGTATCAATGGTGCACTATTAGGGATGCCAGGAATGGGGAATAGGGTTTCCGGCAATTATGTTTGTGTCTATCTGACTACCCTCATCCTCATGAGCTTGATGTTTTAGTGTCTCCTGTCTGATGGAATGGCTTAGACAAAGCTTCATAAATAGCTGGAGTACTCATGCACCTCTAGGCATCCCCAAATTTTGGCAAGGCTCACACATGGGTGCGGGCCCTATGAAGCTTCTTCAGCAAGGTTTGAAATTCATCTCCTCACCGTGGTTCAGTGTCCAGATTAACCATACTATGAAAAAAGACCAAATAATGGAATCTGCTTGATAGGTCATTCCGGTGAAGTATGGCTTATGGTGAAGCCGTATTTCTGGACCACTTGTCTGGATCTGGAAGTCAAATTCATACAAATAGTTTCACCAAACTTGGCTGTTGGCTGGGTCTTGGAATTTGTGAGTGACTGAAAGCACAGGTTCCCCCAGAGAAGTCATTTTGATTGTACAGTTTTACATTGTCAATACTGGAAGAATGACCACACTAGTCCCAAAATGGTCATTCTGGACAGGATAAGCAATCCTAATCTTAGCTCCTCCCTCTATAGTTCTTCTCTGTTGACTAATAACGTGATCAGAATGGGGCCACATCCGCAGTTGTGCTATGCTGGCTGTTTCACAGTCGAGCTGTTATTATCGCATTGGGTACTTGTGTATTTTGGCGGCGCCCATCGCATCGCATACCATAAGGCATGTGATGCGATATCGCGCGATACTGTACAATGGCATACAATTTTAAAATTGTATGACATTGTACATGGCATACAATGCCATACCATTCGATGCGATTAAGCATTGTATAAGCACCCTAATGGGTGCTTACAATGTGAAATGCACCCCCACGCCACCCCCCCACTATAAACGTAAACCCGAAGCGTGGCGAGCGGCGGCGGTACGCGTCCTTCGACCTTTTCATACCCCCACTATCCACGTCGGCGTGGGGTCGAGAAGAGAAAGTGTGGCGAGCCCGAAGCGTGGCGAGCGGACACCTGTGAAGCTGCGCTTCGGGCTCGGTGGCTCGCTGCGCTCGCCACACTTTCTATTCTCAACTCCACGCCGACGTGGATAGTGGGGGTATGAATAGGTCGGAGGACGCGTACCGCAAACATCGCGCGATGCACATCGGGGGCGCCGCTATAATACACAAGTACCTCGCATTGCATATAAATCTTCGTCGCACTGTGCTGTCTTTAAAGTCCATTACCGTGGTGGTATCTCAGAGTGTGGATTCACTTGCGGTGTGATTGATGGGAAGGAGCCATTTGGGGAAGGGAGTGGTGGAAAAATCCCATGCGTGTTGCTGATGGTTTTCAAGGTGTTGCTGCATAATCTGTACACATTAATAATGGCTATGGTGTCTCAGTATTACTCAGGCCGATTTATCAAATGATCTGTGTTCGAGCTACCTCCCCTGGAAGCTATTTAATAAGACTACAGGGCCATTGTCCATAGGTGACCCATGAACAAGAAACGGAAGAGCAAATCCTGGAGACAATCTTGTCTATCTTCGGCTGTGGAAAGGAGGGCGTGGTCTTGCTAATCCGATCACCAATGGGTGAGCCAGTTAGGAGAAGCCAGGTTCAAGTAATGCCACCCGTAGCAGGATTTACCATCATGGAAGTCTGGTTCCAAAAGAGAAAGCGACCAGGACAGGGTCAGAGAAGACAATGTCAAGGACACCTCTGAGTTTATATTTTTTCCATATAGCTGATAACGGCACTGCTGCTCAGACTAGAGATACATATTACCTCACAAAGGAACGTGACTGAAATAACATGTTTAATGGAGGATGCTGTCATCTGCATGTAACTCAATATCATTAGATTCTGGTTCCATCTTGACCTTCCATCACCTGTGAACTCCATTCTGAAATATGAATGTCTGGGGATCCCTTAGCTTTTGTAGAACAAACCTGAAGCTGTAAAAACGGTGTCAGAAGCACACCAGGTCCATCGAGACTCGGGCACTGAGGGGGGGGGGGGCGTGGTCAAATCCGGGGGAAGCTTCAGAACAACTGGGCTGTCCAAGAAACGTGTTTGTAATTGAATATATTAAAAAACTTCTATCTCCATTGCCCAAGATGAGTTTCCTTCATTTCATCACCTATTGCATTCACGGAATTAAAAATGAAGACATTTACCGATTTGTAGTTGTATACATCGTCTATGTGACGATACTACCCCTATGCATACACATCGGTGTATAAGAGGACTTACCCAGGGGTCATTATATTACGCCGTACAGCCATCGGTCATCGGCAATCTGTTAGGTAAAAATAAAACGATTCTCTGAGTCCGGAACAAGATATTTTTGCTTTGCAATTCTGCAACACAACCGACTGGACAGGGGGATTAGCCAAAGAACTCACTAGTGTATAGGGGAGAGACGGCTTCAATTTTTATGTTTTATTTTTTTATCGACCTGGAAAATTTTTCCCTAATCTAAACTACATGAAATGTTACAATGGAAAAACCTCATTGGGTAATAACTGATAAGTAACACACTGTAAAATGTCACTTGAATGGCTTATTTCTCCTGGCCTACTACATAACCAATCACACTAATCACCGAGATAAGAAATTTCTAGGCCTTGACGCCTATGTGCGAAAAATAAATCGATATTTGGAGGCCTTCAGTTCACACTAATTATTAATGAGCAAGATACCGGATAGGCTGCGTGTTACAGTGGTACTGAGTATCTGCAGATCACGCTTCCAGAGACAAGGATGGAAGTTGCATTGTATTGTACTCAGTAACATCAACCTTGTTGAAGATGGCCCTGTAGCCTTTACCTTAAACAAGCTTGATTTTCTTTTTGAACTCCGCAGACCGATCTCTCCCTTTGTTTTTTTCTGTCATCCATGTTCAAAGTGGTGCACATGATGATACCAAACAGCAGACCCATTAGAAGATTGAAGATGTCTGATAATAATTCAAGGAAGCAATTAGTTGAGATTTCACTATAATCCAATTGTTCTATTTTCTAGAGCGCTCCTGGATGGACCTTCACAGCCCATTGTAGAACCTCTTAAAGGATAAGCAGTATTATCTGTTCTGGCGATTTCTCTGCTCTATTCTATGACATAACAAAGGCAGATATTCATGAGGGGTTGGGATCATTAGGAAGGCAGCAGGATGGTTGACAAAAAAATGTCCCGAATTTCGACAGTCTAAATATAGTTATATAGTGGGAGGAGCAGGGTCCCCAGCAGCACAGAGTATATCAGTAGACGTGTCAGTGAGGAAAGGAGGCTGTTGGTGCGGCATCCTGTGGTCTTACCAGAATTACACATTACAAAGTGTGCATAGGAGTACAATGCAACAAGCACTCTCAGGCAAACTAAGTGGCCAAACGTTTCAGAGATATAGGACATAATTTAGCTGCATGGGGGTATAAAATGATCGATCATGCACCCACTAGCATCGGGGGAAGGGGGGTGATAGAGGAACACAGTTGGAATGAGGAAGAGGAATGAAACGGATAGCACAACGTGGTATGGTGCACCCTAATGCCCTGTGAGGCAGTAATGCTAACCATTACACCATCCGTACTGCCCCGTATATATAACACATGGTGGGGATAGAACCCATGACCTCAGATCTGTGAGGCAGTAATGCTAACCATTACACCATCCGTACTGCCCCGTATATATAACACATGGTGGGGATAGAACCCATGACCTCAGCGCTGTGAGGCACTAATGCTAACCATTACACCATCCGTACTGCCCTGTATATTTAACACTTGGTGGGAATAGAACCCATGACCTAAGATCTGTGAGGCAGTAATGCTAACCATTACACCGTCCGTACTGTCCCATATATATAACACATGGTGAGGATAGAACCCACGACCTCAGCGCTGTGAGGCAGTAATGCTAACCATTACACCATCCGTACTGCCCTGTATACATAACACATGGTGGGGATAGAACCCATGACCTCAGCACTGTGAGGCAGTAATGTAACCATTACACCGTCCGTACTGCCCCGTATATATAACACATGGTGGGGATAGAACCCATGACCTCAGTGCTGTGAGGCAGTAATGTAACCATTACACCATCCGTACTGCCCCGTATATATAACACATGGTGGGGATAGAACCCATGACCTCAGCACTGTGAGGCAGTAATGCTAACCATTACACCATCCGTACTGCCGCGTATATATAACACATGGTGGGGATAGAACCCATGACCTCAGCGCTGTGAGGCAGTAATGTAACCATTACACCGTCCGTACTGCCCCGTATATATAACACATGGTGGGGATAGAACCCATGACCTCAGCGCTGTGAGGCAGTAATGCTAACCATTACACATCCGCACTGCCCGTATATATAACACATGGTGGGGATAGAACCCATGACCTCAGCGCTGTGAGGCAGTAATGTAACCATTACACTGTCCGTACTGCCCCGTATATATAACACATGGTGGGGATAGAACCCATGACCTCAGCGCTGTGAGGCAGTAATGCTAACCATTACACTGTCCGTGCTGCCCCGTATATATAACACATGGTGGGGATAGAACACATGACCTCAGTGCTGTGAGGCAGTAATGTAACCATTACACCATCCGTACTGCCCAATATATATAACACATGGTGGGGATAGAACCCATGACCTCAGTGCTGTGAGGCAGTAATGTAACCATTACACCGTCCGTACTGCCTCTTATATATAACACATGGTGGGGATAGAACCCATGACCTCAGTGCTGTGAGGCAGTAATGTAACCATTACACCATCCGTACTGCCCCTTATATATAACACATGGTGGGGATAGAACCCATGACCTCAGTGCTGTGAGGCAGTAATGCTAACCATTACACTGTCCGTACTGCCCGTGTATATAACACATGGTGGGGATAGAACCCATGACCTCAGTGCTGTGAGGAAGTAATGTAACCATTACACCATCCGTACTGCCCCGTATATATAACACATGGTGGGGATAGAACCCATGACCTCAGCACTGTGAGGCAGTAATGCTAACCATTACACCATCCGTACTGCCGCGTATATATAACACATGGTGGGGATAGAACCCATGACCTCAGCGCTGTGAGGCAGTAATGTAACCATTACACCGTCCGTACTGCCCCGTATATATAACACATGGTGGGGATAGAACCCATGACCTCAGCGCTGTGAGGCAGTAATGCTAACCATTACACCATCCGTACTGCCCCGTATATATAACACATGGTGGGGATAGAACCCATGACCTCAGTGCTGTGAGGCAGTAATGCTAACCATTACACCATCCATACTGCCCCGTATATATAACACATGGTGGGGATAGAACCCATGACCTCAGTGCTGTGAGGCAGTAATGTAACCATTACACATCCGCACTGCCCGTATATATAACACATGGTGGGGATAGAACCCATGACCTCAGCGCTGTGAGGCAGTAATGCAAACCATTACACTGTCCGTGCTGCCCCGTATATATAACACATGGTGGGGATAGAACACATGACCTCAGTGCTGTGAGGCAGTAATGTAACCATTACACCGTCCGTGCTACCCCAAGTAGTGAGGAATTCTGATTGTGATGCCAAAGGCTCCATTGTATGAAGTGAAGTTCCACTTGTTTCCCAGATGTTGCTTCTAATACAGAGTCATGAATTATTCCAGGCATCAGATTGTTATTATCTATGTATGCATGTTACCAACAGCAACTAAATCTAACTGAATGCTTTGCTGCCAAATGATTTGGGATTAATTGTTAACGTAATGCTGTTACTAGATCTCACTAAATACGTCACAGTGCTCGTAAATCCCTGATTAATGTATAGAAGCGTATAGATTTGAAGGGTTTATCTAACCTTTATCCGTCAGCCTGTGCACGCCCCACAGAATGTTTCCCTGAAGACATCACTATCATTGCCTCCTGCGTTTTGTTCTGCAGACCATAGTCTGATGTAGATCCTGGCCGTTATCATGGTGGAATTGCCGGCGGTTATGGTGTGTCCGATCGTTGTGTAAGATACAAGAAGCAGGCGCCCCAATCCCTGCTCAGTCAGAAACATGGCCGAACACGGGGAAGAGCTGTTACTAGTATTAACATAGATACAGCTGTGGCTGAAGGCGCTTAATTCCTTACTACAGGCCCACTATTTCCTCCGTTCCATCTAATATAATGGCGTATCTAGAACGAGTGCAGGGTGTGCAGTCACATACCAGGCACCATGCTTACTCACTGTCCCAGAATGGCCGAGTGGCTCCTGAAAGTTACGTGGCATGGCCGTCTGAAAGAGTGGGCGAGTCTCCCGGAGCAGGACGTCAACCGCACGGAAACCTCCTGTGACGGAACGAGATGGACCTCGACTGAGAACCTTCATATTCACCTCTCGTTTCTCACAGTGTTATGTACTTTCTAATTCTTGGCTAGTCTAGGTATGTACACAAGAGCATCAGTGTGTTATGTGTATATAGTGTGTTATGTGTATATATTGCAATATTGTATGTATTGAGAGACCAGTCATTTCCATAGTGTGACAGAAAGCAGAGCCAGGGAGTTGGGCTAGCTAATTACCACGTGTATCACATATTCTAGTCCATTGTGTGAGGTGTGATAGGTGTTGCTGGTAATGTAGCAGAACAATGCCTGAGTGACTGGTAAGGTAGCAGCCAGACCAAGCTATTTATCTAGGTCAGCAGGTAACCTGGGAGCTAATAGGTCAGACCTCCCAGGGGATGTACAATGGGTCTCTATTGCACTATACATGCTGACCTAGCATTGGGATATCTGACCCAACCCCCTGAGTAGTCTTTGTGGCACCAGAGGTGATCTGCCAGCCGGGTATATAAGGAGAACAGTTTCTCAATGGGGAGAATTCTATCATGGTGGACCAGAAATCAAAGGAAACCCTACCAGGGCACAGGACTGTCTGCTGGAGGATCTATGCTACCAATTATCCTGCACCATATGAGCATCTTTTTCTGTTGTGCTGTCATAATAAAGACTTATTTTTTTATATAGTATTGGCTGCCCGAGTGATTTGAATCCCACCATGGGTAACCACCTTCCCAGCTCCGGGTGGTTTCCTGACATTTGGTGGCAGCAGTGGGATCACTCGGTCCGATATCACAAGAACAGGGAAGGCTGCGAGGGACACAAGCTCTTGTAGTCTAAGAGCCTTGCAGAGACCGCACAACAGAGGCTATACAGCACCCAGAGAAAGGCGATCAGAGGAGTTTTAAGAATGGGAAGGACAAACAGAGTCCAGGACACAGCTAGTTGGAAAAACTACACAAACTGGACCTGTCCTTACTCAATGGTGCAGTGGAGATGAAAATATAGGAAGACCCAGTGGCAGAATTTGCCCAAATTGGGACTTATATTGCACAGATCCTGGATGCCAAGGAATAGATGAGGAACAGGAGCAACCCCGAATATTGGTGCTGAGTGATGGTGAAACCAACCTTCTAAGGTGAAATTTATTAAGGAAGGTCAGGAGATCTTCCCACAGGTGGTGGGGGAATGGTCCAAGGAGACCAGGATGATTTACTATACAACCTCACTGCCTAAGGAGCAGACACGACTGGAATCCTCAGTACCTTTTCAGGAGCAGCCAGTAAGTCTCTCTGAGATCACAGCTATTGTACAGACCAAACCCACCACAGGCCAGTCAGCATTGCGCACTAAAAGCTGTGGCTATGGTCAGAGCTGCAGGAAGTCCAGAGTCAGTGGATCTGGATAAAAAGGGCTTGGGTCAGTAAAAGCAAGGAAGGCTCAATGCGACCTACCAAAGATATCACACTCGGGACAACTCTGGAAGTGGTGCCACCGATGTGGACACTGAGGACATCTCCGTCGGGGGTGTCTCAGAAAGAGATGTCAGTCAGAACAATTGCCACCCATGGATACTGTTGGCAAGAGCAATACACAGAAAAACAAACACTACTGCTCTGAAGCACCAGAGGAGAGGGGGCAGGTGCCACTTGCCATATTATGGCTTGTGGAAAGGAGAGTACCAGACAGCGGAAGAATTTGCACCCCTACTCGCCACTAACAACCAGATAACAGTAGCCCATTTTTTCCATCTCCGGACCTCTAAGGGTGAGTAGCCAAGACCATTCTAAGGGTGGGTTAGTACTGGGGGAGCTTCCCATCGCCTCCTCCCCTGCCCGGCTCTCTGCTTGCAGCGCCCCGCTCGGCTACCAGCTCCTGGCTTCCCATGCGCTGCGTCCCCTGCCCGGCTCTGTACTTGCAGCCCCCCCGCTCCACTCCGCTCGGAGCCCGGCTTCCCATCGCTGTCTCCCCTGCCCGGCTTTCTGCTTGCAGCCTCGACTCCCGGCATCCCATACGCCACGTCCCCTGCCCGGCTGTCTGCTTGCAGGCCCACCTCTTGCCCCGCTAGGCTCCCGGCTTCCCAACGCTGCGTCCCCTGCTCTCCTGCAGGCTGCACATAAGATTTACTAAATCTTATGTGCAGCCCGTCCGACCTCCTGACACTGACACGATGCGCACGGGACAGCGCATCGGCTCGGACGGGACGTCTGCACATACGATTTGGGGCGATTTCACGGCCCGATACATCCGAATCAGGTGAAATCTACTGGAGAAGGAGACAAAGACTTCCTGCAGAGGTTCGGGGAACTGATCAGTGCTGGTGGCTACAAGGAAACAACATGGGCCAAAAATTGAATGCTGGAGGCTTTTCAACTAAAGGTGCCCACACACTAGAATGATATTTTTGCTGATTGGCCAATTTCCAACCGATCAGCCGGAAATCGATTGGGTGCGTGCTCCTGCGGATCTTTGGCTGATTTTACACTCTGCAGGAAAGATCAGAAGATTTAGCAAAAGATCCAGAGGAACGCACGTGGGATCTTAAGAGAAGTCTTTGGTGAAGATGTGCGCTGGCCTGAAATCTTTTGTCCAGGACGGGGCAAAATTTCAAGGCAAATTTCTGCGCACGTCTTAAGATCGCAGATTTTCCTAGTGTGTGGGCTGCTTTACAGAGGACGACGTACAGCCTGCAGTAGTGTCTGCAGAAGAGACCGGGGCTCAAGTGTAAAAAGTGGAGGAGGTGTGTGATGAAGCGAGACGGACCTGGACTGAGAACCTTCATATTCACCTCTCGTTTCTCAACCTGAGTGACTGGTAAGGGAGCAGCCAGAACAAGCTATTTATCTGGGTTGGGATCATTTGGTCGACACCATTAGGTCGACATGGTTCTAGGTCGACATGGGACAAGGTCGACAGGTCATTAGATCGACACAAGCAATAGGTTGACAGTGTCTAGGTCAACAGTCAAAAGGACGACACGAGGTGTTCACATTTTTTTACCCGAATGTCGACATGGACACAATTTAAAGTGCTTCGGGCACACTATTTTATTCTCCCACCACGCCCTAGTGGATGGTAGGCATGGAATACCGCCTGTCGGCACATGTCGGCTCAAAAGTCAGTGAAAAGCCCCATGTCGACCTATTGACTATCGACCTCATGCTTGTGTCGACCATGACCCATGTCGACCTAATGGTGTCGACTTAATGCTTGTCGACCCATCATGCTGTAGACTAAATGACCGTATCCCATTTATGTAGGTCAGCAGGTAACATGGCAGATAATAGGGGGATGTCCAATGGGTCCCCTCCAGCACTATACTGGATGACCTAGTACTGGAACATCAGACACAACCCCCTGACTAGACTTTGTGGCACCAGGGGAGATTTGCCAGCCAGGTATATAAGATGAGTTTTCTGAATTGTAAGCATTCTGTCCTGGTGGATCCTGTATATCAGACATCAGAGGAGACCTACCAGGGCCGGGTCTGTGTGACCAGTACCCCAGGCTGGGGGACACAGGACTGTGGGGTAATGCTGCTGTATACCAGACATCAGAGGTAACCTACCAGGGCCGGGTCTGTGTGACCAGTACCCCAGGCTGGGGGACACAGGACTGTGGGGTAAGGCTGCTGTATACCAGACATCAGAGGTAACCTACCAGGGCCGGGTCTGTGTGACCAGTACCCCAGGCTGGGGGACACAGGACTGTGGGGTAAGGCTGCTGTATACCAGACATCACAGAAACCTACCAGGGCCGGGTCTGTGTGACCAGTACCCCAGGCTGGGGGACACAGGACTGTGGGGTAAGGCTGCTGTATACCAGACATCACATATAACCTATCAGGGCAGGGTCTGTGTGACCAGTACCCCAGGCTGGGGGACACAGGACTGTGGGGTAAGGCTGCTGTATACCAGACATCACATATAACCTATCAGGGCAGGGTCTGTGTGACCAGTACCCCAGGCTGGGGGACACAGGACTGTGGGTTAATGCTGCTGTATACCAGACATCACATATAACCTATCAGGGCAGGGTCTGTGAGACCAGTACCCCAGGCTGGGGGACACAGGACTGTGGGGTAAGGCTGCTGTATACCAGACATCAGAGGTAACCTACCAGGGCCGGGTCTGTGTGACCAGTACCCCAGGCTGGGGGACACAGGACTGTGGGGTAATGCTGCTGTATACCAGACATCAGAGGTAACCTACCAGGGCCGGGTCTGTGTGACCAGTACCCCAGGCTGGGGGACACAGGACTGTGGGGTAAGGCTGCTGTATACCAGACATCAGAGGTAACCTACCAGGGCCGGGTCTGTGTGACCAGTACCCCAGGCTGGGGGACACAGGACTGTGGGGTAAGGCTGCTGTATACCAGACATCACATATAACCTATCAGGGCAGGGTCTGTGTGACCAGTACCCCAGGCTGGGGGACACAGGACTGTGGGGTAAGGCTGCTGTATACCAGACATCACATATAACCTATCAGGGCAGGGTCTGTGTGACCAGTACCCCAGGCTGGGGGACACAGGACTGTGGGGTAAGGCTGCTGTATACCAGACATCACATATAACCTACCAGGGCCAGGTCTGTGTGACCAGTACCCCAGGCTGGGGGACACAGGACTGTGGGTTAATGCTGCTGTATACCAGACATCAGAGGTAACCTACCAGGCAGGGTCTGTGTGACCAGTACCCCAGGCTGGGGGACACAGGACTGTGGGGTAAGGCTGCTGTATACCAGACATCAGAGGTAACCTACCAGGCAGGGTCTGTGTGACCAGTACCCCAGGCTGGGGGACACAGGACTGTGGGGGTAAGGCTGCTGTATACCAGATATCAGAGGTAACCTACCAGGCAGGGTCTGTGTGACCAGTACCCCAGGCTGGGGGACACAGGACTGTGGGGTAATGCTGCTGTATACCAGACATCACATATAACCTATCAGGGCAGGGTCTGTGAGACCAGTACCCCAGGCTGGGGGACACAGGACTGTGGGGTAAGGCTGCTGTATACCAGACATCAGATGTAACCTACCAGGGCCGGGTCTGTATGACCAGTACCCCAGGCTGGGGGACACAGGACTGTGGGGTAAGGCTGCTGTATACCAGACATCAGAGGTAACCTACCAGGGCCGGGTCTGTGTGACCAGTACCCCAGGCTGGGGGACACAGTACTGTCTAGCTAACGGCAGGGGTAAGGCTGCTGTATACCAGACCAGTGGGCATGCGCACAACGTCTATTCATGCCCCACAGCAGCGAAAATGGGGGCATGGCCTCACGGGAGCATCATGCGTATAGACCACGCCCCTTTACGCTGGGCCATGCACCCAACATTTTCACTGCGCGTAATCGTCCCTCCTCCCGCCTCAGCACAGTTGGGAGGTATGGGTAAGGCTGCAGATTACAGAGATTGCTAGGTCAGGGTGCTGATTGCAAGAGGCTGCTGGAGGATCTATGCTACCAATTATCCTGTACCATGTGATCATCTCCTTCTGGCTTTTTATATAGTCCTGTCTGCCCGAGTGATTTGAATCCCACCGAGGGTAACCACCTTCCCAGCTAAGGGTGGTTTCCTCACACCTCCCACATACCCAGCGAAAATGGGAGCGGTCTGGCAGTTCACACGGTACTTGTGTATTCGCAGGGAGCCCAATTAGCATATGTGCGCTAGCGTACTGAAATCACATTGCGTCGCATGGCCCTTTTTTGTGCCGTGTGATGTGATGCACGATGCGATCTCACTAGTTAATATAGTACTTGTATATTAGCACAGCGGCTGTTACGCAGTTATCAGAATCAGCATAGGCTGTGTAAATAGCGTAATTACTTAATGTTATAATTTATTCTTAATTATTAAGTAAATTCAGTTACCAGTTAACACATGTCGTCATTACTGCCTCAGATGTATGATATGGCAGGTGTGAATGTGTTCCTAAAACACCCCCACTATCCATGCCACCCCGAATCCTGGTGAGGGGACGCGTCGCGCGTCCTGCCGACCTTTTCATACCCCCACTTACCACGTCGGCGTGGAGTGTATTTTATAAAGTGTGGCAAGCGCAGCGAGCCACCGAGCGGACGCGGATTACTTTACATGTATTCCGTGTCCCTTCGCGGGGCTCACTGCGCTCGCCACGCTTCGGGCTCCCTGCACTCGCCACACTTTATAAAATTAACTCCACGCCGACGTTGATAGTGGGAGTATGAAAAGGTCGGGCGTCTGCTCGCCACGTTTCGGGCTGTGGGGGTGACCAGAATCCCACTGCATGGCATCGCACGCAATAAAAATAGTATATCCAGTGCTGTACTGTATATTTTGCAGTATATCTAGTGCTGTTCAGTATATCCAGGGCTGTACTGTATATAATGTGGTATAGACAATGCTGTTCACTCATCGCGCACAGCACAAAAACGGGCGATGCGATGGGAATTCTCAGGTATAATTTGTCCCCAGGGCCACAGAACATGAAGTCCTTGTAATGCAGCGTAATCGGGGGCTGAGTGGAACATAAACAATGAAGATACAGGTTAGGGGAGGGGAACCTTCCTCTTTAGCTTATTTTGCAGTGGCGGATCCAGTTTGTCAACCACAACATGAGTTACACAATACTGATCAGCCGTCCTGTTACTCCGCTGGGACACGTTAATTAAGAGCTGAATCCTTAGCGGTAGCTCCTGTCTGTATTTCCTATACAGCTACTGCAGAGATCACCAATTGTGCTTTGTACTACTGCCCTATGACTGGGGGTTATTCAGATCGGATCGCTGCTCTGCTAATTTGCAGATCCCTGCAATCAGGCACAAGCCGCCCAATCTGAGTGAAATCCCACCGTGCAAAGTTGCGAATTGGTTCCATTGTTCGTTCTCGCTCACCATGGAATGAGTTACCGATATGTGTGCTGTCTGTGAGTAGCCCAGGACTTATCCGGGGGCTGTGGGATTGGGGCCGAAGCCTGCGTTTTCCCAGACACTCCCAGAAAACGTCCGGTTACCATTCACAGACGCTGAGCTCCTAACGGTCACCATACGGCCAGCGATCAAAATAAAGTAGCAGAATTTTACCACAGGGAGTCCACGTGGATGCGCACTATGGGCCGTATACATGTGGAGTCTATTGATGATCGCCAGGCCTGCGCATTGTGCATGTACACATGGAAAGCCTGTTAGCAGGGACTGCCAGATCTCCTGAGCTGGGGGACCGGAGCTCAATCTGACAGGGACGTACAAGCGTCTCACATGCGCCGGAGAGTGGATTCCCTGCCTGTCTCCACTTCAGGGAGACAGGCAGGGAGTGGGGGCAGTCAGTGGGGGCTGCGGGGAAGGTGCAGGGGACTGGCTGCGGGTGGCAGAGCGCTCAGACGGAACGGAGCGTCTCATGCACACGCGCAGGGCCGCCGAGGGGGAGCCGGTACTAATTACCCAGGCCCTGGCTTGCTGGAGGGGCCCGGCGGGGGCCCTGGTCCGATCTGCGCTGACAGCAGGCTCAGCATTAGCGTCTCACTGACGGCGTGTGAGCTCATGCTGAGCCTGCTGTCAGCGCAGCACATGCTGTAGGTGTGTGCTGCTGCTGCTGCTGCTGCTGAGGTAGGGGTTTGAGTGTTTTTTTTTCACCTGAAACATTTTGGGGGCGTGACGTAATCATGGGCGGGCCACGCCTCCCACACGATTAGGAGACATCCCCAATTTTACCGGCACCCGGCATACCCCCCGGCTGCCCTGCATACGCTCCCCCTTTCGTTGGCTGGTGCGAGGAGACGGTTGGCGATTCTATCTCCAGGAGCAGCTCCATTGAGAGCTGCTGCATCTATATATATATATATATATATATATATATATATATATATATATATCAAGGTCCCTCAGCCTCAGGGACCGATGTTGCCACTCGTCACATACAAATGATAATACATATTAAACTTGCCAGCTATTGTTGTTGGCTTTTTTTAAATGGATGGTGAACTCCAGCTTGATGATAAGTGCCACGTAGAAGAGTAACAATGTTAGTCGTTATCAGGAACAATGTGTAATCGGACATACTGAGCCCTCAGCCACTGCCAGCCCTCCCTGCCGTCTGGCTGAGATACAGTGTGTCAGCCCGGACTCCCTGCTCAGAGATAATAAGGGTATTCATTACTGTCACATGTCCACACAATGACACATCCTGCCCGCTGTTATATGGGGGGAGATGAGGTTCCCAGCATGCACCTCTTCTGTCTGTACCGGCCTATCTAATCTCTCCATCTATAAAATGTGTATTTAATCTTTCCTATCTAATCTTCTGATCTGGGAGTAATCTGCCTATATCTGTCCTATCTAATCTGCTGATCTGGGAGTAATCTGCTTCCCTCAGTCCGTCAGTCTGCTCTCACCTGGCTCACCTCTTTAATCTTTCCCTATCCTCCTTCAAACACGCTCTTGTCTCCCCAATTCCCCAAAAAACAAATCTGGACCCCAACTCTCCATCCAACTACAGGCCCATCTCCCTCCTCCCTTTTGCCTCCAAGCTCCTAGAACGTCTGACCTATAATCGTCTCCTAAGCCACCTTACTGCTAACTCCATTCTAGACCCCCTCCAATCCAGGTTCCGCCCTTTACATTCCACTGAAACTGCCCTGACCAAAGTCACTAACGATCTACTATCGGCTAAATCCAAAGGCCTCTTCTCTATCCTCATCCAGCTTGATCTGTCGGCTGCCTTTGACACTGTTGACCACCCTCTCTTGCTCAACACCCTCCACTCCTTTGGCATCACTGGCACAGTCTTCTCCTGGTTCACCTCTTACCTCTCCGATCGCTCCTTCTCCGTCTCCACTCCGAGCTCCTCCTCTCCTACTACCCCACAGCCAGTTGGTGTTCCCCAAGGGTCAGTCCTTGGCCCTCTCCTCTTCTCCCTCTACACCACCTCTCTGGGCACCCTCATCAGCTCCTATGGTTCCATTACCACCTTTATGCTGATGATACCCTAATCTATTTCTCCTCCCCTGACCTATCCCCATCACTCCTGTTCAAGTTCTCCGAATGCCTCACGGCCATCTCAGCCTGGACGACCCAACGCTTCCTGAAACGAAACATGGCTAAAACTGAACTTCTAATCTTCCATCCCCCGAACATCCCCTCTTCTCCCAAAATCTCCATCAGCATTGGTGAAACCGAGATCACCTCCAACGACCAAACGCGCTGCCTCGGTGTCATCATTGACTCCTCCCTCTCTTTCACCCCCCACATTCGTGCTCTCTTACAGTCTTGCCGCTTTCACCTACGCAACATCTCACTCATCAGACCATTCCTCTCCACTGACGCGACCAAAATTCTCTTGTCATCTCCCGCCTTGACTACTGCAACATCCTTCTCTCTGGGCTACCTCTCACCCGCCTTGCACCTCTCCAATCCATTCTTAACACTGCTGCTAGGCTCATCTTCCTCTCCCGCTGCTCTACCTCCGCCTACCCCTCTGTCTATCTCTTCACTGGCTCCCCATTCCTTTCCGAGTTCTCTTTAAACTCCTCCCCACCACCTACAAGGCTCTATCCTCCTCCACCGCTCCTTACCTCTCTTCACTGATCTCTATCCACACTCCCGTCCTCTTCGCTCCATCGCTGACCGCCGACTGACCTCTCACCTAATCACCTCCTCCCACTCCCGTGTCCAAGACTTCTCTCGCGCTGCCCCCCTGCACTGGAACAACCTCCCGCCACCCATCAGGCTTTCTGATTCCCTTACCTCCTTCAAGCGCTCCCTCAAAACCCACTTTTTTCGACTAGCCTATCCCTCCTCCTAACCTCTTTTGATCCTCCTATCCTGCCTCTGTTCCCATCCGTTCCTACTTATCCTGTTGTTTTTCGTTCGTCCACCCACCTATTTTTAGAATGTTAACTCTTATGAGTAGGGTCCTCCTTCCTCACGTACTCACCCTACCTCATTACCTCACCTGTGCTCCTGCCCTGCTCTTCCCGTCCTCTACTTCATCTTCAGTCTCCTCGACAATTTTGACACCTACTTCTGAACTGATGCTGATTCTAGTTCTACCAGCTATACCCCTATTTATACTGTATTTTATCACCACACCCTGTACCTTACCTTGTAATTTGTTTTTTTGTTTGCGATGTACGGCGCTGCGGACACTTTGTTGCGCCTTATAAATAAACGTACTACTATCTAATCTTCTGATCTGATAGTAATCTGCCTCCCTCTGTCCTCCTCATTGTGCCAAACAGTAAAGAGACTCATTTCAATTGAAACAGCGAGTAGCTGTCTATTCCCGGACATTGGGCCTGATTCAGACCTAGTATGTTCGCAGCCTATCGAACTGGTCAGCGCCACCCCACCGAATGCCTCCCGCCTCCTGCATTCCCTCAGGGGAGGGAGGGAGGAGGGTAGCGGAAGGCATCATGGTAATACTGGTCATTCCCCTGGGAACACAGACGGGCTGATGCCTGGGTGGGCGGCTGATGTCACATGACACCAGCACCCGCCCCCTTTTTGGCGGTTATCGGCTTTAATAGAAGTCAGTTCAGACTTAATACCGAAGCCTTGTGAAGGGATGTGTTAGAGAGCATATACAGGGGATTCGGGCGGAGAGGGGTGCGGCAGTGTACGCTGCCTAGTGAGCAGGTCTGAATCAGGCACATGCATACAAACACCACCTGCAGTTATGTATAATAATTACCAAGCAGTGAACATAGCAATCAGCTGGCATTATATCAAGTGCATCCCGCAGAATAAGAAGCTTATTGGTTGCTATGGGAAACGTCTCCAATCTGTCACTGCTTGATGCGCCTCCCCCACACTCTGTGACATGAGTGTGAGATCCTGTGTGGAGATGATTTGTGATATGCAACTAGATGCATGATTCCGAAATATCTTGTGGTTACTGTATCACATTCCCCAAAGAGATACAAACGATGGTAATTGTGTATTATCACGGCACCCCCGATATTAAGTCGCACGATTTTTCATCGCATCGCATGCCATACACCCGATGCACAGCGATGCGATGAGATGCGATTTAAGCCCCCTATACGATTTTAAATTGTATAAGCACCCTAATGCACCCCCACGCCACCCCCACTATGAACGCGAACCTGAAGCGTGGCGAATACAGCGAGCCCGCAAGGGGCGGCGGTACGTGTCCTCTGACCTTTTCATACCCACTATCCACGTCGGCGTGGAGTTGATTTTATATAGTGTGGCGAGCCCGAATCGTGACAAGCGGACGCATTTTACTGTACATGTATTCCACGGCCCCTCGTGGGGCTCGCTACGCTCGCCACACTATATAGGGGCCGGGGCTGGCAGAGTGATGCAATAGGGGTTGTGGCTTATGAGGAGAATCGTCATTGTGGCCACGCCTCCTGCCGCACAATGCCGTAGTACCATACTTGCCTACTTTTGAAAACTAATTTCAGGGTGATTATAGTTGGTAATAGCATTTTGCACAGCGCCCTATTGAGAGGGCGTGTCATGCTCCACCCAAAGGATGTGTCTAGTTTTATATGTGCAGAGATTGTGAAAAGAGATTGTGAATGTGGCACCTAGAAGCGTGGGTGTGTACTGCTACATCTGAGAGGAATCTTTTAAAATTACGGTACTTATGTAATATGTGGGCGCCCGATTTTTTAATCGGTTCGGAAAAATCGGTCGCATCGCATGCGACCAAATCGCATGCGATGCGATCGAACCGATTTTTACATAGGATCCAATGTTAAATGGTCCCTGAGACCCAATTTTACATTGGGTCCAATGTTAAATGCCCCCCAGACCCCATTTTTAATTGTATACCCACCCTTAGGGGTAATTACTATGTGAACTGCCCCCCCCCCATTGTTAATGCCACGATCAACGCCAACCCGAAGTGTGGCGAGCGCAGCGAGCCCACGAGGGGCAGCGGTATGCGTCCCCCGACCTTTTCATACCCCCACTATCCACGTCGGTGTGGAGTAGATTTTATATAGTGTCGCGAGCGCAGCGAGGCATTGAGCTCGAATCGTGACGAGGGGACGAGGATTCCACGTCCCCTCGCGGGGCTCGCTGCGTTCGCCACGCTTCGGGCTCATATTCCGCGGACCCTCGCGAGGCTCGATTCGCTCGCCACGCTTCGGGCTCGGTGGCTCGCATCGCTCACCACACTATATAAAGTCAACTCCACGCCGATGTGGATAGTGGAGGTATGAAAAGGTCAGAGGACGCGTACCGCCGCCCCTCGCGGGCATGCTTTGTGTTGGCGTTCATCGTGGCGTTAACAATGGGGCGGCATTTCACATAGTAATTACCCATCAGGGTGTGTATACAATTAAAAATGGGGTCTGGGGGGCATTTAACCCAATGTAAAATCGGGTCTCAGGGACCATTTAATATTGGATCCTATGTAAAAATCGGGTCCATCGCATCTGATCGCATGACTTAAGTTAAGGCCTTAAGTTAAGGCATGCAATAAAAAAATCGGGCGCCCAGATATTACACAAGTACCAAAATGACTTATATCCAAATGTAGATGAGCCCTAAAGCAGTTAGCAAGAGCTACTATACTTGGTAAAGTGCTGGGAAATGGTGCTGATGATTCAATGTAAATGTATCTGTCTCTCATTCCTTTTTCCCCAAAACTGTAACTGAGTAATGTGGGCTAGCTGACATGAGGGAGATTACTAGACTAATGATGGAGAGAGGGAGATTGCTACTATGTCAGGGAGTCTCGTGCAGGAAGCGAGGTAACTATGATGTAACAGTGTAATATGGGCTAGGTGACATGAGGGAGATTGCTAGACTAATGATGGAGAGAGGGAGATTGCTACTGTGTCAGGGAGTCTCGTGCAGGAGGCGAGGTAACTATGATGTAACAGTGTAATATGGGCTAGGTGACATGAGGGAGATTGCTAGACTAATCAGGGAGAGAGGGAGATTGCTGCTATGTCAGGGAGTCTCGTGCAGAGTGCAGGAGGGAGGTAAATATGATGTAACCGTGTAATGTGGGCTCGGTGACATGAGGGAGATTGCTAGACTAATGAGGGAGAGAGGGAGATTGCTGCTATGTCAGGGAGTATCCTGCAGAATGCAGGAGGGGAGGTAACTATGATGTAACAGTGTAATGTGGGCTAGGTGACATGAGGGAGATTGCTAGACTAATGAGGGAGATTGCTGCTATGTCAGGGAGTCTCCTGCAGAATGCAGGAGGGGAGGTAACTATGATGTAACAGTGTAATGTGGGCTAGGTGACATGAGGGAGATTGCTAGACTAATGAGGGAGAGAGGGAGATTGCTGCTATGTCTGGGAGTCTCCTGCAGATTGCAGGAGGGGAGGTAACTATGATGTTACAGTGTAATGTGGGATAGGTGACATGAGGGAGATTGCTGGACCAATGAGGGAGAGAGGGAGATTGCTGCTATGTCAGGGAGTCTCCTGCAGAATGCAGGAGGGGAGGTAACTATGATGTAACAGTGTAATGTGGGCTAGGTAACATGAGGGAGATTGCTAGACTAATGAGGGAGATTGCTGCTATGTCAGGGAGTCTCCTGCAGAATGCAGGAGGGGAGGTAACTATGATGTAACAGTGTAATGTGGGCTAGGTGACATGAGGGAGATTGCTAGACTAATGAGGGAGATTGCTGCTACGTCAGGGAGTCTCCTGCAGAATGCAGGAGGGAGGTAACTATGATGTAACCGTGTAATGTGGGCTCGGTGACATGAGGGAGATTGCTAGACTAATGAGGGAGAGAGGGAGATTGCTGCTATGTCAGGGAGTCTCCTGCAGAATGCAGGAGGGGAGGTAACTATGATGTAACAGTGTAATGTGGGCTAGGTGACATGAGGGAGATTGCTAGACTAATGAGGGAGAGAGGGAGATTGCTGCTATGTCAGGGAGTCTCCTGCAGAATGCAGGAGGGGAGGTAACTATGATGTAACAGTGTAATGTGGGCTAGGTGACATGAGGGAGATTGCTAGACTAATGAGTCTCCTGCAGAATGCGGGAGGGTAGGCAACTATGCGTAGTACACATCTGTAGCTGAATCGCGTCATTAGGTCCTGGTGGGGGAGGGGAGCCACAACTCAATTCCATTTGCATGTGGCCACCTAGAGGAAAATCATTGGATTGTCACTTTACATCTAATAACTTCCTCTTGTCCCCGGTGCTCACAGCTTAGCCCAGGACTCACTTGGCGGCTGCAAGCAAAACATCCACTTCTAGCTGGCCGCTGGCGTCAGGGCCGCCAAGAGAAATCCTGGGCCCCAGTACAACAACTTCCTGGGGCCCCCACTGACGGAGCTCCCGTACACACTCTACCGACCCGTTGTTACGCCACTGCTTCCAAGGTGGATACACGTACAACAGTTTACACTGTAATGCATATTACACATGTCACACACCCATTACATATTATACCACATGCCATAATGCTCATTACACGTTATGCCACACACCGTAATGCTTATTGCATATTAAGGGGTTAACATGCTCTACCAGGGATTAACATTCTCTGCCAGGGATTAACCTATCTGCCCTGATTTACATGCTCTGCCAGGGGTTACATGCTCTTTGCAAAGGATTTACACATACCCTCCAACATGGCCCATTTCATTAGTTACAAAATGCTCTGTTCCTGGACTTCCCTGCCAGTGGCAGTTACAGATGTGGGGCTGCAGCACAGTCCAATATTAAAAAAGGGGGGGTCATATATACTGCCACCCCAAGCATCACTGTCCTGGACTCACTGGCAGTTGATGTGACCCCCCTCTTCGAATTTTGGACTGTGCTGGAGTCCAACCTCTGTAACTACCACTGGCAGGGAAGTCCAGGAACAGAGCATTTTGTACATAATGGAATGGGTCATGTTGGGGGTACTTGCCACCAAATAGAAAAAACCCTGTGTGTCCAGACCAGGGCCCCCCTGACAGGCCCGGGTAAATTGTACCTGCTCCCCCCCTCTCTCGGCACCCCTGGCTGGCGTCATTCGCTCGCTCCTAGCAGGCATAAACATCCCTGCAGTGGCACGCCCACCGTTTTTGCATCCACGTACATGAGACGCCCGGGATCCACCCACAACATCCCCCCCCCCCCCCATCAAGAAGGCTGCTAGCGGCTTCCAAATAGAAAAATTTGCCTAAGCCGCTAGCAGAGAAAAACATGGGACAGCATCTGTATTCGGACCTGGCCAAACGGCTCTCAAACGGGTCCAGTGTATGAATGACCGGTGGCACTAACCGTTCCTACACCTGTAGTGTACCGGGTACCGGTGTCATTGCCCATACACCACAGCAGGGATGGAAGACAAGCGGGGGAAGAGACACAACCCATCAGCACCACCGCTCGTCTCAATCACAGCTCCGCCTCTGTGCCTCCTCACATGCCCCATGCCAACTGTAAATGACAGCTCCACGTGCGGACCATGGTATATTTCCATGACATAGGAGAAACGTTGTATACAGAATCGTTCTGTCGTCTATTGTATCATGCCAGCATTGTGCAAAGAAAGATTACCAGCCGAATCGTTTTCTCTCTCTGCCTGGTACGTGATGCCCAGCGGCACATCCTCCCGTATATACCCTTTCAATGAAAAGACAACATGACGCTAATGCGGTTTCCACAACGGAAGGAAAGCACTTAAGATTGCCACCGCCAGCCCCTAAAACGTGTCGCCGGAGAAGACGCCGCATGACAAGTCACTGGCATATACTGTAGTACTTTATGCAGCTCGGGAAGATTAATTTCTTGGCACGATAATACTTAAAGATAACTTCAATGAAATGCCAGCATGCTACGGAATAAAATGATGCCATTGAGCGCCTGACGTTCTAATCTAATAAATCTGACCTGCGAGGTTGCACAACAGAAGGTTTTGTGCACAGTGCCAGCTTCCTGGATTACAGAAATCTTAAGATCATTTTGTTGTTGTTGGCCTATGTCTTCTTCACATAATAAACCTAGATCCCGCGGGCTGCGCCGGTGGGCGAGGTGGTGGTTTGGGGAGTTCTTCAGGAAGTGGCATTTATGAAAAGCACAGAATCTGTCAGAGTCCCAATTGGCGCCCGGATTTGCAATGGAAAGAGAAGATATCTGCTTATCTGTACCACCGCCGTCCTGGCATGGAGAACCTGTGTGCAAATACATTTATTGGTGCTAATTATGTCTATCTAGCAGAAATCTCTTTTATAATGTTGTAGAGTAAGTAAAGAGCTATCAGTGTTAGGGAGCGGAAACTTGGATACGGTCTTCGTATTTGCTCAGCACCACCTAAGGAGCCTGATCTGTCCCTCAACCTTTCATCCCTCGGCAAACACGCCTCCCAGCCTCTTACCGCTTTGCTAAGCCGCCCCTAAATTCCCCGCTCACTCCTCTTGGCAGCATTCATCGTGTTGGCGATCATAATGTTGACTTGAGAATGTAGATGCGGTTCTAATATCGATGCACAGCATGGCGAATTTCATGTCGACACTGGAGAAATGTCAACATGATTAGAACATGTTCCTTGGTAAGTTGTGTCTTTCCGCTCCAGCGGCATCTCCTGGCAATGATGATCAGCTGATGAGTATATTGCTTAACCCCTAACTTCCATCCTGTAGCTAAACTGTAATGTTCCCCCTAGTGCCTATATCTCCTCCAGTGCCTAACCCTGCCCCTAACCCTAGTACCTGACCACTCATATTGCTTAGCCATAATCTCCCCCTAGTGCCTAACCCTAAACCTCCCCCTAGTACCTGACCCTAACCCTCCCCCTAGTGCCTAACCCTAACCCTCCCCCTAGTACCTGACCCTAACCCTACCCTTAGTGCTTGACCCTAACCCTTCCCCTAGTGCCTAACCCTAGTGCCTAACCCTGACCTTCCCCCCAGTGCCTGACCCTAACCCTCCCCCTAGTGCCTAACCCTCCCCATTGTGCCTGACCCTAACCCTCCCCCTAGTGCCTAACCCTAGTGCTTAACCCTCCCCCTAATGCCTTAGCCCAACCTCATCCTAGTGCCTAAAACTGACCCTCTTCCTAGTGCCTAATCCTAACCCTCCCCCTAGTGCCTAACCTTGACCCTCTTCCTAGTGCCTAACCCTAACCCTACTCCTAGTGCCTGACCCTGACCCTCCTGTTAGTCCTTAACGCTCCCCCTAGTGCCTAACCCTCCCTCTAGTGCCTAACCCTCCCCCTAGTGCCTGACCCTAACCCTCCCCCTAGTGCCTAATTCTAACCCTCCTCCTAGTGCCTAACCCTGACCCTCCTGTTAGTCCTTAACCCTCCCCCTAGTGCCTAACCCTCCCTCTAGTGCCTAACCCTAACTCTCCCCCTAGTGCCTAACCCTGACCTTCCCCCTAGTGCCTAACCCTCCCCCTTGTGCCTGACCCTAACCCTCCCCCTAGTGCCTAACCCTCCCCCTTGTGCCTGACCCTAACCCTCCCCCTTGTGCCTGACCCTAACCCTCCCCCTAGTGCCTGACCCTAAACCTCCCCCTAATGCCTGACCCTAACCCTCCCCCTAGTGCCTAACCCTAGTGCCTAACCCTGACCTTCCCCCCAGTGCCTGACCCCGTTATGTACCTGTTAGTCATTAACCCTCCCCCCTTGTGCCTAACCCTCCCCCTAGTGCCTAACCCTAACCCTCCCCCTAGTGCCTAACCCTGACCTTCCCCCTAGTGCCTGACCCTAACCCTCCCCCTAGTGCCTGACCCTATCCCTCTACCTAGTTCCTAACCCTGACCCTCCCCCTCGTGCCAAACCCTGACCCTCCCCGTCGTGCCGAACCCTGACCCTCCCGTTAATCCTTAACCCTCCCCTAGTGCCTAACCCTCCCTCTAGTGCCTGACCCTAACCCTGCCCCTAGTGCCTGACCCTCCCCCTATTGCCTGACCCTAACCCTCCCCATAGTGCCTGACCCTAATCCTTCCACTACACCTGAATTTCCCCTCCCGTAGGCTACCCATTCCCTTCTGCAGCTAACCCTAACCTTCATGTAGACTAGCGTCAGCTGTCACAGCCTAAAGCTGGCCATACACCTACAGATTTATTGCTAGATTGTGCTGGTTTGAACAAAAACCTGTAATGGATCAGAGCAAATGACAGTTGACCATATGCTTGGAAATGCTGAAAAGCTGCCAAAATGTCATTCTGATATTACCAGGTATTTGTTCCAACGAGCCAGGTCTGACAATCGATCTGTAGGTGTATGACCAGCTTAAGTCCTAGCTATCAGTCACAGACACACTAGTCAGTTTCAGACAGGCTTTGAGAAGCAGGAAACTGACTTCCTGTAGGAGGCCACTCCCTGAGTTATCGTGCGTTCCAATCCGACTTCCATGGGCTGCAGTTGGTGCAGTCCACAGAATCTGGGAGTTTGCACATGTACAGCCATCCTGGCACTTGTCAGATCCATTGTGCAGGTGCCTCGGACTGTTGGCTGTCTCCTCTCCTGCATGGGAGTAGCAACAGCCCATCTCTCAAACATAAGTAGGAGCCTCCGTTGTATCCTAACCACCTGCACACCTCTATTTCTCTAGAACTTTGTGCCCATTGTCCATAATTGAATTGCCTCCCTTCTTTTTTTGCTGAAGTTGAATTGCAACCTCCAAAAATTTTGAGGAACCCATCTGACTGAAGATGGTTAGCACAACGTTGTAAGCTCTCGGTGTGCGCTCAAGCAAATTTAAATAATTAAACAGACACCACCTTCCACACTGTCCTCCAATAATGGCAATGATAATTAGTTCTACCATTGATGGGAGCCCTCCATTGTGTGCATCGGTAGAATATTCCTGATGGCTAATGCAACTGCGGTCTGCACATACAGGAAGTAATAACTATCGATGGTTCAATCATTGATGATTTAAAACCATTAGCCTGTAATTGCAAAAGATTCAATGGTCAACCCAAACATCCTCCATCTCAGCCTGTCCCCATAAGGTAAAATGTGCTAGGTCGTTTGTTTGGGTGGGCCATTGCATACGGGGGATAGATAAGGGAGGGTGAATTGGAAGCCCTGGATGAATGTTTTCAAAGTACTTATATAAATAGTATTAAAAATGTTTTGTCACCAACAGAAGAAAATCAACCTGATCCTTGTTAAACAGGTCCCATAGGGTTTGCATACACAGTAGTTCCCCATCGGGATGCATGCACTGACATAAATCTACAGATGTGACCAGACCCCTGAGTTTTGTTTTCTGGTTCGGGCAAAAGCACCCTCATGCGGTTTGGTTTACCCTCAGGACATTAACGTTGTCCATTTTGACCACCTCACGATATTGTTCACCAATATTGTCCAGAGGCTGGCCGGGTACACTAATGACAATGTTTTTCTTTTTATCATGGGCAAGAACTGCTACCACTGGTGGATGATGATACAAATATCATTCTCATCATCAACATTCTCACTGTCACATACACCAATATCGATCTCATCCTGTTGCACTTCCACAGTAGCATCCTTCATTTCTGTGTAACAGGAAACTGTACTACTCTTTCCCACGTGTTTGTAGGGTGCAAATGGATGAAAGGAGGCTTCTCTATGAGGACAGTCGCCTTGGCCTGAGCCTTTCCTTGTCATTGCATGAGGTATACAGTATGCTGGCAATTTTAAGTTTCTTTTATTAATAGGTGATCCTTTATTGATAGAGGTGATGTTTAACATTATGAAATATTGTTTTCCTTATCTTTAGCTGGGCGCACATTACCTGATGTGTGTGCCAAGCAATATCATTACCGACTGGGACCTGGTATACATATTTGCCAATGCCAGCCACAGTGATATAGTGCATGCAAACTAGACAAAAAATATTGTCTAGTGTATACACACTATAAAACTTTTTGCTCCCTGGATTACCTTTAGTAGATGTTATAATACTATAAAGACTGACAGCAGTACTAGTACTGCCTTGCTTCTCCTGCTCTTCTATCTTTTCATCAATATTGATTCAAAATGTTCTAGTAAATGTGGATCCTACAACACAGTGAATTAACCTGAACACACAAGTTTTATTTTTTGTTTATACACTGTGACAATTCTTGTCTAGTAATGGTGGTGCCTAATAAACATTGTTTTACAACACAATTCCTAAACCAGAACAACACACAAAAGGCTAAAAAAAATGTACACACCGCGGCACCTAATGAATGTTCATTTTAATACTAAAAGATCGTAGACAGGATCTGATTGGTTGCCATAGCAACATCCCATGTATATGAGTAACTGACAGTTGTACTGTGTTTATTAATAATATTTAAATGTTTGCTATATAGTTACTTGGGTGATAATATTGTTGACTCAGCTATCGGAGGTTCTGTTGAAAGATTAAAAAGGATTATACAAAGGAAACAGAAAATTCTCCAGAAGAGCTTTCTTTCACAAGAAGTTCTGTATCTTGTGTATACCTTAAGTGGTGCCATTTATACTCAATCAGGCTTCTAGTTCTGAAGAAAGACTTTAGTAAGGATGAAAAAAGAGACATGGATTCCGAGGCAAACGTTTGCCAATGCAAACTACACGTTCACTTTTACCTGCTGTCGTGGATGCCAGGCTGGTGCCAGTTTCAATGGTGCGACTATAAGTGGCATCTAAAGTGGTATTCCAGTAGTGGGCATCTCAGTCCTTGCATAGCAAAATGTCATGGGGTCCTTTGTGTCCTTAGAAGTGAATTCATGCAAGTATGAACCAAATCCCAGAATGGGACAATAATTGGGCAATCCCACCTTATATGTACCATATGTAGAATAGTCCCCCTGCATTCGCAGCACAGCCAGCAGCCTGGTTAATGAAGAGGAAAATTTTGTTGAGTCTTTATGGGGTTTAGTGCCAACTCTTATGAATTTTCTATTAAGTTTATTTTCTATTGGTTTAAATATAACTTTTAGCTATCCCCAGTCTCATTTCTTCCCATGCTTCCTTGTATGGGAGGAAGAGGTCTGAGATCCTTCTCCCACTTCTGAGATGTCTTAGAGGGAAGAGGAGTGTCCAGAAGGAAGGCATAAACATGGAAAAACAAGCCCTTAGTCAAGGGGTGGTGCTTGCAAAAGTTTTCGAAAGAGGTAAGGGATTGGAGAATAAGGATTGGAGTAAAATGTTTTTTTTGAATGTTGACTGAAAAAAATCGAAATGGTTATGTATCTAGGATGGGGACATCTGTTGGAACTCAGCTAGTGACAAGCATTGACCTTGGCTGGTAAAATATGCATAGAATTTAAGGCCTGCCTGGATCCAACTGTAGCATCTCACAGTAGAAGCCCTTGGGGAAAACAGAGGGTTGTGCCAAATAGAGTGATTGTTGTGGAACGATTCATCGTAAAGGAATATGCCCCAATCAATAGAGTAAAATATAATGGAGGGGCAATATTTTACAAAAGAGTGCCATTATGTAGAGGGCAATCCACTCACAGGGTAAAGCCAAGAGAGGAAGCCTGGTAGAAGATAAGTCCCAACAATTTAAGGAAACTTGGAGTCCAGCTAGTACCATGTGATGTGAGGAAGACCTAAACTGGTTTCTTCAGGACATTGGATGAGAGCCATGGAGGTCCATGATTCCATATAAAGCAAATAAGGGGCAATATTTTACAAAAGAGTGCCATTATGTAAAGGGAAATCCACTCACAGGGTAAAGCCAAGAGAGGAAGCTTGGTAGAAGATAAGTCCCAACAATTTAAGGGAACTTGGAGTCCAGCTAGTACCATGTGATGTCAGGAAGACCTAAACTGGTTTCTTTAGGACATTGGATGAGAGCCATGGAGGTCCCTGATTCCATATAAAGCAAAAAAGGCATTTTTAGATATTTATAATGAATGAGGCAGGAACAGCTACAGGAAGTGTTTAAAAAAGGTAAAGCCATTTTGGTATATTATTCATTTTAATGGCTTTAGTTCTGCCCAGCCATGAGATACTGTAAGGAGATGGTTCCAGGCGGTCAAGTCTTGAGAGTTGGGAAGTTATCATGAAATTAATGTTGTAGCAGGATGTGGGGAAAATCCCGAGATATATTTGATCGTTCCGGTCTGCCATCTGAAACTAGAATTAGTTTGAAGGTCCTTAGCTTCTTGGGAAGAGGGTGATACATGAAGCAGCATAGATTCTGACTTCCAATAACTCATAAGCTTTCTGACTGAGATAATGTTGTTGAGGGAAAGCGGATAATGTATTGCCTGGATATCGAGGTTGGATCTGATCGGGGAGGCCAGTGACTCAATCACAAGAGCAAATTTCAAGGTTGATAAGGGGCCTCGCTATCTATTATCGTTACTCATAGTGAGCAAATCAGAAGGTGTGCCACTGATTAATATCTTAGCCGTTAGAAATCAAGTGCAACCAGGAGATCCTGAGAAACACTTTTTCAGTATCCAAAGAGAGCTCAATAGTAGGGGATCTCCTGGAGTTCATTTGAATCTGTTTATAAATCCTGAGGGATCATTGCCTGTAATGTGGGAAGCCAGGACTCCTTCTAGTCAATTGTTTCAGTCATGCAGGAAATGAGAGAACCCCACCAGATCAAGAGGTGGTCAGTTAGGTTCAGTTCAGCGCGTCTTGAAATACGCAAATTCTAAAAGAGATTTGGTACTTGTTTAGTTTCACGGCGGCAGCTCTACACTACGCTTAGGCTACGTTGTCAGTGTAGCAGGCGCCACCGTGAAACTACACTGGGACCAGGGTGGTGGGTGGCAGAGGGAGCAGGGTGGGTTTTATACTCACCAATCCCCGTGGGCGATGGTCACGGGCAACGGGCGGCAGCTTTCAGTCCCCCTCCTCCGGCAGTCACTGCCCGGCGCCAGCAATGTATGTAATTCAGCGCATTGCCGCTGGGGGAGCATCACATGTTTTCCCTGCACTACGTAACTGCCGCCGTGAAACTAAACAAGTACCAGAGATTTCCCCTAAGCCTTTTGTGGGGTGTTCAGTGCCCACCCCCAGGTCGACGGGGCCCCGTTAAATTGGAGGGGGCGTGGCTGTGGGCTGGGGCCTCCAGGTGGGGGAGTGGTCAATAAATAAATGAGAGAGAGGACAGGCTGGCGCTGCTTCTGTCTCTCTCCCCAGCTCAGCACACTGCACTGAGCTGGGGAGAGAGGATGCGGTGCGGCGGCATCCTGTCACCTCTCTCTCCCCACTGCCTGGCTCCCTGCATAGAGTGTGGAAATCGGCGGAGCTGGGGTTAACTTGCTCACTAGGCCTTGAATATATATATAGCCCAGACGTGTCTAGTATGGCGGATTATGGCGGTGATCTCTGTATATAATAATAACTGCAATAGCAAAATGGCTTTGTCATCACATTAACGAGATTAATTTCCTGCTTTTGGGTACGAGAAATGTGCAGAATAAACTTTTCTAATGTTACATAACGTTTCTCCTGTCCTCAGCCGGAAATACAGTAGCGCACGTTACACGGGCGGACGTGCCAGAAGCATCTGTCAGTGTCCGCTCAGTGAATAAATCTACTAAAGACATTGGACAGCTGTGGGATGGTGCTCACGCCTGACGGAGCACCAACTGTGGGCAGTCATTAACTGTTGTCTTCTTGGTGATGTAATAACTGTCATTACGCAACGCTCTGCATTCCCTACCCATCGGCCCTGACCTGATCATGTAATGGAACCTTAGGGCATAGCACCTGAATACCGCACAACGTCCTGTTCCAGGCATCGGGAGATGTTGTGGCGAGTTCTAGAAAAGTGTCATACGATGCCCGTCGCTCTTGGCGTGGCTTAGTAGGATGAGCATCACTGCTGCTGAGACTGGACGGGTTACCATCGCCCCATCCAACTGCACAGCCGACCATGCATTTCCCTGGGGGCGCCCATAAAACATTGGGGCGTTCCCTGATGCCGACCCCTGCCCTCCCCTACCGGTTGCATCTGCAGTGTGATACGCATGGGGGGGTCTGCCCACGCGCATATACAGATGGGAGCACCTCTCGGTCGGAGCTGGGAATCACCAGATTCCCTTAGCTGGCGGCTGCTGGCAGAGAGGCGCTCCCATCTGACGGGGATGGGCGAGCGTCTCACAAGCTGCAGCAGGCGGCCGGGGGCGGTGGAGGGCTCCGTCGGAACAGGGCACGCGATCATCTCGTGCATGTGCGCCCCCTTCTGGCAGAGAGCTGCTCCACCTGTATATACCTTCCACCATGGAAAAATACCCCTTGATACCATTGTTAGGGTGGATGTCAGGGTCATTGGGGAATAGATTGCCACTTGGAAATGTGTTGCCATGGGTACAGTATGATTTCTCCATGGGCGTTCTTCCGATGGTCATTATACCCAAAATACCAACATGGTCAATATGCCAACAGTCATTACGCCGACAAGTTCAATTGGCGGCCGATGTGTATTTCTGTGGTATTTTTATGTCTGTGTCGACAAAGGTCGACATGGACACCATCTAAACGTACCACATGCCCTTGCATAGCTCGGTGCCGGCATAATGACCGTAGTTAAAATGTCCACCGGAAAAATGTACTGCTACCACATAGTCGACATGGACACCGTCAAAGTGTACCGCGTCCCCCCCCCCCCCCCCCCCCCGCATTGGCTCGCTGCGCTCGGCACACTATTATATTCTCCCGCCACGCCGTAGTGGATGGTAGGGCATGACATACCGTCTATTGGAACACGTCGGCTCAAATAATATGTGAAAGACTTATGTCGACCAATTGACTGTCGACGTGTGCTGGGCGACCCCCAGAATTTTGCAGATGACAGTTGTAGTTTTGCAGGGTTTAGAACTGAACCTGAGTCAGGCCTAATATTTGGAGAGAGGGACTGATTCAGTCCTGATCGCTCTTCTGAAAAGTTGCAGGTGACTACGAGTAGAAAGCAGCCGTCCAGACAGAAAGAAAACCCGCCCCGCGCAAATGTACAAGATATCCGCTATCCTGTCGCACATCTGGGCACAATTCATGAACAGAGAATGATTTTTCCAGTCTGTGCAAAGCACACTGAATAGTGATATCCGCAGCCTGGCTATTGCCAAGTCTGTGAGGCTATCATATCCTGTGGCAGCGCTGGCCCATTTTCTCTTATCCCATATGTGTTATTCCTGTGCCAGTGTGTTTGGTAAGGAGAGCTCCTGTTATCTGCTGTCTCATTTCCCAATCCCTGTGATGCATTCCTGCCTGACGGCTTGTCCGCATCTATCTCCTTTCACATCCCCATTTCTCATTCCCCCAGCACATGTGTTTACTGTCCACCCGTCAGGGCTGCAGCAGATATCCAGAATGAATGTCCCGTCTGACGTGCGGCCTCTTCCACAAATGGAGTCTGAATTCCCGACCAAAGAAATTCCTTTTCTGATTCTCCATAAATGTTTGATCTTGTCTACTGATAATTCCCGCTGCTGATCAGGACACCCTGAATCTCCGGCCTCAACCGATCTGATGCCTCAGGCAAGATATTGGCTGGTGTCCCCTAGCCCCCCCCCCCCCCCCCCCCTCCTCTTGGCAATTGCCTTAAAGTATGACAATAGCACTGGTATATAGGGGGGGAATTTACTAAGTATACGAATATAAAAAATTCAGCCGTATGCAAAGTCGTGTTCCAGAGGGGAATTTACAAAGCAGTCAAATACGACTGCTTTGTAACCCTCCGATGTCGTATTAATTCGTATTAGCGGCACATATATACGGCCGCTAATATGAATTCGTACAGGCAGTCTGCACGGATCAGTCAGATCCGTGCAGGCTGCAGTGTAAAAAAAATAGAGAAATACATTTGAAGAAAACAGCGTGAGGTCTCACCCACAGCTGTAACCAGCACCAGGCTGAAAGAGCCGGGGCCCGTAATAAAAAATCAGGAAACTCGACAAATAGGGGTTCCCTGATTTTTTTAAAATACGGGGTATAAAATGACTAGGGGACCCCCGTATTTTAAGAACCAGCCTCAGGCCAAACCAGCCAGCAGGGTAATGTCACAGCCGGGGGACACTTATTATATAAGGTCCCGCGGCCAAAACATTAACTCTACCGACCAGTCAGCCTGGCTAGGGGCCCTGGGGGAGTGGGGACCCCCCAATAAAGGGGGCCCCCCTCCAGGACTTACCTGACCAGGCTGAAGCCTGGTGCTGTCCCCGGTGACCCTGGGCGGTGGGCATCGAGCTGATTCAGTGTCAAAAAATAGAATAAACTATTGTTTAATACTGTGGAACTATGAGTCCCAGCAAGCCTCCCCCGCAAGCTGTAACTTGGAGAACCACAAGTCCCAGCATGCGAGGCATTAAAGGGCCCGCTGGCACTTGTAGTTCCACAGTAATAAAAATAGTCAAATAAACACACTGACACACAATAAAAATAAAACTTTAATACATCCAAAGCCCATACATACTGATACTTACCTATCTTGAGCCCGTAGGTAGGTCCCTGGGTCTTGGTCCCGTGTCGGACCCGGACGCCGCCAACATGGACCCAGACGCCGACATGGGCCATTCTTTTGAATGGTGATTTCTGTCGTATTGTTTCGATGGTGTATTCATTCGTATTTGTAAATACAAATATGAATGTCCCATCAATAAGTATATGAAAATTCGTATTTTTGGCATAGTAAATGCCAAAAATATGTATACGCAAAAAAATAAATCGTATTTTCGTATGAAAATACGATTTTTTTCACGAATGTTTGTTAGTAAATTTCCCCCATAATATGATCAATAGAGCTACCACCACATCATGCAGTGTAAGGGACAGAGCGGAGCTACTGCACATGCTCAGTGTACCAGCTTCTTCTACCACATTTACTGTATGTGTGGATCTGAGCCCTCAAACATTAATGGACCAGAGAGCAGCTGCCAGGAGGAAGAGACAGGAGCCTTACCATGAAATGGGAGATTGTGAGCTTAGAAAGTGCAGTACTGGTTCTATTATCTATTATTCTCTTATGTCTGTGTGTTTATTTATTATGTTTAAACTTTTTCTGACCACTTGTGCTATTAAAAACAGCGTACGCTGTAGACCATCTGAACTGTGAAATATTAATACAGTATCCAGTGTATAAAAAGACTAATTTTCAGGGTGTTGCCGCTGCCCCATGATTCCCGTAATGCGCCGAAGAGTGGGAGATTTTGGATTACAGTTGGAAACCCCCCTCTAAAAATCCTGCATTTGCCACTGCAATATAGATTTCAGTTTGAACACACCCCACCCAAATGTACATGTAACTCTCTCTGCGCATGTTACAGATAGAGCCAGCTTCCCCCTTGTCATCAGCGTGCCAGAGGTGTGGATTGGGATTACTCAAAAATTACATGTTATTGGCTATCCGGTGTCATGTGTTTTGGATAGCCAATAAGAAAAGTCCAGATAAATTTGACCTTGCACCTCTATGCTAAATTGTGCTTTTGGCAATTCCTGCATAACATTAACCCCCTCCATAATTTGGTTTGTAAAGGTGTCCTTAGGTGAAAGGTACTGCGGAACATAGTTCACTGCTGGTATTAAATGCCTTAAGTAAATTGTTGCATTCAGGCAAAAATGTTACCAATGTATCTCCTAGGGCATTATGAATCATCTCCCTTACTGCTCCCTCCCCCTACCACCAACCAGGCCCCTCCCTTACTGCTCCCTCCCAATACCACCAACCAGGCCCCTCCCTTACTGCTCCCTCACACTACCACCCACCAGGCCCCTCTCTTACTGCTCCCACCTTCTACCACCAACCAGGCCCCTCCCTTACTGCTCCCACCCACTACCACTATCCAGGCCCCTCCCTTACTGCTCCCTTCCAATACCACCAACCAGGCCCCTCCCTTACTGCTCCCTCCCGCTACCACCCACCAGGCCCCTCCCTTACTGCTCCCACCTGCTACGACCAACCAGGCCCCTCCCTTACTGCTCCCTCCTGCTACCACCAACCAGGCCCCTCCCTTACTGCTCCCTCACACTACCACCCACCAGGCCCCTCTCTTACTGCTCCCACCTTCTACCACCAACCAGGCCCCTCGCTTACTGCTCCCACCCACTACCACTATCCAGGCCCCTCCCTTACTGCTCCCTCCCAATACCACTAACCAGGCCCCTCCCTTACTGCTCCCTCCCGCTACCACCCACCAGGCCCCTCAATTACTGCTCCCACCTGCTACGACCAACCAGGCCCCTCCCTTACTGCTCCCTCCTGCTACCACCAACCAGGCCCCTCCCTTACTACTCCCTCACACTACCACCCACCAGGCCCCTCTCTTACTGCTCCCACCTTCTACCACCAACCAGGCCCCTCCCTTACTGCTCCCACCCACTACCACTATCCAGGCCCCTCCCTTACTGCTCCCTCCCAATACCACCAACCAGGCCCCTCCCTTACTGCTCCCTCCCGCTACCACCCACCAGGCCCCTCCCTTACTGCTCCCACCTGCTACGACCAACCAGGCCCCTCCCTTACTGCTCCCTCCTGCTACCACCAACCAGGCCCCTCCCTTACTGCTCCCTCACACTACCACCCACCAGGCCCCTCTCTTACTGCTCCCACCTTCTACCACCAACCAGGCCCCTCCCTTACTGCTCCCACCCACTACCACTATCCAGGCCCCTCCCTTACTGCTCCCTCCCAATACCACCAACCAGGCCCCTCCCTTACTGCTCCCACCTTCTACCACCAACCAGGCCCCTCCCTTACTGCTCCCACCCACTACCACTCTCCAGGCCCCTCCCTTACTGCTCCCTCCCAATACCACCAACCAGGCCCCTCCCTTACTGCTCCCTCCCGCTACCACCCACCAGGCCCCTCCCTTACTGCTCCCACCTGCTATGACCAACCAGGCCCCTCCCTTACTGCTCTCTCCCCCTACCACCAACCAGCCCCCTCCCTAACTGCTCTCTCCCCCTACCACCAACCAGGCCCCTCCCATACTGCTCCCTCCCAATACCACCAACCGGGCCCCTCCCTTACTGCTCCCTCCCACTACCACCCACCAGGCCCATCGCTTACTGCTCCAACCGGCTACCACCAACCAGGCCCCTCCCTTACTGCTCCCTCCCCCTACCACCAACCAGGCCCCTCCCTTACTGCTCCCTCCCCCTACCACCAACCAGGCCCCTCCCTAGTACAGTATGTCATGTAAGTATCACGGTACAACTTCAGAAGTTGTCTACTGCACAAAGTACGCAAATGTTTTCATACATGCATTGTGAGTGATTTATCATGAATTGCTGTCCGACAGAAAACCAGCAGTCAGAGGACTAACAGACATTCTTCTCTGGATGCGATGAATCGCGTTTCTACTGTACATCTGGTAGTCTGAAGGACACATATAGAGCAGTAGAAATGCATTCTCTGGAGCATTGAATGCATTTCTCCATCTTCTAGTATAAAGGACACATATAGAGAAGTGGCAATGCAATCTCTGGAGCAGTAAATCACCTTTCTCCATCTGGTAGTCTGAAGGACACATATAGAGCAGTAGAAATGCATTATCTGGAGCAGTATATGGGTTTCTCCACCTAGTAGTCTGAATAACACATATAGAGAAGTAGAAATGCATTATCTGGAGCATTGAATGCATTTCTCCATCTGGTAGTCTGAAGGACACATAGGGCTTTATTCTAGTTCACTCTTTCTGACAAAATCCTTCTTAGATGGACAAAACCATGTGCACTGCAGGGGGGCAGATGTTAATTGTGCAGAGAGAATTAGATTTGAGTGGGGTTTTACTTCAAAGTGAGATCTATATTGCAGTGTAAAAATAAAGCAGCCAGTATTTACCCTGCACAGAAACAAAATAACTCAACCATATCTAACTCTCTCTGCACATTTTACATCTGCCCCCCTGCAGTGCACATGGTTTTGTCCACCTAAGAAGGATTTTGTCAGAAAGAGTGAACTAGAATAAGGCCCATACAGTGCAGTAAAAATGCATTATCTGGAGCATTGAATGCATTGCTCCATCTTCTAGTATAAAGGACACATATAGAGCAGTGGAAATGCGTTCTCTGAAGCAGTAAATCACGTTTCTCCATCTGGTAGTCTAAAAGACCCATTTAGAGTTGCGTTCTATGAAGGTAGTAAATGAATTGAGAACTTAAAACTTTTGCCTATAATTTAGGCAAGGTCATTTTGCTTCTGCAGGCTTACAATACCCATGTTCATTTTTTCGAGCTCCATCAGAAATGGTAAGCTGAATTTATTGTGGGAGAACTTGAATGGTCTGCACGGGGCCCAGAATTGGATTGTCTTATGTCAAGCCAGCCTTATCAACCCTTTATCAGCACCCGACCTCACTATGGATGAAAGTATGGAAATCCTTGAGCGATACACCAGAATCTAGGTTGTAGCCTTACCGATGAGTAGAGGTGTCATGAAATGCCATACTCACCAGAAAATACTTGCGCATATTGGTTCCAAGCATGGCTGCATTTTCTGAGGCTTCATGCCCACTGTAAAGTCTGGATCCACTAAATACTGATCTGGCAGTGGATGGTAGCCAGAATATTGTGATCACTACCAACCACCAGCTTATTGAGCTTCCCTCTGTATAACCCTTTGACCAATAATAGAGCTTATTTAATAATACGGTGGAAATCGCAAAAATACCATGAACAACCTTGACTTCACATTTTGATTACTACAAGTAATGGTGGTGCAGCAATTAAAGAGTAATAACACAGTACATTGTTTAATAAACGAATGTCTTGGCCAATTGATCCCGTGAGACCGTGACCCAGGTCACTCAGCTGGCTGGTATGGGTTTTTTTTACTTTCACACGAGTATTTTAGAATATAAATAAGTTATTTGTAGGCAGAGGAGGAGACGGGGACAGCGCACGTATACAGTGGAACTGAGAACCAATCAATGTGTTTTCTTTACAGGTATCAAAAAGTTCAATATGGCCTTTATTACTGATGGATGTGGCACCATGCATTTATGGGGGTCGGTTGTACTAATATGTGTCTCATGGAGTTGGGTGGGGGGTGACATATTACAGGCAGTTTGTCTTAACCAACAGTTGAAGAGATGCCCAGTGTTAGCCGGAGATAGGGGTGGCCATAGAAAGCGAACCATAAATGGTACCATTGATGACAAGAAGCCATTGAAGCAAAATCCTTAATCCTTTGAACTCTTTATGGACAGTTTGAAAAATTGATGAGCATTTCTGTTCTTTGTCAAGGAAAGATGGATGACCAATCATTGAAGGGGGCCAAGCTAATTGGTAAAATATGTGAGTTAAGCACCTTGAAGGAGCATTGTGGTATTTGTGTCAATGGTGCATGAGACCCAGGCTCTGGCCACTTTGCCCCATGGAATTCCAGCACCGGCTCTAAGAGGTCTATAGACAATGGGTTCCAGTAATATATCTCAACTAAGGAGTCGAACCACTATTGATGGCATTAGAAATTTAAAGGCAAATAAGTTTACTGGCACCTTTCCAGGTCTTTATTAACTCCAAAAAAATAGGGTAATAGTTGGCCCCCCATTTACCTGAATGCTCCTTACCATGCTTTTGCTTGACTACAGGAGCATACAAGGGTATAAACTGTCAAGGCCAAAGTCTATTTAATAGTGGGTTCTAGTTTCACCACATCCCACCGCTGCCACCAATTTATTGTCTCTCTTTGTATACTTCAAAGAAACTGGCGGTGTATTGTATACTCAGTACAAGGCAGTCTAGCATTAAATTGATTTCACTTGATTTATGGGCCATAACCACAACTGGTCCGAAGAATCAAAGTATGTGCAGTAAGTGCCATATATCACTATTAGTCTTAGTTAAAAGGGAATAATGTTGAATAGCGGCCAGACACAATGTTTCCTCAGCTGCTCCAGATTCTAGTTACAAATCTCATTACACCGTGGAAGAGGCAAAGATTTCGCAAACAGCTAATCACGCCTTGAATCACCAGCTGTTCATGTAAGAATAGTCAAAAAGATTAACGGTGACAGCTACATTACTGGAGTTCCTATTGTCGAACTCATGATTTGGCTGCTGCGTATCTGCCCATAGGACGGGGCAGGTGAAATACCTGGACGTCCTCACTCTCTCTCTTTACTTTCCCACAGCTCACTGTACTGACTTCTTCCACTTAATTGTTTCCTTAAACTGTAAGTCATTTAAAGGCCCCGCCAGTTATGCAATGCTGTGTAGATATCAGTCACATCAGTCCTTGCCCCATTGGAGGTTACAGTCTGATTACATGCGTGTAATGGGTCAGCAGTGTCTATGTCAACAGTCAAAAGTTTGACCCAAAAAGGTCAACGGGAACAAGGTCGAAGCGGACAAAAGGGTGACATGGGAAATGGTCGACCGGAAAAAGGTAGACATGGGAAAAAAGTCAACAAGAGTTTTCACTTTTTTTGGTGTCAATGTGGGCATCTGTTGACATGGACCCCTAAATTAGTGTAGCTTCGCTCGTCAAATTCCGTCCAGGAGCCACGCTCTGCTTAGCCTATTTGTTTATGTAATTGGGCGCTGTGGATCCCTTGTGGCGCCATATATATATATATATATATATAAAGGACAATAATAATAATTAACTTGACTACTGCAGTTTTTCTTTATAGATTGATTTGGCCAGAAAGCTCTTTAATGTTCCGCATGCTGGTAATTAAGGTTTTCCAAGTGCCATCATGTATGAGGTTGGAGGGGGGCTTGCTGGTACTTTCAGTTCCACAGCCAAACCCAATGTATAATCTTATTTTTACACTAATGCTATCAACCTGGCTCCCACCGCCCAGCGGAGATAGCCCGGGCGTCAGCTCTGACCTTTGGGTACCCGCATAATTTTTTTTTTTAACATGATCTAAAAAGCAAACGCTTTCTTTTCTAAAAAAATCTCACCTTTCCTTTACTAAAAAATTGCTTTCTTTACCCTTTAAAATCATACCCTATTAGATTTGGCTCAAGGAGAACAAAAGAAAACTGTAAAATGTGACATTTTAGCCCCACCCTTATGTAAAAGTAGCCTGGTTATCTGCGAGAGGGAGTGGCTTAATGACACAGTTAGCACATCTGCAAACCCACCGATGGCCACCTGATTCTCCTCTCCTCAGAAGGTCCCTAGGTATAATACTCAGTAGGTGTCTAGATATAGAGGTATAGCTTTAATCGTCAGTAGATGTCTAGGTATAATCTTTAGTCGGTATCTAGGTGTAATCCTAGGGAGTTCAGTATGATTTACCTACAATCAAAATAACGACAGCAATTGACCAACGGTCAATTAGACACATGTTTTTCATATTTTTTGGGGTCTGTATGTTGACAGAGGTCGACATGAGCACCGTGCTTCGGGCACAGTGCCTCGCTGAGCTCGGCACACTATTATATTCCCCCTCCATGTCCACTGGGATGGTAAAGTATGTACAAGTCGGTATTTTGACCTTGTCGGTATTTTGACCGTCGGTCAATGGTTGTCGGTATTTTGACCATCGGGATTTTGATTGTAGGTAAATTGACTGCATCCTATCCTAGGTATAGACCTCAGTAGATGTCTACAATAATCTATCCCCATAAGATCTGCCCCACTCCCTAATCACAAGGGTGGCTGTAAAAGGGACAGACCAGAGTCAGATCTTGCCAATCTCACCACCTAGGTACAGTGTTCGGAAGCTACAGTATACAGGCTCATACATTCAGCTCAAGAAAAAATAACTATCTAGGTGGGTAAATTATGTTTTTTTTTTTCCTCAACCTAGTCTCAATCCTGGTCTCACTCTTGAAGAACCAGAGAAGAGAGGGACAAAGTTATTGCACTGAGTGGGTTTCTTTGCTAGGTGTCTATCTATAACCCTCAGTAGATGTCTAGGTATAATCTTCAGTAAGTATCTAGGTATAATCCTAGGTAGATGTCTAGGTATAATCTTTAGTAGGTGTCTAGATAAAATCTTCAGTAGGTATCTAGTTGTTATCCTAAGTATATTCCTCAGTAGGTATATAGGTGTTATCCTAGGTATATTCCTCAGTAGGTATATAGGTGTTACCCTAGGTATATTCCTCAGTAGGTATCTAGGTGTTACCCTAGGTATATTCCTCAGTAGGTATCTAGGTGTTACCCTGGGTATAATCCTCAGTAGGTATCTAGGTGTTACCCTAGGTATATTCCTCAGTAGGTATCTAGGTGTTACCCTAGGTATATTCCCCAGTAGGTACCTAGGTGTTATCCTACGTATATTCCTCAGTAGGTATCTAGGTGTTACCCTAGGTATATTCCTCAGTAGGTATCTAGGTGTTACCCTAGGTATATTCCCCAGTAGGTATCTAGGTGTTATCCTAGGTATATTCCTCAGTAGGTATCTAGGTGTTATCCTAGGTATATTCCTCAGTAGGTATCTAGGTGTTACCCTAGGTATATTCCTCAGTAGGTATCTAGGTGTTACCCTAGGTATATTCCCCAGTAGATATCTAGGTGTTACCCTAGGTATATTCCTCAGTAGGTATCTAGGTGTTACCCTAGGTATATTCCCCAGTAGGTATCTAGGTGTTATCCTAGGTATATTCCTCAGTAGGTATCTAGGTGTTACCCTAGGAATATTCCTCAGTAGGTATCTAGGTGTTACCCTAGGTATATTCCTCAGTCGGTAACTAGGTGTTACCCTAGGTATATTCCCCAGTAGGTATCCAGGTGTTATCCTAGGTATATTCCTCAGTAGGTATCTAGGTGTTACCCTAGGTATATTCCTCAGTAGGTAACTAGGTGTTACCCTAGGTATATTTCCCAGTAGGTATCCAGGTGTTATCCTACGTATATTCCTCAGTAGGTATCTAGGTGTTACCCTAGGTATATTCCTCAGTAGGTATCTAGCTGTCACCCTAGGTATATTCCTCAGTAGGTATCTAGCTGTTACCCTAGGTATATTCCTCAGTAGGTATCTAGGTGTTACCCTAGGTATATTCCTCAGTAGGTATCTAGGTGTTACCCTAGGTATATTCCTCAGTAGGTATCTAGGTGTCATCCTAGGTATATTCCTCAGTAGGTATCTAGGTGTTACCCTAGGTATATTCCTCAGTAGGTATCTAGGTGTTACCCTAGGTATATTCCTCAGTAGGTATCTCTGTGTTACCCTAGGTATATTCCCCAGTAGGTATCTAGGTGTTACCCTAGGTATATTCCTCAGTAGGTATCTCTGTGTTACCCTAGGTATATTCCTCAGTAGGTATCTAGCTGTTACCCTAGGTATATTCCTCAGTAGGTATCTAGGTGTTACCCTAGGTATATTCCTCAGTAGGTATCTAGGTGTTACCCTAGGTATATTCCTCAGTAGGTATCTAGCTGTTACCCTAGGTATATTCCTTAGTAGGTATCTAGGTGTTATCCTAGGTATATTCCTCAGTAGGTATCTAGGTGTTATCCTAGGTATATTCCTCAGTAGGTATCTAGGTGTTACCCTAGGTATATTTCCCAGTAGGTATCTAGGTGTTACCCTAGGTATATTCCTCAGTAGGTATCTCGGTGTTACCCTAGGTATATTCCTCAGTAGGTATCTAGCTGTTACCCTAGGTATATTCCTCAGTAGGTATCTAGGTGTTACCCTAGGTATATTCCTCAGTAGGTATCTAGCTGTTACCCTAGGTATATTCCTCAGTAGGTATCTAGCTGTTACCCTAGGTATATTCCTCAGTAGGTATCTAGGTGTTACCCTAGGTATATTCCTCAGTAGGTATCTAGGTGTTACCCTAGGTATATTCCTCAGTAGGTATCTAGGTGTTATCCTAGGTATATTCCTCAGTAGGTATCTAGGTGTTACCCTAGGTATATTCCTCAGTAGGTATCTAGGTGTCATCCTAGGTATATTCCTCAGTAGGTATCTAGGTGTTACCCTAGGTATATTCCTCAGTAGGTATCTAGGTGTTATCCTAGGTATATTCCTCAGTAGGTATCTAGGTGTTACCCTAGGTATATTCCTCAGTAGGTATCTCGGTGTTACCCTAGGTATATTCCTCAGTAGGTATCTAGCTGTTACCCTAGGTACATTCCTCAGTAGGTATCTAGGTGTTACCCTAGTTATATTCCTCAGTAGGTATCTATGTGTTACCCTAGGTATATTCCTCAGTAGGTATCTAGGTGTTACCCTAGGTATATTCCCCAGTAGGTATGCAGGTGTTATCCTAGGTATATTCCTCAGTAGGTATCTAGGTGTTACCCTAGGTATATTCCTCAGTAGGTATCTCGGTGTTACCCTAGGTATATTCCCCAGTAGGTATCTCGGTGTTACCCTAGGAATATTCCTCAGTAGGTATCTAGGTGTTACCCTAGGTATATTCCTCAGTAGGTAACTAGGTGTTACCCTAGGTATATTCCTCAGTAGGTATCTAGGTGTTACCCTAGGTATATTCCTCAGTAGGTATCTAGGTGTTATCCTAGGTATATTCCTCAGTAGGTATCTAGGTGTTACCCTAGGTATATTTCCCAGTAGGTATCTAGGTGTTACCCTAGGTATATTCCTCAGTAGGTATCTCGGTGTTACCCTAGGTATATTCCTCAGTAGGTATCTAGCTGTTACCCTAGGTATATTCCTCAGTAGGTATGCAGGTGTTATCCTAGGTATATTCCTCAGTAGGTATCTAGGTGTTACCCTAGGTATATTCCTCAGTAGGTATCTCGGTGTTACCCTAGGTATATTCCCCAGTAGGTATCTCGGTGTTATCCTAGGAATATTCCTCAGTAGGTATCTAGGTGTTACCCTAGGTATATTCCTCAGTAGGTAACTAGGTGTTACCCTAGGTATATTCCCCAGTAGGTATCCAGGTGTTATCCTAGGTATATTCCTCAGTAGGTATCTAGGTGTTACCCTAGGTATATTCCTCAGTAGGTAACTAGGTGTTACCCTAGGTATATTTCCCAGTAGGTATCCAGGTGTTATCCTAGGTATATTCCTCAGTAGGTATCTAGGTGTTACCCTAGGTATATTCCTCAGTAGGTATCTAGGTGTTACCCTAGGTATATTCCTCAGTAGCTATCTAGGTGTTATCCTAGGTACATTCCTCAATAGGTATCTAGTTATAATCCTCAGTATCAATCTAGGTGCAATCCTCAGTAGAGGTCTTTGTACAATCTTCAATAGGTGCGTAGGTATAAATGATTCAGAAGTGGAGGCATCACTGATGTTTGTGGAGATGAGTGATGTTTAATTGATATTACTAATGATAACGCTTGATTACCGTTGGGGAGCAGAGTGAGATTTTGGATGCAGAGAGTACGACAGTCTTTCTGCATTTTCGGAAGTTAATGGCGGATCTCTAGTCGAATGCAGGTGTGACACAACAGCTTTTTGGTCGTGCCTCCATCAGAGACTGCATCTGTGTAGGCTATTTAACTGGCCCCAGCTGCTTAGCCCAGAGGAACATCTTGAGAAACCAGAAGGTTTTCAAAAGTTCAATGGTGTGACCTATGTTGCTGGTGGTGCATCAGGTGTCTGGTCTTCGGTAAGTGTTGACTCCCCGAGTTTTGAACTAGCATCAATAGAGATTGTTCATTCGGAACCTTCTGGTTCTGTCACCTGGCTACTTCTTCTGGACTTCTCTTTGCCTTTCCAGCTGCACCAGTCCCTGGCTGATTTCGCTATTCTCTTCTTTGTCACCAACCTATGTATGTGTCAGTAAAGATCAGACCTCCTGAGGACCATGGTGAAAACCACAAATGTGTGAGCCTCCGCACTTCTCTCTCAGTCAGTGCCAGTCCTGGTTAACAGTGCAGAAGACAAATATAGTAAAAGCAACTGCATGGCAGCTATAAACTCTGGTGGCAGAGGAATCATCGGGTTTTCCGTGGCCATAGTATCTGCCCCACTCTCTAATCACTATGGTGGTTCAAAAAGGGACAGAGCAGCATCAGGTCTTGCCAACCTTACCACCTAGGTCCAGTCTCCATGAGCTATACAGACTCAAGCAGCAGAAAGTCTACATTTAGCTCAGGAAAAAGAACAATCTAGGTGGGTAAGCGCCGATGGGGTTTTTTTTTGGGGTTTTTTTTTTCGACCTACAGTAATGTTGTTGGGTAAATTCTATAGATGAGGAGCAAATTTATTGCACTGAGTGTGTTTGTTTGCAATGACCCACAAGTCCAAGGTTCCTTTCATCTTCCCATGACTCATTGTACAGTAGGAATGTAAGTTTTGCAATGTAAAGGATTTTACATTAACTAGCATCGACCTTCAACAACCATTTCTTAGGCAGTTATTAATGGAGTCAAACTTCCCAATGCTGCAGTTCATTGCTAAACGACATAACTGGTTAGACACATTGAAGCACTCCATAGAGATATAGAGTGAAATTTAATAGGATGAGAGATTCAGAAAGTGAGAGATCTGGTAAAAAATCTCCTTTTTTTTTTAAAGTGGCAATCATTTACATTGCAAAACCAGTTTGATTTTGCAGTGTAAATGATTGCCGCTTTAAAAAAAACTTGGAGATTTATTACCAAATCTCTCACTTTCTGAATCTCTCATCCTATTAAATTTCACCCACTATGGTATTCCTGGCACCAATATCCTGATAACCTGAGGTCTGCCACTGTTGTGGTTACACAAGCCCACCCTTGACACTCAGATTCTGTATTGGGGCTCACAGTGTCAACAGAAGTGCAGAGTTGACTTTATGTCATTACTTTGCAACCCCCAAAATATATCTCTTTTATTGATGTTTTCAGAAAGCGTTCAGTTGATGAACTTCCCCCACACTGGGAATGGTATTGTCCCAGTTTCCCCCACACCAGAAATGGGATTGTCCCAGTTTCCCCCACACTGAGAATGGTATTGTGGTATTGTCCCATCTTCCCCCTCACCGGAAATGGGATTGTCCAAATAGCTCTCATACCAGGAATGAGATTATACCATCTTCCTCGCATCAGGAATGGTATTGTCCCATCTTTCCCCTCACCGGAAATGGGATTGTCCCAATATCTCTCATACCAGGAATGGGATTATACCATCTTCCTCGCATCAGGAATGGGATTGTCCCAGTTTCCTCCACACAGGGAATGGGATTGTCCCATCTTCCACCTCACGCCTTGAATGGGATTGTCCCAGCTTCCCACACACACCGGGAACGGGATTGTCCCATCTTCTCTCACACCAGGAATGGGATTGACCCACTTCCCCCACACTGGGAATGGGATTATCCCAATTTATCTCAAAATAGTAATGGGATTGTACCAGCTTTACCCAAATAAGGAATGGGATGATCCCAGCTTCTCAAACATTGGGAATGGTACTCCCCCACACCAGAAAACGGATTTCCCAACTTTCCTCACATCGCGAACAGTATTATTCGAACATTCCTCAGGATTGTCCCAACTTTCCTTGCACCGATATTGTTCCACTAACTGAATTCTTGAAAAAGGTTTATCCTTGTTCCTCATTTTTCTATAGTTCTGGTTCTAGAAGGAACTCTCACTGTCTATTGTCATTCCTAAGGCTTTATTATTGAAAGTGTTTTTTTGCTACTGCATAGACTCCATGTTGCTGCTCGTCCGGGGAAACTTCCTTCTCTGTACCAAGATGGCCACCAACACCACTACTGAGCATGTACGGAGCCATCCTGGGGCTGCGTGAGAGTACGGCTGTATCTTCAAGAAAACCAATTCACTGGGGAACTAACTGGGCTGTTCATAGCCTTAATTACAAACTAACAGAGCTCCTCAGACTGAATGCGAAATAATGTCCCCTATGTGCAGGCGGATTTATAACGTGTTTCTTTGCTGTCACCTGAACATTACTTTTGATGTTATGGACTGAAATAGCTCATATGTAATAATATTGAATATAAACGAATAGCTTTATCTCTGTACTGTATACATGGAGATAAAGGTCTGAGTAATCCCATCATTACCTCGCGCACAACTGGGACTTTGTACTATGATTATATATAGTAAATTCTGGTTCTTCACAACGTGGTGTCATCTCCTAGTCACCATGGGCATAGGACAAGTGGGGGCAAAATGACAAGGACATCCATGGGGGCCATTTTTCTTGTGTTCGATATATTTACGACAGTTGTTACAGGGACTATGCAAAGACCTCCAATACTATGTTAGCTGTCGTCCAACTGTACAGCAACCCACCCAAACTACTGTATACCCCAGCCCATCCAATCAGGTCCCCATTTTCACAAACGATACCTTAACTCACCAAACGTGTCCCCCAAATACTACATCCCAACCCATCCAAACATACTTCAAGTTTCCCAAACGACTAAATTACACTTTTCCCGAACCGAAAACCAAACATGCCACATTTCCCCAACCTACTAAGTGCCCCAACCAGCCAAACATGCCACATTTCCCCAACCTACTAATTGCCCCAACCAGCCAAACATGCCACATTTCCCCAACCTACTAAGTGCCCCAACCAGTCAAACATGCTACATTTCCACCAACCTACTAAGTGCCCCAACCAGCCAAACATGCCACATTTTCCCAACCTACTAAGTGCCCCAACCAGCCAAACATGCCACATTTTCCTAACCTACTAAGTGCCCCAACCAGCCAAACATGCCACATTTCCCCAACCTACTAAGTGCCCCAACCAGCCAAACATGCCACATTTCTCCAACCTACTAAGTGCCCCAACCAGCCAAACCTGCCACATTCTCCCAACCTACTAAGTGCCCCAACCAGACAAGCAAGCCAAATTTTCCCAAACCGCCAATCACATTCAAATCTTTTGCTGTACTTAATCTCCTCAACCCAGTTACTTTGCATAAAACAGTCATCATCTGTCCTGCTGGGCCACACCAACAATTCATTGATCATCATTTCTTATCCTATGATATCGGCGTCATCATATTGACTGATTTCTACACCCTGTTGTAACCTGTGTGTGCCTATACATCGCCCTCTCCAACCTCCTCTAGCCGGGTTTTTTTGGGGGGCGAATCGGGCTGGTTTCACTCCTTACGGTGAATCTTTTCACTGAAAATCTGATTCCCCCTATTTAATGTTCATCGAAAGCGAACAGTGAATGGCGGCCAGTTCTCCATTTCATGCTCGCTGCAATTCGCTGGTGTATTTCAATGGGGTTTTTACTGTGATTCGCCGAGAGTGTATTCAGTGCTAGGATGGAGAACTGCTCTCACCACTGTCTGGGCTGCCCTCAGATTTTCCTCTGCACTGACAGATCTGCTCTTTGGGACTGTAGCTTAATCTTATTTGTTCCAGACTTTGTCCAGTTTCTCAGTACTGTACCACTCCTTTCATTATCTCAGCGCTTCTCCGAACCGCCTGCATTGCTTTAACCCTTCTGCAGCCAATCACTTCCAGGCCTCTTTCTACTTATGGAATTTTCAATCAAATAACACAACTTTCGGGGGGTTATTCTAGTTGGAGCGATTTTGAGCTACTGCGAATGCAATATATATAAGTTGTATGCGCATTGGCATATGTTGGGAGCGAGTGGGCATGGAAAACTGCTTGTTCGCTGTCCTGCTCGCACCTAACAGTGTGGGTGAGGGGCGTGGGGTGATGGCAACGGGCTGCACCCATCGGAACACCCAGCGTTCATGGGTGTTCCCATGAAAATGCTGGGCAATCCCAAATAAATGAGCCGATCAGTCGGCGACCATCGAATTATTGACCTCTACGCCCCCTGTCCGGGTGGTGGGGTTTTGCGTATGTGCAAGCTGCAGGAGGGAACGCCTATGGCTAGTTTCACACTTGGGGGCGGCCGATGGGCGGATGCAGCGGTTTATGGGCGTAGCCACATTGAAACGACGGGCGTACCACTGACATCACGTGACATCAGTGCCCGCCCCCAATTCGGTGGATATCAGGCATCTGGAAAGTAAGTATGGATTTACTTTCCAGAGCGAAGGCTGCAGAAATCGTTCGATTGTCTGCAACCGTCAAAATGATTTGTCCTCCGAGCATCCCTACGCGAGCGAATGTTTAAGTGTACACATCTGCTCCGACCGGGGGCGCTTGGGCGGGGCGAAGTTAGGCAGCGAATATACGCAGCCAGCTGATCTGAATCCTGCCCTCTGTGCCCAAATCCATCCTGCGCGTGCCGGCAGTAACAATTGGGATGCAGACGGAGAGTGACTCCACTGACATCAGTGCTGCAGCTTTCTGTGAATCAGGCCCATTATGTGTGTAGGGGAACATATGCCGACGGGGGCATCACCAGCTGGAGATAGACATCTCCTGTCCGCTGTATATAAATCCTGTCAGGAGATAACCCCCATTAGCGCCTATGGGGGAGGGCGCGTGTTTAGGGAACGGTGAAAGGTCGGTGACATCTCCGCACTTCTCACTGCACTTACATACGGAGGAAACATAAATATCACATTTTCCAGCTTCTACGCCGGAGAAATGAGGCAATTCTGTATAATAAATGAGCGGAGGCGGCACGCAGACATTTACACACCTGGGTATTACGCCACACTTACACCATCAGATTATAGTACCCTGAGCGTGGTGCTAGGTCTGCACCGGGTCACCCCGCAGATCAGGGGGCTGATGTTTCCTGAGGCGTCAGTGAGGGGATGCTGAAGACAGGGGCAGCCTGAATGGCGATACAGTGGCCGGAGAGGCAGTGATGTCCTAATGCCACCATAGTGGCGGGGAGAGCAGGTGCCGCAGGGGTGCAGGGTCGCTGCAGATTCCCTGCATCATGTCTATTCGCATGGAATCTGCAGAAAATGGGGTACATGTGTAGTTTCACCGCGGCACTGGGATCGCATCGCATGCAATTTGCGTGCGATGGCACTTGTGCAGTTTCACGGCACCCCTGCCCGCAGAATGCATTGTATGCAAATCGCATGCAATGCAAATGCTCGCCACGCTTCGGGGTGACGTGGATAGTGGGGGTGTGCTAAATCGCATTGCATCGCATGCGATCAAATCGTATGCGATTTGCGTGCGATGCGATCCGCAGACAGGGGTGCCGTGAAACTGCACAAGTACCGGAAATGGCCCTCCAAATATGGCCAACAGAGGAGAGAGAAACTAGGGGTCCAAGTGACCTCTAGTGTGTGCCAGAGGGGAGCAGCATGTATAGCAATGTCTGCATGCATATAATACTGCCTGTTACCCATAGCAACGAGCCTGTTACCCCCGGCAATGAGCATGTTACCCTGCTAATGAGCATGTAACCCTTGGCAATGCGCACGTAACTATGGCAAAAAGCAAGAAACCCCTGGCAACAAGTATGAAACCCGTGGCAATAAGTATAGAACCTCTGGCAATGAGCATGAAACACCTGGTAACGAGCATATAACCCCTGGCAATGAATAAGAAACCCCTTGCATTGAGCACGTAGGTAAAAAAATGTATAGTCAATATATTGGGGGGTTGGATTATTAGACAGTGTCTAGTCGACAGGTCGACCCTAAAAGGTGAACAGTTGACAGGGTAAAAAGGTTGACACGGCATTGGTCGAGATGAGTTTTTCAAATTCGGCACAAACATGGGAGTAAATGTACCCCTTAGAGTTCCAGTGACATCCAGGGTGGGTGCCTACAGACGTATATTCCAGACTATGGGGATCTAGGCGGGGCCGGAGCTTCCATTAGGCAGGTTTAGGCTGCTGCCTATGGGCACTGGACCTGAGGGGGTGGATCGCTGTCATTGGCTGGTGCCCCGGGGCTGGCCGGCCCATGAGAGGAAATACAGAGATGTGCATGATGCCGTCACGGCATAAGGGTGTCATTACAATCTGCCCCTCCAGCTGCCGCCCGCCCAATAGCCCCCTGCTGCCACCGGCCTGCTCACCTCCTGCTGCCGCCCAGATGTTAGCCCCCTGCTGCCGCCGGCCTGCTATCCTCCTGCTGCCGCCCACCTGCTATCCTCCTGCTGCCGCCCACCTGCTATCCTCCTGCTGCCGCCCACCTGCTATCCTCCTGAATCTGCCTGCCCAATAGCCCCCTGCTGCCGCCTTCCTGCTATCCTCCTGCTGCCGCTCAGACGTTATCCTCCTGCTGTCCCCTGCACGCTATCCTCCTGCTGCCGCCCAGACGTTATCCTCCTGCTGCTGCCCACCTGCTATCCTCCTGCTGCCGCCCAGACGTTATCCTCCTGCTGCCACCTTCCCGCTATCCTCCTGCTGCCGCCCAGACGTTATCCTCCTGCTGTCCCCTGCACGCTTTCCCCATACTTCCCACCGGCTCCCTTATCAGTGCCTCACGAATCTATACAGCAAGGGGCCAGCGGTGCCTATGGCAGATCCAGATGTCTACCTCCTAGGTCAACAGACAAAAGCATCCCCCAGAACCAACCACTTAACCTTCATACAGTACCCAGGGCCGCCGAGAGGTATGCCGGGCCCCGTTAAAGTTTTAGGGGTGTGGTCTAATCGCAGGAGGCGTGGTCACCTCCCGCGATTAGGCCATGTGCTGTACTTACTGACAGCAGGCTCAGCATGTGCTCTCACGCTGTCAGTGAGACAGAGGGGGGGGGGGGGGGAGTTGGACTAGGGCCCCCGCCAGGCCCCTACAGCAAGCCTGGGTAATTAGTGCTCTCCCTCCCTCGTGGCAGCCCTGAGTATACCGTTCCTATCTAATCACATCCACACTGTACAGGCCACACATATCCTCTCTCTTTCTTGATCACATTTTCCATCCTCCTGACCCCTGGCCAAACTGCAGGATCACCGTATCATACAGCACACCGGGAACCTTTGCATTCTGGTGGAATCGATGCAATAAGAATACAATATCTATACTATATGTATCTAATGTACAGTATCAATGCATATTTCCCTATAGATTGTAAGCTTGCGAGCAGGGCCCTCATACCTCTGACTGTCTGTAAATACCCAGTTTGTGCTATCACTGTCTCCTATTGTAAAGCGCAACGGAATCTGCTGCTATATAAGACACTGTAACGGAATCTGCTGCGCTATATAAGACACTGTAACGGAATCTGCTGCGCTATATAAGACGCTGTAACGGAATCTGCTGCGCTATATAAGACACTGTAACGGAATCTGCTGCGCTATATAAGACGCTGTAACGGAATCTGCTGCTATATAAGACACTGTAACGGAATCTGCCGCGCTATATAAGACACTGTAACGGAATCTGCTGCGCTATATAAGACACTGTAACGGAATCTGCTGCGCTATATAAGAAACTGTAACGGAATCTGCTGCACTATATAAGACGCTGTAACGGAATCTGCTGCGCTATATAAGACGCTGTAACGGAATCTTCTGCCCTATATAAGACACTGTAACGGAATCTGCTGCGCTATATAAGACACTGTACGGAATATACTGCGCTATATAAGATGCTGTAATGGAATCTCCTGCGCTATATAAGACACTGTAACGGAATCTGCTGCTATATAAGACACTGTAACGGAATCTGCTGCGCTATATAAGACACTGTAACGGAATCTCCTGCGCTATATAAGACACTGTAACGGAATCTGCTGCGCTATATAAGACACTGTAACGGAATCTGCTGCTATATAAGACACTGTAACGGAAACTGCTGCGCTATATTAGACACTGTACGGAATATACTGCGCTATATAAGACACTGTAATGGAATCTGCTGCCCTATATAAGACACTGTAACGGAATCTGCTGCGCTATATAAGACACTGTAACGGAATCTGCTGCTATATAAGACACTGTAACGAAATCTGCTGCGCTATATAAGACACTGTAACGGAATCTGCTGCGCTATATAAGACACTGTAACGGAATCTGCTGCGCTATATAAGACACTGTAACGGAATCTGCTGCGCTATATAAGACACTGTAACGGAATCTGCTGCGCTATATAAGACACTGTAACGGAATCTGCTGCGCTATATAAGACACTGTAACGGAATATGCTGCGCTATATAAGACACTGTAACGGAATCTGCTGCACTATATAAGAAACTGTAACGGAATCTGCTGCGCTATATAAGACACTGTAACGGAATCTGCTGCGCTATATAAGACGCTGTAACGGAATCTGCTGCGCTATATAAGACACTGTAACAGAATCTGCTGCGCTATATATGAAACAGTAACGGAATCTGCTGCGCTATATATGAAACAGTAACGGAATCTGCTGCGCTATATAAGACACTGTAACGGAATCTGCTGCGCTATATAAGACGCTGTAACGGAATCTGCTGCGCTATATAATACACTGTAACGGAATCTGCTGCACTATATATAAGACACTGTAACGGAATCTGCTGCGCTATATAAGACGCTGTAACGGAATCTGCTGCGCTATATAAGACACTGTAACGGAATCTGCTGCACTATATAAGACACTGTAACGGAATCTGCTGCGCTATATAATACACTGTAACGGAATCTGCTGCGCTATATAAGACGCTGTAACGGAATCTGCTGCGCTATAAAAGACAGTAACGGAATCTGCTGCGCTATATAAGACGCTGTAACGGAATCTGCTGCGCTATATAAGACACTGTAACGGAATCTGCTGCGCTATATATGAAACAGTAACGGAATCTGCTGCGCTATATATGAAACAGTAACGGAATCTGCTGCGCTATATAAGACACTGTAACGGAATCTGCTGCGCTATATAAGACGCTGTAACGGAATCTGCTGCGCTATATAATACACTGTAACGGAATCTGCTGCTCTATATAAGACACTGTAACGGAATCTGCTGCGCTATATAAGACACTGTAACGGAATCTGCTGCGCTATATAAGACAATGTAACGGAATCTGCTGCGCTATATAAGACACTGTAACGGAATCTGCTGCGCTATATAAGACACTGTAACGGAATCTGCTGCGCTATATAAGACACTGTAACGGAATCTGCTGCGCTATATAAGACACTGTAACGGAATCTGCTGCGCTATATAAGACACTGTAACGGAATCTGCTGCGCTATATAAGACGCTGTAATGGAATCTGCTGCACTATATAAGACGCTGTAAATAAATAAAATCCCCCACACGCACTGGTCCCTCTGACCTTTGTATACATAATTACTCTTTTTATTGCTCTGATGGATCTTAAAAGTAAAGTTCTGCTGTGTATCCAGTTCTAGAGTGAATCTGCTAAGTATTCACAGCGCGCTAAGTATTCACAGCGCATCACTTTTTCGACATTTTGTTATGTCACAGCCTCATTTCACAATGGAATAATTTTTTAATGACAACGCGAAAAAAGTTTTTGGGAGATATAAAAACTAAGAATTCACATGTACATTAGGATTCACGGGTGTAGATCGTATTGTCGACAGTACTTAGGTCGACAGTCATTAGGTCGACACCGTCGGGTCGACAGGTGGCAAGGTCGACATGGTTTTATGTTGACACAGCGTTGTCGACATGGGTTAGGTCAGAAGGTCAACATGGTTTTTTTTACTGTTTTTTTTACCCAAATGTTGACACAGTGAACATGGACACAGTTGGAATGAAATACCGGCTGTCGGCACATGTCGGCTCAAAAAACTGTGAAAAAAACCATGTCGACCTTCCGACATGCCGACCTAACCCAGGTCGAGATAGCGCTGTGTCGACCTAAACCCATGTCGACCTTGACACCTGTCGACCTTCACCCTTGTCGACCTTGCCATTGTCAACCCAACGATGTCAACCTAATGACGACCTAAGTGCTGTTGACAATACGACCGTATCCTGTTATATTCACAGCCTTTGCTCAATACTTTGTTGCAGCAATTACGGCCTCAAGTCTGTGTGAATATGATGCCACAAGCTTAGCAGACCTATCTCTGGGCCGTTCCGCCCATTCCTCTCATGCTCCATCAGGTTGGAGGGGAAGCGTCAGTGCACGGCCATTGTCAGATCTCTTCAGAGACGTTCCATCAGATTCAAGTCTCTGCTCTGGCTGAGCCACTCAGGGACATTCAGAGAGTTGTCCTGAAGTCATTACAGGCAGGGACAGGCTGCAGAAGGAGCGTTGCGCTGCGGTGTTGTACTTGTGATGTGTTAGACTTTGGACAATTGCCAGGCCGAAGCTCCAGTATTTGCAGATTGATGTTTATCAGCAGTTGCTGTCCACAGTACGACGGGTTCCTGTCTATAACTGAGCAATCGCTGGGTAGCTGCACTTTGTAAGTATGAGAAGTATAATTAAGGCTGATAATATAATAATTCAAACAAACACTGAACATATAAAATACTGTACTGTATATTAGAATGTTACCTGAGAATAATACACACAGTACTGTGTACCATCGAACAGCATACTTCCCTACCCTCCCGGAATGGCCGGGTGGGTCCTGCAAATCGGGTCACCCTGCCGGCCCCCCGGGAAGGGGGGTAAGTCTTCTGCATTTTCCCCACAGCCCCTGCTCCCCCCTTCGTCGCGGTATAAAACTACGAATTTTGCGGGTCCGCGGAGAGGGGCTAAAATGCTGCATCATTTTAGCCCCTCCCCCCATCCAAGGACCCGAAAATTGATGCGGCTGTCTGTTATGGTAGGCGTGGCTTGGTGAAACTAAGCCTCTTCCCGCCCCCCTTTCACTCCTCTACGGGCTTCTCCGGAGAGGAGTTTGCAAAAGTCAGCAGGTATATCTTACAGTATATTTGGCCTGACTCAGTGGTGCATGCTACCATCTTACAGTGCACTGGGCCTGACTCAGTGGTGCATGCTACAATCTTACAGTACACCAGGCCTGACTCAGTGGTGCATGCTACCATCTTACAGTATATTTGGCCTGACTCAGTGGTGCATGCTACCTTCTTACAGTACACCGGACCTGACTCAGTGGTGCATGCTACCATCTTACAGTGCACTGGGCCTGACTCAGTGGTGCATGCTACCATCTTACAGTGCACTATGCCTGACTCAGTGGTGCATGCTACCATCTTACAGTACACTGTACCTGACTCAGTGGTGCATGCTACCATCTTACAGTGCACTGAGCCTGACTCAGTGGTGCATGCTACCTTCTTACAGTAAACTGGGCATGACTCAGTGGTGCATGCTACCATCTTACAGGGCACTGGGCCTGACTCAGTGGTGCATGCTACCATCTTACAGTACACTATGCCTGACTCAGTGGTGCATGCTACCATCTTACAGTACACCGGGCCTGACTCAGTGGTGCATGCTATCATCTTACAGTGCACTGGGCCTGACTCAGTGGTGCATGGTACCATCTTACAGTACACTGGGCCTGACTCAGTGGTGCATGCTACCATCTTACAGTGCACTGGGCCTGACTCAGTGGTGCATGCTACCATCTTAAAGTGCACTGGGCCTGACTCAGTGGTGCATACTACCATCTTACAGTGCACTGGGCCTGACTCAGTGGTGCATGTTACCATCTTACAGTACACTAGGCCTGACTCAGTGGTGCATGCTACCATCTTACAGTACATCGGGCCTGACTCAGTGGTGCATGCTACCATCTTACAGTACATCGGGCCTGACTAAGTGGTGCACGCTACCATCTTACAGTACATCGGGCCTGACTCAGTGGTGCATGTTACCATCTTACAGTGCACTGGGCCTGACTCAGTGGGGCATGCTACCATCTCACAGTACACCGGGCCTGACTCAGTGGGGCATGCTACCATCTCACAGTACACCGGGCCTGACTCAGTGGGGCATGCTACCATCTTACAGTACACCGGGCCTGACTCAGTGGTGTATGCTTCCATCTTACAGTACACCGGGCCTGACTCATTAGTGCACGCTACCTTCTTACAGTACACTGGGCCTGACTCAGTGGTTAATGCTACCATCTTACAGTACACCGGGCCTGACTCAGTGGTGCATGCTACCATCTTACAGTACACCGGGCCTGACTCAGTGGTGCATGCTACCATCTTACAGTTCACTGGGCCTGACTCAGTGGTGCATGCTACCATCTTACAGTGCACTATGCCTGACTCAGTGGTGCATGCTACCATCTTACAGTGCACTGGTCCTGACTCAGTGGTGCATGCTACCATCTTACAGTACATCGGGCCTGACTCAGTGGTGCATGCTACCATCTTACAGTACATCGGGCCTGACTCAGTGGTGCATGCTACCATCTTCCAGTACACTGGGCCTGACTCAGTGGTGCATACTACCATCTTACAGTACACTGGGCCTGACTCAGTGGTGCATGCTACCATCTTACAGTACACTATGCCTGACTCAGTGGTGCATGCTACCATCTTACAGTACATTGGGCCTGACTCAGTGGTGCATGCTACCATCTTACAGTACATCGGGCCTGACTCAGTGGTGCATGCTACCATCTTACAGTACACTGGGCCTGACTCAGTGGTGCATGCTACCATCTTACAGTACATCGGGCCTGACTCAGTGGTGCATGCTACCATCTTCCAGTACACTGGGCCTGACTCAGTGGTGCATACTACCATCTTACAGTACATCGGGCCTGACTCAGTGGTGCATGCTACCATCTTACAGTACACTGGGCCTGACTCAGTGGTGCATGCTACCATCTTACAGTACACTATGCCTGACTCAGTGGTGCATGCTACCATCTTACAGTACACTGGGCCTGACTCAGTGGTTCATGCTACCATCTTACAGTACACTATGCCTGACTCAGTGGTGCATGCTACCATCTTACAATACACTGGGCCTGACTCAGTGGTGCATGCTACCATCTTACAGTACACAGGGCCTGACTCAGGGGTGCATGCTACCATCTTACAGTACACCGGGCCTGACTCGGACTGACTGAAGACCCACTTCTTCATCAAACCGAGCCAATGCTCACCTTACCCTCTGATCCATGCTCACTGTCTACCACTTTAGTATGTAAGCTCCCACGAGCAGGGCCCTCTCCCCTTATGTGCTTTCCCTCTATTAAACCATTTTCTTTCTGCTGTCACGCTCTACATGTGCAGTAATGTGGCACACTATCACACTCCACCTGTACAGTAATGTGATGCGCTATCACGCTCTGCCTGCACAGTAATATGGCACACTATCACACCCCACCTGTGCAGTAATGTGGCACACTATCACACCCCACCTGCGCAGTAATGTGGCACGCTATCACACTCCACCTGTGCAGTAATGTGGCACGCTATCACACTCCACCTGTGCAGTAATGTGGCACACTATCACACCCTGCCTGCGCAGTAATGTGGCACACTATCACACCCCGCCTGCGCAGTAATGTGGCACACTATCACACCCCACCTGCGCAGTAATGTGGCACGTTATCACACTCCACCTGTGCAGTAATGTAAAACACTATCTCCCCCTGCCTGTGTAGTTATGATTTAGTGTGGCAGTTAGTCTCCCAACACGCGATCTGTCACCTGCGTCCACATGAATCAGGCCCATTGTTCACATGAGAAAGTGAAGTTGTTACAATAGATATCCTGGACGTCTCCATCAATGTATCCCGTTAGAGTCACTGAGTCGCCCACGTCAGGGCACAATGTGTAACAGGAGCGCATTGTTCTGTCCCATCGGAAAACCCCCATGTGTCAATCACTTAGGCTTATGTCAAAATGCATTCATAGAAACACAACAGTCAATTGGTCGACGCAGAAAGGTCGCTGTGCACAAGGTCAATGTCGACATATGGTCAACACAAGCAAAATGTCGACATGGAAAAGATCAGCACGTGAATAGTTCGACATTAGTTTTTACGCCAAATAAAGAATATTGCGAAGAACGCATGTGGACCTTGTTATGTGTTGACCATTTCCATGTTTACATTTTCCTTGTGTCAACTTCTTTTGCATGTCAACCTTTAGGGGTCGACCTAGGCGAAAAAGTGAAACATGGATGCCAATTTTCTTCTTGCGTCAACAACCTATATGCCTACCTTTTGCTTGTGTCGACCTTTGACCCATGTTCCCAATCGACAGGATCCAAAGGTCCACAGTGGAAAGTTCGACAGGTTCAACAGTCAAAAGGTTGACAGGGTCCAAAGGTCAACAGTCAAAAGATCGACATGGTCAAAAGGTCGACGTGGAAAAAAGTCGACATGCTGTTTTCTATTTTTGGTGGTGTCATAGGTCGACATGGACACTGTCTAAGTGTATGCCGTCCCCTCACTACGCTCACCATGCTTCCGGCACTATTGTATTCTAGGGGATGGCAGGGTAAGAAATACCGCCTGTCGGCACATGTCGGCTCAACATTTTGTTTAAAAATGCATGTCAACCTTTTTTCATGTCGACCATTTCCATTTCAACTTTTTGACGGTCGACCTTTGGACCCCGTCCACCTTTTGACTCTCAACCTTTGGACCCTGTCGACGTTATGACTGTCGACCTAGAGTCAGTCTATGATGAGTCCGGACACCGCACCAGTATCTTATCAGAACTTTTTTTGGTACTTATGTAGTATCTGGGCGTCCGATTTAGAAATCGTATCGGATCGCATCGCATTGCATCGCATCGCATGCGACCAAATCGTATGCGATGCGATGGTCAAGATTTTTCCATAGGATTCAATGTTAAAATGGTCTGAGTCCATTTTAACATAGAATTCAATGGGAAAAAGGGGTCCTTTTCCTTTCCCCACTATCCAAGTGGGCATGGAGTTGGATATAAACCTGTGGCGAGCGTAGCGAGCAACCGAGCCCGAAGCGTGGCGAGCGTAGCGAGCCCCGCGAGGGGACACAGAATACTTTTTAAGAAATATGCGTCCCCTCGCGGGGCTCGCTTTGCTCGCCACGCTTCGGGCTCGGTGGCTCGCTGCGCTCGCCACGCTATATAAAATCAACTCTATGCCCACTTGGATAGTGGGGAAATGAACAGGACCTTCTTAACATTGAATCCTATGCAAAATCGCATCGAATCGCATCGCATCGCATCTGATTGTATGCCTTAAGGTAAGGCATACAATCACAAAATCGGCAGCCCAGATACTACATAAGTACCCTTTTTTTAAATAAGGAATTTAAAAAAAAACTCATGTCGACCTTTTCACACTCAGGCCCTTGTGCTGTCATCCTTTTCCGTTTGTTTACCATTTGTCTATGTCAGTCTTGCCAAGTTTAACCACACAGTGTCGACCAAGTGACTGTCGACCTAGACACAGCCGACCTGTGGACCGGATACCGTAAGCTTTACCCCCCAGTTCTCCTAAAATACTGTTTTCATAAAACACGGTCACTAGGTCGACTCCACTTAGGCCGACATGCGTTGCGTCGATCACTGAAGGTGGACAGGGATTAGGGCGACACCTGAAATAAGTCGAAATGACTAAAGCTGACATGGTTGGAAGGTCGACAATGGCGACGTTTCTTTGAGCCGACATGTGCCGATGGGCAGTATCTCATGCCCTACCATCAACTAAGACATGGCGGTAGAATAAAATAAAAGCATGACAAGCGCAGCGGTACACTTTGACGGTGTCCATGTCGACTATGTCGACATTCGGTCAAAAAAATTGAAAAACTCATGTCAACCTTGCCATTGTACATCTAATGCTTGTGTCGACCTTCCATCCCTGTCGATCTTAGCCATTTCGATCTATTTCAGGTGTCGAACTAAGCCCTGTTGACATTCAGTGGTCGACGCAATCACATGTAAACCAACAACCTTCATTATCTGGACTCATTCCAAGCGGTTGGACTATTGTCCCGTATATATAATGTATGTGGTTTATTGCCACCACTAGTGACGGTAAAGCCCCGCCCCTTTTCCCTGGAAAGCTGTTGCGCACCCCCTCAGAAATCAGGGAACACCTCCCCAAGTGCCCTCCTCCACCACAACTCCAAATCTCATTGCTAAACAAATCTCATCTGTGCATGCGGAGGCATAAAATGGGCACAGTCATGCCCGCAGCCCCTGATCCGCCCATCATCAGAAGACGCAATATGCTGCCCCTTGGGCGCTTCCAACCGGGCCTCTAATTCCACGCTCACTCCCGTCAGCACAATCCGTCGGCACTTGATCCGTAGCTGAAGGGAACTGTTGACAGAGCAGGAAGAAATGCTTCACAGCTGACACATTCACCTTCCTAACCCTGTTGTGTCCGTGCATCCATTGGAAGTCAGGGCAACCTGTTCCCAACTGTGTTTGCATTAATGCCACAGGTGCTGCAGTCATTGGCGTGTGTGTGCATTAAGCGCACCGATTCTGGGCTCTCCTCGGCACTGACATTCGTGCACCTGGGATCTAGGTGAGCTGATGTGTCTGACGATGATATGTGCAGATAGATTGTATTGCTGCACTGCATCACCACTATCCAAGCTGTCTGCCACAGGTGTGGTGACAGAGCTAGCTGAAGCCAGGAGGAGGAGGAGGAGGAGAAGGAGGACGTGTCCACACCTTCACACTGCTCCCTGTGTACCAGACAGTACGGCAAGGCAAACATTTCATTCCTCTTGCCTGCCAGCAACATACAGTAGTCAGAGTTCTCCAACCTGCGACAGCCACCCAAGAGATGAGCCAGAGGACAGCCGGAGACTAGACCAGAAGAGTCAGCTGGAAACAGGCTAAGCAGACCAGAGACAGCGACCCACCTGGGTACAAGAGTCAGAAGGTTTATCATAGTTGCCAGAGGGTGCCACGGAAGGGACCATGTTATAGTAGATAAGGTTTTTTTGCAGAAAGATAAAAGTTCCCAGCTGCAGATAACAGACCAGTAGAGGTCAGTGGGACGGGGTTGGTCTAAGCATCGACGAGAGGAAGCAGTGACAGGAACGTCAGACATTGGGGGGGACAGTGATAGAAGAGAAGCTACTGGTGGTGAATGGTAGCAGTAAAGCGCCCACACAAGACATAAGGAGACTTTCAGGCCTGTGATCTACCCCAACCTTCTGAGGAGATGTCTGCCATCGTGGAGACAGTGGGATTTTTCTTCGGGGTGACAGGCTCTGTCATGTTGGGTATCACCCTCTTCAACGCCAACTGGCGCGTTTCATCCGTCGACGGAAATGTCATCACGACTTCCACGCTATTCGAAAACCTCTGGATGAGCTGTGCTACCGACTCCACCGGGGTATACAACTGTCGGGATTTCCAGTCCCTGCTGGCATTGTCAGGTGAGAAGGTCTGATGGGTTGGTTTGGATAGCTCGGTAGATTGGGCTAGTTGGGTTGCCTGGGTTGATTGGGATGACCGGGTTGGTTGGGTGGGCTGGGTCAGTTGGGTTGGTTGAGTTGGCTGGGTTGTTTGCGTGGGCTTGGTCGGTTGGGTTGGCTGGGATAGATGGGTTGATTGGGATGACCGGGTTGGTTGGGTGGGCTGGGTCAGTTGGGTTGGTTGAGTTGGCTGGGTTGTTTGGGTTGGTTGCGTGGGTTGGCTCGATTGGGTTGGCTGGGATAGATGGGTTGCCTGGGATGACCGGGTTGGTTGGGTGGGCTGGGTCAGTTGGGTTGGTTGAGTTGGCTGGGTTGTTTGGGTTGGTTGCGTGGGCTGGGTCTATTGGGTTGGCTGGGATAGATGGGTTGCCTGGGATGACCGGGTTGGTTGGGTGGGCTGGTTAAGTTGGCTGGTTTGTTTGGGTTGGTTGCGTGGGCTGTGTCGGTTGGGTTGGGTTGGCTGGGTTAGATGGGTTGCCACGGTTGATTGGCTGGGTTAGTTGGGTTGGTTGGGTAGGCTGGGTTGGAGACGTTCATAGCTGTGGAACTTGAGCTTCTGGGGAAACATGGGCAAAGGGAATGTGTTGTTATAATTTACAAATGTCTGGAACTGGGATTTATTAAACTGAGGAATTGTTCTTTAAAGAAGATGAGAAGATGTGTTTTGGTTCTATGGAATTTGCACAAAGATCTGCTATAAACTAGAATTCCATAAAATTGCTTATATAGAAGATTGGTATATCAATAGCAAAACTGCTGTAGATAATTATACTGATTTTATATGTGTGTGTGTGCGCGTGTGCTGACACAATATGTTGTTTTCCGACCAAATCAATTGGCCGGATCGCCTAGTGTGTATGGACAATTTGCGGTTACTAACAATGGCAAGCGACGTCATCAGGTATGGCGCCAACATATCGCCTAGGTACACATCGTGCCGCTGTGTACCCTGCTGAACAATAAGGATAAACTACCAAGCAACCAGCTCCTGTATTTTTTTCAAACACAGCCTGTAACATGGCAGTTAGGCGCTGATAATTGGATGGTACTTTATCTCTCCCCAAGGCTTAGTACATAGGATTGGGCATGGAGTAGGTATTAGAGCACAGTAGGACAGAGGAGAACCTGACCTCACCTATGCACCTGCAATAGAAAGTTACATGGTGCACAACATATGGAAACCATATGTGACCGTTACAGTGTTTGAGCAGCCTGTACAGTATGCACGGTGCGGAGAGCTCTGTAAATAGCTTATCTGTCATTATTTTGGGATATTTCTATATATTACACACAAAGGATTTTGTGCTATTTCTCTGCAGATACTGTATATACCAGATTGCAATCAGGTGGTGGGTTACTGCTTCTTACATTACATACAGTGTAGTAAGGCACTCAGGGGGAGGGTTACTGCTTCATGTACTACATACATTGTAATAAGGCACTCAGGGGGAGGGTTACTGCTTCATGTACTACATACAGTGTAATAAGGCACTCAGGGGGAGGGTTACTGCTTCATGTACTACATACAGTGTAATAAGGCACTCAGGAGGTGGGTTACTGCTTCATGTACAAAATACAGTGTAATAAGGCACTCAGGGGGAGGGTTACTGCTTCATACACTACATACAGTGTATTAAGGCATTCAGGTAGTGGGTTACTGCTTCATGTACTACATAAAGTGTAATAAGGCACTCAGGAGGTGGGTAACTGCTTCATACACTACACAGAGTGTAATAAGGCACTCAGGAGGTGGGTTACTGATTCATACACTACATACAGCGTAATGAGGCACTCAGGTGGTGGGTTACTGCTTCATGTACTACATACAGTCTAATAAGGCACTCAGGAGGTGGGTTACTGCTTCATGTACTACATACAGTGTAATAAGGCACTCAGGAGGTGGGTTACTGCTTCATGTACTACATACAGTGTAATAAGGCACTCAGGGGTAGGGTTACTGCTTTATGTACTACATACAGTGTAAGAAAGCACTCAGGATATGGGTTACTGCTTCATGTACTACATACAGTGTAATAAGGCACTCAGGTGGTGGGTTACTGCTTCATGTACTACATACAGTGTAATAAGGAACTCAGGGGGAGGGTTACTGCTTCATGTACTACATACAGTGTAATAAGGCACTCAGGGGGAGGGTTCCTGCTTCATGTACTACATACAGTGTAATAAGGCACTCAGGTGGAGGGTTACTGCTTCATGTACTACATACAGTGTAATAAGGCACTCAGGGGGAGGGTTACTGCTTCCTGTACTACATACAGTGTAATAAGGCACTCAGGGGGAGGTTTACTGCTTCATGTACTACATACAGTGTAATAAGGCACTCAGGGGGAGGGTTACTGCTTCATGTACTACATACAGTGTAATAAGGCACTCAGGGGGAGGGTTACTGCTTCATGTACTACATACAGTGTAATAAGGCACTCAGGGGGAGGGTTACTGCTTCATGTACTACATACAGTGTAATAAGGCACTCAGGGGGAGGGTTACTGCTTCCTGTACTACATACAGTGTAATAAGGCACTCAGGGGGAGGTTTACTGCTTCATGTACAATATACAGTGTAATAAGGCACTCAGGGGGAGGGTTACTGCTTTATGTACTACATACAATGTAATAAGGCACTCAGGGGGAGGGTTACTGCTTCATGTACTACATACAGTGTAATAAGGCACTCAGGAGGTGGGTTACTGCTTCATGTACAAAATACAGTGTAATAAGGCACTCAGGGGGAGAGTTACTGCTTCATACACTACATACAGTGTATTAAGGCATTCAGGTAGTGGGTTACTGCTTCATGTACTACATAAAGTGTAATAAGGCACTCAGGAGGTGGGTTACTGCTTCATACACTACACAGAGTGTAATAAGGCACTCAGGAGGTGGGTTACTGCTTCATACACTACATACAGCGTAATGAGGCACTCAGGTGGTGGGTTACTGCTTCATGTACTACATACAGTCTAATAAGGCACTCAGGAGGTGGGTTACTACTTCATGTACTACATACAGTGTAATAAGGCACTCAGGAGGTGGGTTACTGCTTCATGTACTACATACAGCGTAATAAGGCACTCAGGGGGAGGGTTACTGCTTTATGTACTACATACAGTGTAAGAAAGCACTCAGGATATGGGTTACTGCTTCATGTACTACATACAGTGTAATAAGGCACTCAGGATATGGGTTACTGCTTCATGTACTACATACAGTGTAATAAGGCACTCAGGTGGTGGGTTACTGCTTCATGTACTACATACAGTGTAATAAGGAACTCAGGGGGAGGGTTACTGCTTCATGTACTACATACAGTGTAATAAGGCACTCAGGGGGAGGGTTCCTGCTTCATGTACTACATACAGTGTAATAAGGCACTCAGGGGGAGGGTTACTGCTTCATGTACTACATACAGTGTAATAAGGCACTCAGGGGGAGGGTTACTGCTTCATGTACTACATACAGTGTAATAAGGCACTCAGGGGGAGGGTTACTGCTTCATGTACTACATACAGTGTAATAAGGCACTCAGGGGGAGGGTTACTGCTTCATGTACTACATACAGTGTAATAAGGCACTCAGGGGGAGGGTTACTGCTTCATGTACTACATACAGTGTAATAAGGCACTCAGGGGGAGGGTTACTGCTTCCTGTACTACATACAGTGTAATAAGGCACTCAGGGGGAGGTTTACTGCTTCATGTACAATATACAGTGTAATAAGGCACTCAGGGGGAGGGTTACTGCTTTATGTACTACATACAATGTAATAAGGCACTCAGGGGGAGGGTTACTGCTTCATGTACTACATACAGTGTAATAAGGCACTCAGGAGGTGGGTTACTGCTTCATGTACAAAATACAGTGTAATAAGGCACTCAGGGGGAGAGTTACTGCTTCATACACTACATACAGTGTATTAAGGCATTCAGGTAGTGGGTTACTGCTTCATGTACTACATAAAGTGTAATAAGGCACTCAGGAGGTGGGTTACTGCTTCATACACTACACAGAGTGTAATAAGGCACTCAGGAGGTGGGTTACTGCTTCATACACTACATACAGCGTAATGAGGCACTCAGGTGGTGGGTTACTGCTTCATGTACTACATACAGTCTAATAAGGCACTCAGGAGGTGGGTTACTACTTCATGTACTACATACAGTGTAATAAGGCACTCAGGAGGTGGGTTACTGCTTCATGTACTACATACAGCGTAATAAGGCACTCAGGGGGAGGGTTACTGCTTTATGTACTACATACAGTGTAAGAAAGCACTCAGGATATGGGTTACTGCTTCATGTACTACATACAGTGTAATAAGGCACTCAGGATATGGGTTACTGCTTCATGTACTACATACAGTGTAATAAGGCACTCAGGTGGTGGGTTACTGCTTCATGTACTACATACAGTGTAATAAGGAACTCAGGGGGAGGGTTACTGCTTCATGTACTACATACAGTGTAATAAGGCACTCAGGGGTAGGGTTCCTGCTTCATGTACTACATACAGTGTAATAAGGCACTCAGGGGGAGGGTTACTGCTTCATGTACTACATACAGTGTAATAAGGCACTCAGGGGGAGGGTTACTGCTTCATGTACTACATACAGTGTAATAAGGCACTCAGGGGGAGGGTTACTGCTTCATGTACTACATACAGTGTAATAAGGCACTCAGGGGGAGGGTTACTGCTTCATGTACTACATACAGTGTAATAAGGCACTCAGGTGGTGGGTTACTGCTTCATGTACAATATACAGTGTAATAAGGCACTCAGGGGGAGGGTTACGGCTTTATGTACTACATACAGTGTAATAAGGCACTCAGGAGGTGGGTTACTGCTTCATGTACAATATACAGTGTAATAAGGCACTCAGGGGGAGGGTTACTGCTTCATACACTACATACAGTGTAATAAGGCACTCAGGTAGTGGGTTACTGCTTCATGTACTACATACAGTGTAATAAGGCAATCAGGGGGAGGGTTACTGCTTCATACACTACATACAGCGTAATGAGGCACTCAGGTGGTGGGTTACTGCTTCATACACTACATACAGTGTAATAAGGTGCTCAGGGGGAGCAGTGTCGGAACTTACGAGTGGTTGGCCCAGGTGCAAAACTACATTTTTGGGCCCTCCTCTTCCACTCCAAACCAAGTTCACAATATGCCACATAGCAGTGGGTGGCAGAAGTGGGCCCCTTAGTCTTCAGGGGCCCGGTGCAATGCACCTGCTGCACCAATGGTAGTTCCGCCTCTGAGGGGGAGGGTTACTGCTTCATGTACTACATACAGTGTAATAAGGCACTCAGGGGGAGGGTTACTGCTTCATGTACTACATACAGTGTAATAAGGCACTCAGTGGGAGGGTTACTGCTTCGTGTACTACATACAGTGTAATAAGGCACTCAGGTGGTGGGTTACTGCTTCATACACTACATACAGTGTAATAAGGCACTCAGGGGGTGGGTTACTGCTTCATGTACTACATACAGTGTAGTAAGGCACTCAGGGGGTGGGTTACTGCTTCATGTACTACATACAGTGTAATAAGGCACTCAGGGGGAGGGTTACTGCTTCATGTACTACATACAGTGTAATAAGGCACTCAGGGGGTGGATTACTGCTTCATGTACTACATACAGTGTAATAAGGCACTCAGGGGGTGGGTTACTGCTTCATATATTACATACAGTGTAATAAGGCACTCAGGGGGTGGGTTACTGCTTCATGTACTACATACAGTGTAATAAGGCACTCAGGTGGTGGGTTACTGCTTCATACACTACAAACAGTGTAATAAGGCACTCAGGGGGAGGGTTACTGCTTCATGTACTACATACAGTGTAATAAGGCTCTCAGGGGTAGGGTTACAGCTTCATACAGTATATTACATACAGTGTAATAAGGCACTCAGGTGGTGGGTTACTGCTTCATACACTACATACAGTGTAATAAGGCACTCAGGTGGTGGGTTACTGCTTCATACACTACAAACAGTGTAATAAGGCACTCAGGTGGTGGGTTACTGCTTCATATATTACATACAGTGTAATAAGGCACTCAGGTGGTGGGTTACTGCTTCATATATTACATACAGTGTAATAAGGCACTCAGGTGGTGGGTTACTGCTTCATACACTACATACAGTGTAATAAGGCACTCAGGTGGTGGGTTACTGCTTCATACACTACAAACAGTGTAATAAGGCACTCAGGTGGTGGGTTACTGCTTCATATATTACATACAGTGTAATAAGGCACTCAGGTGGTGGGTTACTGCTTCATACACTACATACAGTGTAATAAGGCACTCAGGTGGTGGGTTACTGCTTCATGTTCTACATACAGTGTAATAAGGCACTCAGGTGGTGGGTTACTGCTTCATGTACTACATACAGTGTCATAAGGCACTCAGGAGGTGGGTTACTGCTTCATACACTACATACAGTGTAATAAGGCACTCAGGGGAAGGGTTACTGCTTCATGTTCTACATACAGTGTAATAAGGCACTCAGGGGGAGGGTTACTGCTTCATGTACTACATACAGTGTCATAAGGCACTCAGGAGGTGGGTTACTGCTTCATGTACTACATTCAGTGTCATAAGGCACTCAGGGGGAGGGTTACTGCTTCATGTACTACATACAGTGTAATAAGGCACTCAGGGGGTGGGTTACTGCTTCATGTACTACATACAGTGTAATAAGGCACTCAGGGGGAGGGTTACTGCTTCATGTACTACATACAGTGTAATAAGGCACTCAGGGGGAGGGTTACTGCTTCATGTACTACATACAGTGTCATAAGGCACTCAGGGGGAGGGTTACTGCTTCATGTACTACATACAGTGTAATAAGGCACTCAGGGGGTGGGTTACTGCTTCATGTACTACATACAGTGTAATAAGGCCGGGTCCATCGGACACACACAGCTGATCACACTGGCCAGGTCCATCAGACACACACACAGCTGATCACACTGGCCGGGTCTATCAGACAGACACACAGCTGATCACACTGGCCGGGTCCATCAGACACACACACAGCTGATCACACTGGCCGGGTCTATCAGACACACACAGCTGATCACACTGGCCGCGTCCATCAGACACACCTGTGAATTCTATCTATGCGAAGTTACTATATCACATAGCTGGAATGGTTTTGTACTAACAATTATACACAGTCAGAATCTGCAGGGTTACAGCACAGGAGCAAATAGATCTATCAGTAAGGTGTCTGCCTCCAGTGAGACAGATCACAGGTTACAATACTATGTATGACTGCTAAGCAATTTGTTTGTTTAAAATAAATGATAATGTTAATAAATTAATATCGGCAATCAGTTAGCTCCGGTATTTATTTGCAATGAGGGGATATATACTTTATTGTCCCATGAAGCTGCAGAGTATTGACCTATGCTTTATATAGAAGATCCAGACTATACAGCCAGGACATCAATCACTAGGGGACCTTGTTACCAGCTCCTATGACAGCCTAATGCTGTGTACACACGGGGGCGATAGGGGCTGAAATCGCTGGGAATATGGTCGCTGAGTGACCATATTGCCAGTGATTGGAGTGTGCACCAGCGATAAATCGCCGGGTGCGCGCTCCCGTTTTCAGCCCCTGAATGGTCGCTGGTCGGAGGAACATGCTCCTCCGACCAGCGACATCCCCTGCCTCTTCACCCAGCAGTGTTTAAATTTTCATCTGCGACCATCTCTGGTCGCAGATGAAAACGGGACACGGGGCAATATGATTGCGGAGCAATATATTGCCAGCGATCATATTGCCCCGTGTGTACGCACCTTAAGGCTCCACTTGTGCTCATGCTGCACCTCAAGCTGGTTCACATCATACGTAGGATCACTCCCAGCTTATACAATGCTCTCATTAATTATACCAGAAACAATTAGTCACATTGCCCGACCTGCAGAAATCACTGACTGCTGTATCTACGAGCTTGAGTATGGAACCTGGATAATGGAGCTAATGCCAGCCATTTATATGCATGCAGTGCTATTGGAGAAAGAGCGCTAGATAAATAACATTATATATAAAAGTACTCCACTCTTGGGTGTGCGGTTGTACTCTGATACACATCCTCCTTGGTGTGCATCGGGATGTTCAACTGCACAATGTGTGTGAATATGCTGTCAGTGAGGTGGGGATGTGCTGCTGTCAGTGAGGCAGGGATGTGCTGGTGTCTGCGAGGAATGGACGCACTGCTGTCAGTGAGGCAGGGATGCACTGTTGTCAGTGAGGCAGGGATGCACTGCTGTCAGTGAGGCAGGGATGTGCTGGTGTCTGTGAGGAATGGACGCACTGCTGTCAGTGAGGCGGGGATGTGCTGCTGTCAGTGAGGCAGGGCTGTGCTGCTGTCAGTGAGGCAGGGATGTGCTGGTGTCAATGAGGAATGGACACGCTGCTGTCAGTGAGGCAGGGATGTGCTGGTGTCAATGAGGAATGGACACGCTGTTGTCAGTGAGGCAGGGATGTGCTGGTGTCAATGAGGAATGGACACGCTGTTGTCAGTGAGGCAGGGATGTGCTGCTGTCAGTGAGGCAGGGATGTTCTGGTGTCTGTGAGGAATGGACGCACTGCTGTCAGTGAGGCGGGGATGTGCTGCTGTCAGTGAGGCAGGGCTGTGCTGCTGTCAGTGAGGCAGGGATGTGCTGGTGTCAATGAGGAATGGACACGCTGCTGTCAGTGAGGCAGGGATGCACTGCTGTCAGTGAGGCAGGGATGCACTGCTGTCAGTGAGGCAGGGATGTGCTGGTGTCAGTGAGGAATGGACGCGCTGTTGTCAGTGAGGACTGGACGCGCTGTGGTCAGTGAGGAATGGATGTGCTGCTGTCAGTGAGGCGGGGATGTGCTGCTGTCAGTGAGGCGGGGATGTGCTGCTGTCAGTGAGGCGGGGATGTGCTGCTGTCAGTGAGGCGCTGCTGTCAGTGAGGCAGGGATGTGTTGCTGTCAGTGAGGCGGGGATGTGCTGCTGTCAGTGAGGCAGGGATGTGCTGCTGTCAGGGAGGCAGGGATGTGCTGCTGTCAGTGAGGCAGGGATGTGCTGCTGTCAGTGAGGCGCTGCTGTCAGTGAGGCAGGGATGTGCTGCTGTCAGTGAGGCAGGGATGTGCTGCTGTCAGTGAGGCGTGGATGTGCTGCTGTAAGTGAGGCGCTGCTGTCTGTGAGGCAGGGATGTGCTGCTGTCAGTGAGGCAGGGATGTGCTGCTGTCAGAAAATGTGTAGGAAATAGACACATGTTAAATGAACCATATTTAGATAAACTCTGGATGAGACAACCTGAAAGCAGGTGAGCAAATCATTAATGTCCACAACTGATTGTATGTATGTACTGTACTAGTAATGTCCTCAACTGATTGTAGGTATGTACTGTACTAGGTATGTCCTCAACTGATTGTAGGTATGTACAGTACTGTACTAGTAATGTCCTCAACTGATTGTAGGTATGTACTGTACTAGGTATGTCCTCAACTGATTGTAGGTATGTACTGTACTAGGTATGTCCTCAACTGATTGTAGGTATGTACAGTACTGTACTAGTAATGTCCTCAACTGATTGTAGGTATGTACTGTACTAGGTATGTCCTCAACTGATTGTAGGTATGTACTGTACTAGGTATGTCCTCAACTGATTGTAGGTATGTACTGTACTAGTAATGTCCTCAACTGATTGAAGGTATGTACTGTACTAGGTATGTCCTCAACTGATTGTAGGTATGTACTGTATTAGTAATGTCCTCAACTGATTGTATGTACAGTATGTACTGTACTAGTAATGTCCTCAACTGATTGTAGGTATGTACTGTACTAGGTATGTCCTCAACTGATTGTAGGTATGTACTGTACTAGTAATGTCCTCAACTGATTGTAGGTATGTACTGTACTAGTAATGTCCTCAACTGATTGTAGGTATGTACTGTATTAGTAATGAACACAACTTACCGGAGAACCCTGGAGAGGAGTGAAATGGGGGCGGGACGGGGCTACGTTTTGGGAGTGGGTCGAGGTTGACCAAGCCCAGCCCCCACAGCAGACAGCCGCATTAATTCAAAGGTCCGTGGATGGCTGGAGGGGCTAAAATGACGCAATTCGCTTCATTTTAGCCCCGCCCCCTCCCTGCAGACCCTCCAAAATTCAGAATTTAATACCGCATGGAAGAGGGGGAACAGAGGCTGTGGCGATAATGCAGGAGACTTGCCCACCTTCCCAGGGGGGCCAGAATGGGGACCCGATTTGCGGGACCCTCCGGGCCATTCCGGGAGGGTAGGCAAGTACGATATACACACACACCACCACATTTAATAGTACACACATATATATATATATATATATATATATATATATATATATATATATATAGTAGGTGTGGGATACCGCACTCAATACACTCTTGGTTCAAGAGGGGGGTATGGCACTCCTATCATCCACTGAAGTAGTGAGTCGGTGCCTTCACAGCAAGCGAATTTGCAGTATATAGACCACTCAAGACTTTTTGGGAAAAAAGTGATCCGGGAGCCGGTACTGTATCTCAACTTTTTAAATATTTATTCATTTGTCATCAATATGATAAATGAATAAATATTTGAAACGTTGAGATACAGTACCGGCTCACGGAACACGAATTTTACAAAGAAGTCATAAGTGCAGCACCTCTGGTCTGTCCTGTCCCCTGATGCAACTATCCATATTAACCATGTACTTGTCCTAAACTGTCTTGTACTGTAATTTGTTATGTGTTTTTGATTATAACTATGCTATGTAAAGCGCTGCGTAATTTGTGTGCGCTATATAAGAAACTGTTAATAAATAAATAATTATATATATATATATATATATATATATATATATATATAAATCCAAGAGATCCACACACAGTGGTGTAGAAGCAGAGCATTAACACCGTTATAAGCAAATGAGAAGTATATAAGCCGGGGCTTATATACTTCTCATTTGCTTATAACGGTGTTGACCCAGTTGGATTAAAAACTTTTTTGCTTTTATCACAAGGCTGATTTGTGATTGTGGCGAGTGCTCTGCTTCTACACCACTGTGTGTGGATCTCTTGGATTTGTATTAAGGGGCATGCTATTGCATGTACCTTTTGCTGGGCACCCCACCGCTGTCTATATTTGGGTGAGAGTGCGGTCTTTCTCTGTTTTCTATATATATATATATATATATATATATATATATATATATATACCACCACATATATACACACACACACTACACACACCACCACATATAACAGTATACACACACACGCGCACACAAATATATATATACACATACCATTCTTATTCTGGTTCACTCGCAAAGGTAAATTCCATCTGAAGTGGACAAAACCAAGCTGCACTGCAGGGGGGGGGGGGGGGGGGGGGGGCAGATGTAACATGTGCAGAGAGTTAGATTTGGGTGGGGTTCTACTTCAAAGTGAGATCTAAATTACAGTGTAGAAATAAAGCATGTTACATCTGCCCCGCCTGCAGTGCAGCCTGGTTTTGTCCATTTGAGAAGGAATTTGTCTTTGCGAGTGAACCAGAATAAGGGCCATAATGTGTTAATGATTACAGTAATATTCACCTGTTTTAAACATTCCACTGAAATGTTGTTTGACTAATGTTAGACCTGCAATGATCTCTACATCAAGGGGATGACATTGTGGCATTAGACCTGGTATTATCGGTTGCTATGGGGAAAATATAGTCCAGTCACCGAGGTCGGTGGGTTTGCCACAAGGCAGGTTAGGACAGTCATAGACAGGGCCTGTTTAAGGTTTCCAGCTGCCCTATGCTAATACAAAAGTCCCCTCCCTGATACATTATCATTATATTATTTTACCTGTGTGCTAGTTGCCAGGGGTTACATGCTCATTACCAGGGGTTCTGTGATCATTGTTAGGGGTGTCTTGCTCATTGCATGAGGTAATGTGTTCGATGCTAGGGGTTACATGCTCGTTTCCAGGGGTCCAGTGATCATTGTTAAGGGTTTCTTGCTCATTGCAGGGGGTTATGTGCTCATTGCCAGGCGAAACGTGCATATTGTCAGGGGGTTATGTGCTATGTGCTCGTTGCCCCCAGCACGTGCGTCACGAACACATTAGCATGTGTACACCCAGGGTTTTCACCCCCCAGTGTATACACATGCGCAGAAATGCTGATGCACAAACGCAAAACAACGGTCCACGTGCAAATTCGTGGCCGTTGCGAATGAACTATTATTATTATTATTATTATAATTTTATTTATAAGGCGCCACAAGTGTTTCGCAGCGCCGTACAAAGGAACAATACAGGGAGACAAAACTTGGCATAACATTGAATAAATAAAAAAAATACAGTACAAATAAAGAACACCACAGTTCAATACACATTACAGCTTAAATGTAAGTAGTGAGGACCCAATCAACATACAACTAGAGGCTTGAGGCCAATGATGGAGATGAGTATGAAGATGGTCACTGAGTGTTGGAGTAAAGGAGAGCTGTGAGTGACATGTGAAGAGAAGAGGGCTTTGACAACAGGAGGGAAGAGGGCCCTACTCGGACGAGCTTACAATCTAGTAGGGAGGGGAGACAGACAGATTACAAGAGGTGCAAGCGAGGGGGTGGTGGTTAGATAGCAGGATGTAAACAGGCAAGGGGTCGGAGAACCAGCTGGTTTATGCAGTGGAAGGGTACGCTTTGATGAATAGGTGAGTTTTCAGTGCCCGTTTGAAGCTTTGCAAGGTCGGGGAGAGTCTAATGGAGCGAGGGAGTGCGTTCCACTGAAGGGGTGCAGCACGGGCAAAGTCCTGTACTCTAGCATGGGAAGCAGTGATCAGGGTGGAGGAGAGACGACAGTCGTCAGCTGACCGTAGAGGGCGGGAGGGTGTATGAATGGAGATGAGGTTAGAGATATATGGAGCAATGGAATTAGAGATGGCCCTGTATGTGAGTGTGAGGTGTTTGAAGAGGATTCTGTAGGGGAATGGAAGCCAGTGCAGATTTTGTTGAAGGGGAGTAGCAGAGTTAGAGCGGCGGGAGAGGAAGATAAGCCTGGCTGCAGCATTGAGGACAGATTGGAGAGGAGCTAGTTGGGATTGAGCGAGGCCAGTGAGAAGAGCATTACAGTAGTCAAGCCGTGAGATGACCAGTGAGTGGATGATCAGCTTAGTTGCACTCTGTGAGAGAAAGGGCCTGATGCGAGCAATGTTCGCATAAGGCCCAATGACAACTAGAATAAGATAAGGGCCTTGGTAAGGGCCTTCGCAACTAGAATAAGAAATGGGCCTTGGTCCGTCAAGTAGCCTCTAGTGGTCAATGGTGGTACTTCAACTCATAGAGGTGAGGAGTAGTTAGCCATATATATATATATATATATATATATATATATATATATATAGATGTCATGCAATTGAACACTGAGAACATTGCACCAATGTAAAGTTTATGGATCTTCCTGCCGCACCCTTCCTCCATTGCTTAACCACGGTGCGCTATATGCTATATAATGCTTCAATGTGCTGCGTACAACTCATTGACAGGATGACGTTTTTTACCTCCAAATCTCTGCCAAGTGCCTGGCAAGGCCCCAAGGGTATAAGTAAGGACAAACGGACAGGAACATCATCACCACCACAATAACAAGTTCCCAACAAACTGACACAACCATCGCTCGTTAAAATGCCAACATTAATAATTCACAATACTCCCTGCACAAACACAGACATCAAGTGCGGCAATAAAATCTGACAATGTGCACTCGTTGTGTGTCAGGTCCTGACCCTTGCTGGGTTTGGGAAATGAAACACTCTACTCTCCTGCCTCTATACTCTACAGGCAGATCCTGATATACTCTCTGTGGATCCTGATACTTGTTGCTGAGTATATATCCAGATCCTATAAGATATCCAAGAAGATCTGAACTATACCAAGCACGACTGGCGAAACGCGCGTCTGCATTTCTGGAAGCAGCCTCTGTATACACTGCCCCTAGTCCACGCAACGAAAAGTTAGATTCATTGACAAGTAGAAGGAGAATCATTGAAGATTGATTGGGAACACATTTATACACAGTCAGACCCATGACTTACCACTTTCCCACCTGGGATATTCCCGGGTCAGCACTGTTTATACTGGACACAGGTGTAGTCTCTTTATTTCGGCTTTTGGAGGTGACATTATATCCAAGTGGTGGGAAATCTGACAGGTTTGGACCTCTTGTACATGGCCAACATCCCATTAGGCCATGATTCCTCACTAAAGTATCCCCGCATGAAAATATGGTCAAAACAGGACATTTGATGTCTGTTGGCCCATCTAAAATCGTCCCTGTTTTCCATATGACCAATCCTCCCGTCAGGGGAGCCTGCGGTTCTGGGGGTACAGACTCTCCACATGCTGTAAATGAGTCCTGGCGGATGAGCCAGGTTACTGGTTTACACTGGGTCCAGGTCCTACCGGTTCCCAACCCTGTAAGAAGAGAACATTATGAAGCTGCTTCCTATGAAGTCGGATGCTACTGAGAGAATAATCATTAACAAGCGTTTCTTAGCCAGGGTACATGAAAGGGATAATTACATAACTATAGAGTCTCTAATGCACAGCATGTGCTGCTAATTAGGCTATAGAATTCTGTGAGTGTGATGAGACAGAAATACCAACGGCCTAATTATAGTATATTGTTTGACAACTAAGCACATAATAAACCTCGAGTAAGGGCAATAGTGTAGAGGCTGAAGGACATCGACCAGTATCCACTTAGCCGTGGTAGTTTACTGCAGCTATTGTATTTCCATGTCGACCTGTTGACTGTCAACCTAGACAATCAGGGACGTCTTGACAGCAGTGTGGGCCCTTGGGCAAAGCAATGCACTGGGGCCCTTACCCATTCTCCCCTCCTAGCGGTGGGGGGTGCTATCAGCAGCAGCTTTGATGTCCCACGGGTGGCAGGGGCTGCTCTATCTTCCACTCAACATGTAGGACCTGGAGCAGTAACTTTTGCTAATTACTCCTTTACTGCACAGGTGGTGAGAACACTAACGTGTGGAAGGCGGCACTGAGCTGAATTATGGGTCCCTTGAAAATGACTTCCAGGGAGGGAGGTAGGGGGTGTTTTATAGGCAGAGGAGGGTTGGATAATGGAGTGGGCTTAATATTCGTCCTTTTCCGGTGGAAGGGCAGCTTCAGGCCTCAGATTGCACCCTGCAGTTACGCTCCCACCCCCTGTGCATCCCTTTATCTCACCAGCTGGAGGCTCAGCACCAGGCCTCAGGGTGCACCCTGCAGTTATGCTCCCACCCACCGTGCATGGATGCTCAGCGCCAGGCCTCAGAGTGCACTGTGCAGTTAAGCTCCCCCCCTCCTCCCGTGCATCCCTTTATCTCACCAGCTGGATGCTCAGCGCCAGGCCTCAGAGTGCCCCCTGCAGTTACGCTCCCCCCCCCGTGCATCCCTTTATCTCACCAGCTGGAGGCTCAGCGCCAGGCCTCAGAGTGCCCCCTGCAGTTACGCTCCCTTCTCCCGTGCATCCCTTTATCTCACCAGCTGGAGGCTCAGCGCCAGGCCTCAGAGTGCCCCCTGCAGTTACGCTCCCTTCTCCCGTGCATCCCTTTATCTCACCAGCTGGAGGCTCAGCGCCAGGCCTCAGAGTGCCCCCTGCAGTTACGCTCCCACCCCCCGTGCATCCCTTTATCTCACCAGCTGGATGCTCAGCGCCAGGCCTCAGAGTGCACCCTGCAGTTACGCTCCCACCCCCTGTGCATTCCTTTATCTCACCAGCTAGAGGCTCAGCGCCAGGCCTTAGATTGCACCCTGCAGTTACGCTCCCACCCCCCCGTGCATCCCTTTATCTCACCAGCTGGATGCTCAGCGCCAGGCCTCAGAGTGCCCCCTGCAGTTACCCTCCCACCCCCTGCGCATCCCTTTATCTCACCAGCTGGATGCTCAGCGCCAGGCCTCAGAGTGCCCCCTGCAGTTACGCTCCCCCCCTCCTCCCGTGCATCCCTTTATCTCACCAGCTGGATGCTTAGCGCCAGGCCTCAGATTGCCCCCTGCAGTTACGCTCCCCCCCCCCCCCCCGTGCATCCCTTTATCTCACCAGCTGGAGGCTCAGCACCAGGCCTCAGAGTGTACCCTGCAGTTGTTACGCTCCCACCCCCGTGCATCCCTTTATCTCCCCAGCTGGATGCTCAGCGCCAGGCAGTGGCGGATTCAGGGGGGGGGGGCACCCGGGCACGTGCACCCCCTGTCATTCATTTAGTAGCTGAGGACCAGAGCTTTCCAACGAGCCCAGCCCCATGTCTCTAGCCCCCCGGGAACCGGAGATATCGCCTGGTAAAGCTGTAACATTTTTTCCCCATAGGATAATATGGGACCCATCAATTCCGACCCCCACCCGGTTCCGACGGCTGCCAGTTCCCGCCCTGGCATCACAGGAGCTTGTGGTTGATGTCATTCAATTCCAAATCGCTGGGCCTTCAATATGATACCAGGATGGTCCATATCGGTCAATCGGTTCCAGAGATATTGCGTGTAAACCGATTTTTTTTATTTTTGAAATGTAATTTCATGGCTGTTCATGTTCTTTGAGGGCAGATTACTCTGGAACCAAATGTTCCAGTTTCACTGGACCAAAATCATTCAAAGCCCACTCAAAATTTCTTCAATATGATACTTGTCTCATGTAAATGGGTCAGTTGGTTCCGAAGATATAGCCGGTTAAGTGAGATAACTGGTTAAAGGGGGGGGGAGGGGTGGTTTTCTCTCCCCCTCACACCAGAAAATGCAGGGACTAGGCTGGTGTTAAAGGGGCCAAACTGGGAATGCATTTTCTGGTGTGAAAGGGGTATTATTTCAAATAGCCGGGACCTGCAGTGCTCGGAATACAGCCAGGCTCTGCCACTGTCAGTGGCTATCACTTCTGCCTGGCGGCTGTCCCCCATTTACCGCGAGCATGTATTCCCCGTTGGCAATAAGCATGTAATCCCACATGGCAACGAGCATGGAACCTCTGGCAATGAGCATGGAACCCTTGGCAATGAGCATGTAGATAAGCAGCACTTACTGTATGTAGCATAATTTTTAATAGGCATTATGGTGTTTGGCATAACACATAATGGACATAATGCCGTGTAACTTAACGTGCAATGGACATTATGGTGTAAATGTTTAATGCGCGCCTTTGGTGGACAATGTCCCTGTTTATGAAGCGTATTGTGAATTTTGTCTTAATCTGTGTGGCATTATGTGAATTCTGGCTCAATCCGTGTGGCATTATGTGAATTTTGACACAATACATGTGGCCTTGTTTGAATTTTGGCTCATTCCATTTGGCATCATGTGTAAGGGGCAAGTATAATGGGGTCTAGTATTTTGTTGCATAATGTGTAGAAGTTGTATATGGTGTTGTACACTACACTCAAGGACACGCCCCCTGTTGAGTGGCCACACCCCCTTTTCCAGAGCGCGCCTTCGGCGCGCGCACAACTACATCCTTCACTTTTGTCGCCATGGTGGGCCTGCGTACTTTAAATGCCATGGCCTATTTTTAATCCCATTGCCACCCTCTCTCTGCCGCTCTCTTAGAATGTACACTGGCACCACTAACACCACCCCTCCCCCACCTAAACCCTCTTTTATCATGGTGCCCCCCCTGTCATTTTATCCTGAATCCGCCCCTGGCGCCAGGCCTCAGATTGCACCCTGCAGTTACGCTCCCCTTCCCCTGTGCATCACTTTATCTCACCGGCTGGAGGCTCAGCGCCAGGCCTCAGATTGCACCCTGCAGTTACGCTCCCCCCCTCCTCCCGTGCATCCCTTTATCTCACCAGCTGGATGCTCAGCGCCAGGCCTCAGAGTGCCCCCTGCAGTTACGCTCCCACCCCCTGTGCATCCCTTTATCTCACCAGCTGGAGGCTCAGCACCAGGCCTCAGAGTGCCCCCTGCAGTTACGCTCCCACCTCCCGTGCATCCCTTTATCTCACCAGCTGGAGGCTCAGCACCAGGCCTCAGAGTGCCCCCTGCAGTTACGCTCCCACCTCCCGTGCATCCCTTTATCTCACCAGCTGGAGGCTCAGCGTCAGGCCTCAGAGTTCCCCCTACAGTTACGCTCCCACCTCCCGTGCATCCCTTTATCTCACCAGCTGTTATGTTCAGAGCGATGACCTTGACATTGGGAATGTGCACACATCAGCGATACTTTCTCTGTCACAATAAAGACGCCGGTCATACACCCGGCAAATATTATAACCTGCTATAAAACAAATGATTTTATTGACTGCTTTAAGTTCATTATCATTTATTACAAGAACATCTGAAGTAGCTTATTACAATGGGCATAAGTATCGGGGTGCATCGACAGGGCTGCCATCAAGAATTTTGTGGCCTGGGAATCATTTCCAGTCGGGACCCGTGCCCCGACCCCCCCTCCTCACTTGACTTACTGTAACCCAGCTCCTGTTCCCCCATCTCCTCCCGGAGGTCCAGGAGTGCCCGGAGTGCAGGCTTCTTCAACTCACAATGCCAACAGACAATTAAAATGCAGTACCGGCTGGTGAGCCAATCAGAGCTCACATACCGGTAGCTACTCGGATGGCTGCCGGTGCGCAAGCTCTGATCGGCTTGAAAGCCGGTGAAGCATTTTAATTGGCCTCCGGCGTCCTGGGTTGAATAAGGACCTGCTTTGTTCAGCGCACTGAGCACAGCACAGCGGAGGCAGTCGGGGGGGGGGGGGGGGGAGAGAGAGAGAGAGAGAGAGAGAAAAAGGGGTGAAAAGAGCGCCTCCTAGTGTAGTAATTAACGTATTCAATGTTACACTTCCACCAATTTAGTAGCTCCCCAAATTGTGAAGGTGTACCGTTAGGGGTAGTATCCAACCACCTTGTACAGCACGTTCTAACGTCACTTCCAAGCCACAAACAGCATGTCAGGAGATGATCCTTCCCCAGAAGCAAATGGCAGTATATCTCCAAAACCAAAAGGAGAAAAAAGGAAAAGATCCTAGTGCAGTATTATAGTAAAAGGAATTTATTTAACAAAAAAGACAACAAATATTGCCCGTACAAGATGAAAAACAAATGAGGCTTATCTGAAATGCTTTCGTCCAAAGCATAAATGGATCAGTGTAACCTCCATGGTGTACCCCTCTGCTCAACGCGTTTCGTCCTTGTATATTGACCTGGACTTCATCAGGAGCAGAAACACACCCTGTCCCCTTACCTATATTTATACCACTGTTAATTGCGGTCAAATTAGCCGCCCAGCGCCGAATCCCGAGTTCCAGGATCGTCACTTACGGTTTCGGCAGCTGGGACGCATTTCCGCCTATGAGTTCCGGGTCTGTGACCCGCATGACGCACTTCCGCCTTCGAGTTCCGGGTTTATGACCCGCACGGCCATCTTTGAACCCTCTATGTGTATGTTCCGCTGATGGAACATACTTACTGCCTGTGGAACGCATCTCATATGACACGCATCGCCATTTTAGGTAGCGCTATATATTTATTAAAGCTTACTCTCAATGGTTACTTCAGAATCGTAACTGGGATCACTCCTCCACCAAAAAGGGAGTTTATGTCCGGTCACAGTGCCGACACTCCACCAATTGATATAAAAGAGACCCCATTACCGATATATCTATACTAAAGCCACCATTTTTCTCACTGGCAAATATCCCAACAACTGTATACAGAGTCAGAAATACATATCGGTGTGCAGAATTGAGCCATATCTGCTACGCAAACAATATACATATATAAATACTTAATAGTACACTATTTAAGGGGGAAATAAGGTGCTTGAAAAGGTATTAATAAAGTGCTTAGAAAAATGCATAAAAAGATCTTCAGTGCAATGCAGAACAATAGAATCTTGGTTAAAATACACATGTATGAAAAAGGAATAATAAATTACAAAAAGGAGCTATCTCGTAGCTGTCATTTACAATTAGTCAGGTGTTTACATTGATAGATTTTTGTATCACTCGAATTTTTAAAAGATCTGAAATCGGGATGTGCAAATTTACAGATGTTACATTTGTTGCATTTCTAAAATCCCTTCAGTTGAGTCCACAAACTGTTCTGTTTCTTCTCTTTACCATGTTGCATGCTCGGAGCAAGTATATCCTTTACATTTTTTGCTTTTTTTTTGTAAACACTTTTGGGTTTTTGAGGTAGAATCTGATTTAAAATAGGGTCCATTTTTAAAATATTCCAGTGTTTTTCTAGAGCTTCTTTTATTTCCTTCTCTCTAACGTTAAAAATTGATATCATTAGTGTTTGTCTGTTCTTTCTCTTTATATTTGAGGAGGTCAGTTCTTTCTACTGTATTTGTCTTTTCCAGGGCTTTGTTCATTATGGTATCAGGATACCCTCTGTCTTCAAACCTTTTTCTATATATTTCTGTTTGAGCTGTGAAATCAGTGGTTTCTGTGCAATTTCTCTTCACACTATATAGCAGGGTTGCCGCCCCTCCCGGAATTTTCGGGAGTCTCCCGAAAATCGGGTCCCCCTCCCGGTACCCCGGAAGGGTGGGCAACCCTCCCGGATTCAGGGGGGACCCCCGCTGTCCCCCGGATCGCGGCATTAAAATGCCGCAATCCTCGGGTCTCAGAGGAGGGGGCGGAGCTAAAATGACACAATCGCGTCATTTTAGCCCCGCCCCCTCCACGGAGACCCATGAATGCGCTGGTTTACCATCATGGGCGCGGGGCTTAGTGATGTCACGCTCAAGCCCCGCCCCCTGAGCGGCTACTGAAACTCTCCTCTCCGGGCTTCTCCCGGAGAGGAGAATAATGAAGTCGGCAACCCTGCTATATATATATATATATATATATATATATATATATATATATATATATATAAAACTACACAGTACATCTTCTTTGATGTGTGCACTGGGTCATATATATATATATATATATATATATATATATAAAACTACACAGTACATCTTCTTTGATGCGTGCACTTGGTCATATATATATATATATATATATATATATATATATATATATATATATATATATATATATATATATATATATATATAGAATACATTGTAGGTCCAGGCACTCGCATCAGACAATCAATTTCAGCAGAAAAAAACAGAATGCAACAGGTATACGGTGGTCAACGTTTCGGGTCCTTGACCCTTTATCAAGACATCGTATGTCTTGATAAAGGGTCAAGGACCCGAAACGTTGACCACCGTATACCTGTTGTATTCTGTTTTTTTTCTGCTGAAATTGATTGTCTGATGCGAGTGCCTGGACCTACAATATATTCCATATTTCCCTGTTTGGGAGCAAAAGGCACCGCACAAGTTGCATCGATTGACGAGGAGTGCCGAGCGCTTTCTACAACTATATATATATATATATAAACTACACAGTACATCTTCTTTGATGTGTGCACTGGATATAGTTCTCAGTACCTATAATATATATATATAGTTGGGTGTTAATGTTGTCACCTGTCCACATGGGCCCCCAGTTAGTTGCGGCTTTACCCACCCTGGTGCCTCACTCATGTCAACCAATCGTGTTGACCTCTGTAAATGTCAACCTGGTGCATGTCGACCTTTAGTTTTCGACCTATTGACTGTCTATTCGGGCACTGTCGACCTATCACCTGCATACTGTTGCGACAGCCAGGTCGGTACAGCAGATAGGTGCGGGGGGGGTGTGAGGCTCAATAACCCAGTAGTGACGTCCAACCACTGGGCAGTAATGATGTCCAACCACTGAGCAGTAGTGCTGTTAACCCCTTCCCGACATTTGACGTATATATACGTCATGGCCGGGAAGTACTTCCCGACACATGACGTATATATACGTCATGACTTCAAACTGTCACTGCGTCTAGAGACGCAGTGACAGAGGGACGATGTCTGCTGTCCCTGACAGCAGACATGTCCCTGCATGCCCAGGGGGGGCTGCGATGCCGCCCCCCCGTCGGCGATCGCTGTGATTGGCTGTTCAGTGTGAACAGCCAATTACAGCGTTTTCTGTGTCACCGGCGAATAACGTTCGCCGGTGACACGGGATCGGAGGTGATTGGTGCTGTAAAGTACAGCACCAATCACCGCGGGGTGTAAGGGTGACACTGGTGTCACCCCACCTCACCCCGCCCGCCCCCAAAGGCCGTGATTGGTCCGTCGGACCGACGGACCAATCACAGCCATGGAGGGGGGTTTAAACTAACGGTGACTGCACTGCAGACGCCATTCCGGTCTGGAATAGCGTGCAGTGCGGTCACCGTGCCCAGCTGTCGCCATTTACTGACCAGAACCTTGCTAAATACTTACCTGATCACTGCTTGGGATCTTGCTTCTTCTTGTGACATCCTGTGCTGTGTTGTGCTGTGTTGTGCTGCTGCGAGTTATTAGATAGAGAGATAGAGAGAGAGAGATAGAGAGAGATAGAGAGGCCTAGTGACAGAGAGTGCTATATTTTGTGCTGCTGCAGTGTAATAGAGTTATAGATAGAGAGATAGAGAGAGATAGAGAGAGATAGAGAGAGAGAGAGAGATAGAGAGAGATAGAGAGATAGTGACAGATTGTGCTATATATTTTTTATATAACTGACTGCTGCCCCCCCTTTTGTGCTGATCAGTATAAATTAACTGATCAGCAACTTTTTGGGGGCACAGGGTATTTTTTATATATATATATATACCTGTCAGTGCTGCTGCTGCAGTGTCATAGAGTGATAGATAGTGAGAGATAGAGAGATAGAGAGATAGAGAGAGATAGTGACAGAGAGTGATAGAGACTGCTATATTTTGTGTCTGCTGCCCCCCTTTTGTGCACCCCCAGCAACTTTTTGGGGGTGCAGGGGTTATTTTTCATATATATAACTGTCAGTGCTGCTGCTGCAGTGTCATAGAGTGATAGATAGTGAGAGATAGAGAGATAGAGAGAGATAGTGATAGAGAGTGCTAAATTTTGTGTCTGCTGCCCCCGCCTTTTGTGCTGATCACTATATCTGAGGTGATCAGCAACTTTTTGGGGGTGCAGAGGTTTTTTTTTTTTATATATACCTGCCAGTTGCACTGTCAGTTGCACCAAAGGTTGTGCACCTGCTGCCCCTCACTGGTAATCAGTGTCGCATCACTTTTTTTAATTTTTTTTTTACACACACTGTGATTTTGTGGGTGTCCTGTGGCCACTGTGCGCTGATCAGTGACGTACATCACTGATCATCTTTTTCGGCACAGGGTTGATCTATTTTTTTTTTTTTTGATCAAATTCCTGTTGCCTTTGAGCGCTGTTCAGGACGTTACTGACCAACATCTGTGCTCAATTTTTGGCGCAGGACCTTTTTTTTTTTTTTTTTAACCCCTTCAATTTTTTTTTTTTTTAACCCCTTCAATTTTTTTTTTTTTTACCCCTTCAATTATTTTTTTTGTATAAAGTATTTTTTTTTTCTGCACTACATACACACTACATACCCCCCGGGTTGAAATAAAGTTTGTACCCCCCCCTACACTATACACGTGTTGAAACATTTCACTACCAGTAACACAAAAATAAAAATGGCATCCCAAATGTCATCCCAAATGTCATCCCAGTCATCCAGAAGAATGTATTCAGCGGAGGAGGCGTATGCCATGCTTGCCTCTGACTCTGACACAGCCAGTGATGCAAGCGGGTAATTTGAAGGATTCGTCTTAAGCTCCTCTTTCTCCTCTGGTGATGAGGGACCCCCTCAAAGACGCCCCCGTAGAGCAGCTGAGACCCACCCCCCAATAATTGATCTCGTATGGACCCCACCACCAGACAATTTTGAGCCCCAGGTTCCTGAGTTTTTGGCCATGCCAGGAATCCAATTTGATTCCACAGGTCTCAGAGAAATTGACTTTTTCAAATTATTTTTCTCTGATGATTTTATAAATTTAATGGTGGACCAAACTAATTTATATGCCCAGCAGTTTATTGCTCAAAACCCCACGTCATCATTTGCTAGGTGGACCCCTGTAGATGCAGTAGAGATGATGACGTTTTGGGGTCTGGTGTTTCATATGGGCATAGTAAAAAAGCCAGAAATTAGGCAATATTGGAGTACAGATGTTCTGTACAGCACCCCATTTTACCGTATGGCCATGCCCCGGGCTCGATTTGAGACGATCCTTAAATTTTTGCATTACAACGATAATGCACAGTGCCCACCCAGAGATGATCCCACCTTTGACCGGCTATTCAAAGTCAGGCCGGTCATTGATCATTTCAGTGCCAAATTTGAAGAGATGTACATCCCAGATAAATTCATTTGCATAGACGAGTCCCTTATACATTTTAAAGGAAGGGTTAAATTCCGCCAGTACCTTCCCAGTAAGAGGGCAAGGTATGGCATAAAAATGTATAAGCTGTGTGAAAGCACCTCAGGGTACACTCACAGGTTTAGGGTATATGAAGGGAAGGATTCAAGAATTGAACCGCCAGAATGCCCCCCCTCCCTCGTAGGTGTTAGTGGAAAAATTGTCTGGGATTTAGTGCACCCCTTCCTGGATAAAGGTTATCACCTCTATGTGGATAACTTTTACACTAGCATCCCCCTGTTTAAGGCCCTTGGTTCAAGAGGTACAGCAGCTTGCGGTACTGTGCGCAAGAACCAAAGAGGCCTCCCAAAAACGCACATTGCCCAAGTAATGAGAAGGGGTGAAAGCAGGGGAATATGCACCGAAAATATGTTGTTGGTCAAATATAAGGACAAGAGGGATGTCCTTATACTGACAACAATTCACGGAGGCAGTACCACCTCCGTCCCTGTACGAGGTACCAGTACCCACACCTCAAAACCTAATTGTATCCTGGATTACAATAGGTACATGGGCGGAGTGGATCTTTCAGATCAGGTACTGAAGCCGTACAGTGCCCTGCGGAAAACAAAAATCTGGTACAAGAAGCTGGCCGTGTATATTATCCAGATGGCACTGTATAACGCTTACGTGCTATTCCGTTCTACCGGCCAGAGGGGGACATTTATGCACTTTCAAGAGGAAGTCATAAAGGGCCTAGTATTTGGGAACCAGCAGGCAGAGGGCCCCAGTACTTCTAGTACTGGCCCCCGTATTGTACCAGGGCAGCATTTTCCGAACGAAATCCCCTCCACTGCAAGAAAGGGCAGGACACAAAAAAGGTGCAAAGTTTGCTATAAAAAGGGAATAAGAAAGGAAACTATTTTCCACTGTGAAACTTGCCCCGACAAACCCGGCCTATGTATAAAGGAGTGTTTTAAAATATACCACACATCTATGGATTATTAGGTTCATCATTTCACCGTGCTTCGGGGGTCTTGCTAATGCCACATAGCACCCACCAACATTCCACCAGAATCTGAGCTGCAAAATCCAAAAATCACTCCTTCCCTTCTGAGTCCTACCATGCACCCAACTGGTATTTTTTGGTCACATATGAGGCATTGCCATACTCGGGAGAAATTGGGGCACAGATTTTGGGGTGCTTTTTCTCCTTCATACCTTATGAAAATGAAAAATTTTGAGCCAGAACTGCATTTTTGTGTAAATAAATGTAATTTTTCATTTTCACTGCCCAGTTGTATCAAAATTGGTGAAACCCCTGGGGGTTTGAAATGTACACTATACCCCTAGATGAATTCCCTGAGGGGTGTAGTTTGCAAAATGGGGTCACTTGTTGGGTGGTTCCACTGTATTGGTGCTTTGGGGGTCTTGCTAATGCGACATAGCACCCACCAACATTCCACCACCAAAAATCACTCCTTCCCTTCTGAGTCCTGCCATGCACCCAACTGGTATTTTTTGGTCACATATGAGGCATTGCCATACTCGGGAGAAATTGGGGCACAGATTTTGGGGTGCTTTTTCTCCTTCATACCTTATGAAAATGAAAAATTTTGAGCCAGAACTGCATTTTTGTGTAAAAAAATGTAATTTTTCATTTTCACTGCCCAGTTGTATCAAAATTGGTGAAACCCCTGGGGGTTTGAAATGTACACTATACCCCTAGATGAATTCCCTGAGGGGTGTAGTTTGCAAAATGGGGTCACTTGTGGGGGGGTTCCACTGTATTGGTGCTTGGGGGGTCTTGCTAATGCAACATAGCACCCACCAACATTCCACCAGAATCTGAGCTGCAAAATCCAAAAATCACTCCTTCCTTTCTGAGTCCTGCCATGCACCCAAATGGTATTTTTTGGTCACATGTGAGGCATTGCCGTACTCGGGAGAAATTGGGGCACAGATTTTGGGGTGCTTTGTCTCCTTCATTCCTTGTGAAAATGAAAAATTTTGAGCCAGAACTGCATTTTTGTGTAAAAAATGTAATTTTGCATTTGCACAGCCCAGTTGTATCAAAATTGGTGAAACCCCTGGGGGTTTGAAATGTACACTATACCCCTAGATGAATTCCCTGAGGGGTGTAGTTTGCAAAATGGGGTCACTTGTGGGGGGGTTCCACTGTATTGGTGCTTGGGGGGTCTTGCTAATGCGACATAGCACCCACCAAAATTCCACCAGAATCTGAGCTGCAAAATCCAAAAATCACTCCTTCCCTTCTGAGTCCTGCCATGCACCCAAATGGTATTTTTTGGTCACATGTGAGGCATTGCCGTACTCGGGAGAAATTGGGGCACAGATTTTGGGGTGCTTTTTCTCCTTCATACCTTCTGAAAATGAAAAATTTTGAGCCAGAACTGCATTTTTGTGTAAAAAAAATGTAATTTTTCATTTTCACTGCCCAGTTGTATCAAAATTGGTGAAACCTCTGGGGGTTTGAAATGTACACTATACCCCTAGATGAATTCCCTGAGGGGTGTAGTTTGCAAAATGGGGTCACTTGTGGGGGGGTTCCACTGTATTGGTGCTTTGGGGGTCTTGCTAATGCGACATAGCACCCACCAACATTCCACCACCAAAAATCACTCCTTCCCTTCTGAGTCCTGCCATGCACCCAACTGGTATTTTTTGGTCACATATGAGGCATTGCCATACTCGGGAGAAATTGGGGCACAGATTTTGGGGTGCTTTTTCTCCTTCATACCTTATGAAATGAAAAATTTTGAGCCAGAACTGCATTTTTGTGTAAAAAAATGTAATTTTTCATTTTCACTGCCCAGTTGTATCAAAATTGGTGAAACCCCTGGGGGTTTGAAATGTACACTATACCCCTAGATGAATTCCCTGAGGGGTGTAGTTTGCAAAATGGGGTCACTTGTGGGGGGGTTCCACTGTATTGGTGCTTGGGGGGTCTTGCTAATGCAACATAGCACCCACCAACATTCCACCAGAATCTGAGCTGCAAAATCCAAAAATCACTCCTTCCTTTCTGAGTCCTGCCATGCACCCAAATGGTATTTTTTGGTCACATGTGAGGCATTGCCGTACTCGGGAGAAATTGGGGCACAGATTTTGGGGTGCTTTGTCTCCTTCATTCCTTGTGAAAATGAAAAATTTTGAGCCAGAACTGCATTTTTGTGTAAAAAATGTAATTTTGCATTTGCACAGCCCAGTTGTATCAAAATTGGTGAAACCCCTGGGGGTTTGAAATGTACACTATACCCCTAGATGAATTCCCTGAGGGGTGTAGTTTGCAAAATGGGGTCACTTGTGGGGGGGTTCCACTGTATTGGTGCTTGGGGGGTCTTGCTAATGCGACATAGCACCCACCAAAATTCCACCAGAATCTGAGCTGCAAAATCCAAAAATCACTCCTTCCCTTCTGAGTCCTGCCATGCACCCAAATGGTATTTTTTGGTCACATGTGAGGTATTGCCGTACTCGGGAGAAATTGGGGCACAGATTTTGGGGTGCTTTTTCTCCTTCATACCTTCTGAAAATGAAAAATTTTGAGCCAGAACTGCATTTTTGTGTAAAAAAATGTAATTTTTCATTTTCACTGCCCAGTTGTATCAAAATTGGTGAAACCCCTGGGGGTTTGAAATGTACACTATACCCCTAGATGAATTCCCTGAGGGGTGTAGTTTGCAAAATGGGGTCACTTGTGGGGGGGTTCCACTGTATTGGTGCTTTGGGGGTCTTGCTAATGCGACATAGCACCCACCAACATTCCACCACCAAAAATCACTCCTTCCCTTCTGAGTCCTGCCATGCACCCAACTGGTATTTTTTGGTCACATATGAGGCATTGCCATACTCGGGAGAAATTGAGGCACAGATTTTGGGGTGCTTTTTCTCCTTCATACCTTATGAAAATGAAAAATTTTGAGCCAGAACTGCATTTTTGTGTAAAAAAATGTAATTTTTCATTTTCACTGCCCAGTTGTATCAAAATTGGTGAAACCCCTGGGGGTTTGAAATGTACACTATACCCCTAGATGAATTCCCTGAGGGGTGTAGTTTGCAAAATGGGGTCACTTGTGGGGGGGTTCCACTGTATTGGTGCTTGGGGGGTCTTGCTAATGCAACATAGCACCCACCAACATTCCACCAGAATCTGAGCTGCAAAATCCAAAAATCACTCCTTCCTTTCTGAGTCCTGCCATGCACCCAAATGGTATTTTTTGGTCACATGTGAGGCATTGCCGTACTCGGGAGAAATTGGGGCACAGATTTTGGGGTGCTTTGTCTCCTTCATTCCTTGTGAAAATGAAAAATTTTGAGCCAGAACTGCATTTTTGTGTAAAAAATTTAATTTTGCATTTGCACAGCCCAGTTGTATCAAAATTGGTGAAACCCCTGGGGGTTTGAAATGTACACTATAGCCCTAGATGAATTCCCTGAGGGGTGTAGTTTGCAAAATGGGGTCACTTGTGGGGGGGTTCCACTGTATTGGTGCTTGGGGGGTCTTGCTAATGCGACATAGCACCCACCAAAATTCCACCAGAATCTGAGCTGCAAAATCCAAAAATCACTCCTTCCCTTCTGAGTCCTGCCATGCACCCAAATGGTATTTTTTGGTCACATGTGAGGCATTGCCGTACTCGGGAGAAATTGGGGCACAGATTTTGGGGTGCTTTTTCTCCTTCATACCTTCTGAAAATGAAAAATTTTGAGCCAGAACTGCATTTTTGTGTAAAAAAATGTGATTTTTCATTTTCACTGCCCAGTTGTATCAAAATTGGTGAAACCCCTGGGGGTTTGAAATGTACACTATACCCCTAGATGAATTCCCTGAGGGGTGTAGTTTGCAAAATGGGGTCACTTGTGGGGGGGTTCCACTGTATTGGTGCTTTGGGGGTCTTGCTAATGCGACATAGCACCCACCAACATTCCACCACCAAAAATCACTCCTTCCCTTCTGAGTCCTGCCATGCACCCAACTGGTATTTTTTGGTCACATATGAGGCATTGCCATACTCGGGAGAAATTGGGGCACAGATTTTGGGGTGCTTTTCCTCCTTCATACCTTATGAAAATGAAAAATTTTGAGCCAGAACTGCATTTTTGTGTAAAAAATGTAATTTTTCATTTTCACTGCCCAGTTGTATCAAAATTGGTGAAACCCCTGGGGGTTTAAAATGTACACTATACCCCTAGATGAATTCCCTGAGGGGTGTAGTTTGCAAAATGGGGTCACTTGTGGGGGGGTTCAACTGTATTGGTGCTTGGGGGGTCTTGCTAATGCAACATAGCACCCACCAACATTCCACCAGAATCTGAGCTGCAAAATCCAAAAATCACTCCTTCCTTTCTGAGTCCTGCCATGCACCCAAATGGTATTTTTTGGTCACATGTGAGGCATTGCCGTACTCGGGAGAAATTTGGGCACAGATTTTGGGGTGCTTTTTCTCCTTCATACCTTCTGAAAATGAAAAATTTTGAGCCAGAACTGCATTTTTGTGTAAAAAATTTAATTTTTCATTTTCACTGCCCAGTTGTACCACAATTGGTGAAACCCCTGGGGGTTTGAAATGTACACTATACCCCTAGATGAATTCCCTGAGGGTTGTAGTTTGCAAAATGGGGTCACTTGTGGGGGGGTTCCTAAATTTTAGCATCTTATGGTGCCTAGAAACCTACATGGTGCCTAAAAAATAATCTCGTAAAAAGGAGGCTCCAAAATCAAGTAGGTGCTCCTTCTATTATGAAGCCTGTGGTTTGGTCAACGTGCACACTAGGGCCACATATAGGATATTTATGAAAACAAAAGAATTGGGGGAATCAATTTTTAGTCACATTTCTCTAGTAAAATGTACTGTGTTCCTTAGAAAAATGTATTAAAATTGCGAATCTGCAAAAAAAATGAAATTTTGAAATTTCACCTACACTTTGTTTTAATTCCTGTGAAACACCTAAAGGGTTAACAAACTTCCAAAATGCTGTTTTGAATACTGTGAGGGGTGCAGTTTTTGAAATGGTATCATTTATGGGGGTGTCTCACATACAAGTCCCTCAAAGTCACATCAGAACTGAACTGGTCCCTAAAAAAATCAGTGTTTGAAATTTTCTTGAAAATTTGAGAATTTGCTATTCATATTGTAAGCCTCCTAGTGTCCAAAAAAATTAAAAGGAAGTTGAAATAATGATGGAAACATAAAGTAGACATATGGTCTATGTTAGTTATTAACTATTTTGAGTGGTATGATTATTTGTCTCACAAGCAGAAAATTTAACATTTTGCAAATTGCAAAATTTTCCATTTTTTCACGACATTTTGGTATTTTTCACAAAAAAACACAGACTGTATCGTCCCAAATTTACCACTAATTTAAAGTACAATGTGTCACGAAAAAACAATCTCAAAATCACTGGGATAAGTAAAAGCAAAAAAAAGTTATCCCCACTTAAGTGATACATGTCAGATTTGAAAAAAAGGGCTCTGTCAGGAACGCAAAAACTGGCTCTGTCAGGAAGGGGTTAAACAACTGAGCAGTAGGGATGTCCAACCACTGAGCAGTAGTGATGTCCAACCACTGAGCAGTAGTGACGTCCAATCACTGAGCAGTAACGACATCCAACCACTGAACAGTAGTGCTGTCCAACAACTGAGCAGTAGGGATGTCCAACCACTGAGCAGTAGTGATGTCCAACCACTGAGCAGTAGTGATGTCCAATCACTGAGCAGTAATGATGTCCAATCACTGAGCAGTAGTGACGTCCAACCACTGAGCAGTAGGGATGTCCAACCACTGAGAAGTAGTGTCAACCAACCACTGAGCAGTAGCGACGTCCAACCACTGAGCAGTAGTGATGTCCAACCACTGAGCAGTAGCGCTGTCCAACCACTGAGTAGTAGCGATGTCCAACCACTGAACAGTAGTACTGTCCAACCACTGAGCAGTAGTGATGTCCAATCACTGAGCAGTAATGATGTCCAATCACTGAGCAGTAGTGACGTCCAACCACTGAGCAGTAGGGATGTCCAACCACTGAGCAGTAGTGACGTCCAACCACTGAGCAGTAGCGACGTCCAACCACTGAGCAGTAGGGATGTCCAACCACTGAGCATTAGTGACGTCCAATCACTGAGCAGTAGTGGCGTACAACCACTGAACAGTAGTGCTGTCCAACAACTGAGCAGTAGGGATGTCCAACCACTGAGCAGTAGTGATGTCCAACCACTGAGCAGTAGTGCTGTCCAACCACTGAGCAGTAGCGACGTCCAACCACTGAGCAGTAGTGCTGTCCAACCACTGAGCAGTAGTGCTGTCCAACCACGGAGCAGTAGTGACATCCAACCACTGAGCAGTAGTGCTGTCCAACCACTGAGCAGTAGTGCTGTCCAACCACTGAGCAGTAGTGATGTGCAATAATTACCAGATTGCACCTTGGTCAGTCTTGCACGCCGCCCGCTCACGCCCAGCCGTATCTCTCCACTTTTTAGTGCATGGTTTATTTTTTATGCCTTTGACGTAAAGTAATCAGCAGATAGTACATGACTGATTTATGACGTTTGTACAAATCCAGCATCTTTATAGTGCATTTGTGTATATTGGATTTTCTACATTTTTCTAGGCAGGTGTAAGTTTGTTCCCAATGTGACGTGTGTGCGTTACAAAGTGGCCTTAAACACACAATTGTATAGTTTTACACACAGTGGTCATGTGGCGGCAGGCGGCTCCTCACAGACAGGCCTGACAAGAGCTGGAGCTTATGACTGCGAGAGATACGTATCACAGGTAGTCACGGATCCGCTGAGCGAATTGCCATACTAGTACGCTTACCCAAGCCCCAGTCTGTGTATGTGACGAGCGTACTTTATACCCAAGCCCCAGTCTGTGCAGGTGACGTGCGCACTTTATACCCAAGCCCCAGTCTGTGTATATGACAAACGTACTTTATACCCAAGCCCCAGTCTGTGTATGTGACGAGCGTACTTTATACCCAAGCCCCAGTCTGTCTATATGACGAGCGTACTTTATACCCAAGCCCCAGTCTGTGTATGTGACGAACGTACTTTATACCCAAGCTCCAGTCTGTGCAGGTGACGGACATACTTTATACCCAAGCCCCAGTCTGTCTATATGACGAGCGTACTTTATACCCAAGCCCCAGTCTGTGCAGGTGACGGACGTACTTTATACCCAAGCCCCAGTCTGTGTATGTGACGAACGTACTTTATACCCAAGCACCAGTCTGTGCAGGTGACGTGCGCACTTTATACCCAAGCCCCAGTCTGTGTATGTGACGAACGTACTTTATACCCAAGCCCCAGTCTGTGCAGGTGACGGACATACTTTATACCCAAGCCCCAGTCTGTCTATATGACGAGCGTACTTTATACCCAAGCCCCAGTCTGTCTATATGATGAGCGTACTTTATACCCAAGCCCCAGTCTGTGTATGTGACGAACATACTTTATACCCAAGCCCCAGTCTGTGCAGGTGACGTGCGCACTTTATACCCAAGCCCCAGTCTGTGTATGTGACGAGCGTACTTTATACCCAGGCCCCAGTCTGTGCAGGTGACGTGCGCACTTTATACCCAAGCCCCAGTCTGTGCAGGTGACGGGCGCACTTTATACCCAAGCCCCAGTCTGTGTATGTGACGGACGTACTTTATACCCAAGCCCCAGTCTGTGCAGGTGACGGGCGCACTTTATACCCAAGCCCCAGTCTGTGTATGTGACGGACGTACATTATACCCAAGCCCCAGTCTGTGCAGGTGATGGATGTACTTTATACCCAAGCCCCAGTCTGTGTATATGACGAACGTACTTTATACCCAAGCCCCAGTCTGTGTATGTGACGAGCGTACTTTATACCCAAGCCCCAGTCTGTGTATGTGACGAGCGTACTTTATACCCAAGCCCCAGTCTGTGCAGGTGATGGGAGCACTTTATACCCAGGCCCCAGTCTGTGCAGGTGACGGGAGCACTTTATACCCAAGCCCCAGTCTGTGCAGGTGACGGGCGCACTTTATAACCAAGCCCCAGTTTGTGCAGGTGATGGACGTACTTTATACCCAAGCCCCAGTCTGTGCAGGTGACGGGCGCACTTTATACCCAAGCCCCAGTCTGTGTATATGACGAACGTACTTTATACCCAAGCCCCAGTCTGTGCAGGTGATGGATGTACTTTATACCCAAGCCCCAGTCTGTGTATATGACGAACGTACTTTATACCCAAGCCCCAGTCTGTGTATGTGACGAGCGTGCTTTATACCCATGCCCCAGTCTGTGCAGGTGACGGACGTACTTTATACCCAAGCCCCAGTCTCTGCAGGTGACGGGAGCACTTTATACCCAGGCCCCAGTCTGTGCAGGTGAGGGGCGTACATTATACCCAAGCCCCAGTCTGTGCAGGTGATGGATGTACTTTATACCCAGGCCCCATTCTGTGCAGGTGACGGGCACCCTCTCCTCACAATGCTGCAGAAACGATTATCAGAGAGATGCGCTCTGTAATATTATAACTGCGTTATTAACTATCGGTCATAATATTTGCTGTAAACAAACAGCCCGTTATCTGACACGTATCACTCTGTCCACACTAATGGAATTATTAAGATAAGGTTTATGGCTTATGTGTTACCACAAGTAAAACAGTTGTTAATGGCACATATGTCACGCTGACCAAGCTGGCTGAAAAGCGTTTTGTTACTGTTTATTTGTGTTCCTTGTGTTTGATTTGTGTAACGCGGTATTTGGCCTAATGCTTCGAATGTAAATGTCTGCTTTGTAATGTAATCCCTGTGATCTTCTGGTGCTTCTAAAAGCCTCAATAAGTGGATCAACACTACACCGCTACCTGCTCCGACTAATTCCCTTGTTGAGACTCATAATTGTCTGATTATTCTCCTGTTGACACAAATACATCTCTGATTATTCACTGCATGCACAGGGCCCCGTGTAATCCTCCGATATTAGCCGTTTGCACATCTCCGGCGTGAAATCTATTCATGATGTGGTTTCGAAATCCCAGGGTGCAGGAGATGTGACGCCGGATCCAGGGGGGGGGACCATAGACGCCATAGTGCACGCAGCGGTCATTGAAAGACAAAGTAGACCTTTTAATCTCGTGTTGGCGGTAGATACATTCTACTGCAGTCAGTGTGCGATGTCCTGGGGGGGCTCAGTGGGTACAATCCAGTCCTCTATACTGGGTGTAGGAAATGCTCAGTGGGTCACCTGCACAATTACATACCTCCATATGTCCCTATTACAGCCGGACAGTCCCACTATTTCAACACTGTCCCATCCGCGGACCACAGTTAATGGTATCGGTGGTGACGCAAATTACCAAGTTTGCATGCACCGTAAGACACAACTCACTAGTAGATCAGCAGCATGCTATGGATGAGTGCACAACAGCTCAGCTAAAGGCCCCCATACACTAGCCGATTTTGGTCAGATTTCAGCCAGATCAGTCGGATCTGGCCGAAATCGGACCAAAATCGGCTAGTTTTGATGTCCCCTCAGATCCGATGCGCGGTCCCGTGCGCATCGGATCTGCGTCGGGTGATCGGACCTGCTGCACGTCCAACCACCCGACTTGGGACCTAGTGGGGCGGCGCGGCGGTAGAGGGAGCAGGGGGGGCTAGGGACGCTGCGGGGGACACAGGCGGCATAGAGCCGGGCAGGGGGAGCCGGCGGGAGCTGTCAGTACAGAATAAAAAAAAAAAAGCCCATACAATGAATGGGCGGCCTGTGATTGGCTGAGCGCTCTCTCAGCCACTCAGCAATTGGCTGAGAGAGCGCTCAGCCAATCACAGGCTGCCCATTCATACATAGCAGCAGCGGGGACGGGCAGCGCAGTGGCGGCTATTATATTTTTAAAATACTTGTCAAATGACCGGCCGCTCTCTGATTGGCTGAGAGCTCTCCGGCCAATCAGAGAGCGGCCGGTCATTTGACAAGTATTTTAAAAATATAATAGCCGCCACTGCGCGTCCCGTCCCCGCTGCTGCTATGTGTAAGTACACTGCCCGGCCAGGTCAGCAGCGCTCACCGCACCCGCCGCTCGCCCCCACCACCGCTGGCCGCCGCTGCCCGCCCCCACTACTCCTCACCGCCCTGCAGCTCCCCGGGGGTTTTTTTTACATGGGATAAATCGCATGCAAAGCCTGTATGGGGGCCTTAAGACAACCCTGTGTGATCATGTGCTTCTGTCTTTCTCTCCTGTCAGGGGTCCCACAAGGGGGGGATAGTGAGAGTCCTCAGCAGGGACTCCTGAGCATCTACAGCACATCACAGCATCATTGTCCTTGCAAAGAAACTCCCTAGTGGCCCCCCTGACACAATCTGAAGAATGCGGGAGATGAGGAGTATAATACAGGACAGCAGGAGACTCAGGACTGAAACATGAGCCACCTGTAGAATGGGGGAGGGTGGGCAACTATGATTTACTCTGATGCCTCCTTCCCCTTACATTCTGTGATGTAACAGGATCTGCGTGCCGCCTCCGCACATTTATTACACAGAATTGCCTAATTTCCCCGGCGTAGAAGCTGGAAAATGTGATATTTATGTTTCCCCCGTATGTAAGTGCAGTGAGAAGTGCGGAGATGTCACCGACCTTTCACCGTTCCCTAAACACGCGCCCTCCCCCATAGGCGCTAATGGGGGTTATCTCCTGACAGGATTTATATACAGCAGACAGGAGATGTCTATCTCCAGCTGGTGATGCCCCCGTCGGCATATGTTCCCCTACACACATAATGGGCCTGATTCACAGACAGCTGCGGCACTGATGTCAGACACGATTGTTCAATGTTCTCCATCTGCATCTGAGTCGCGGTCCGTCTGCATCCCAATTGTTACTGCGGGCGGGCGCAGGACGGAGTTGGGCGCAGTGAGTGGCAATATTGGCATAGTCGACACTATGAAAGATGACATACATTAGGTTGACACATGAAATAAGTTGACATGGCTCAAGGTCAACAGGGTGGTAAGGTCAAAAGAAGCATTAGGTCAACAATGGGAAAGTTGACAGTCAAAAAGTCGACTTGTGCCGACAGGCGGTATTTCATACTCTACCATCCACTAGGGTGCGGAGGGAGACTGTAGCGAGCCAGCCTTCTCTGTTAGGGGCCTAATTCAGATTGGTTAGCTACGCTCCTATTTTAACAAGTGGTCAAAACCATGCTTCACTGCAGGTGGGGCAGATGTAACAGGTGCAGAGAGAGAGTTAGATTTGGGTGGGGTGGGTTCCATCTGATATCTAAATTGCAGTGTAAGAATAAAGCAGCCGGTATTTACCCTGCACAGAAACAAAGTAACTCACCCAAATCTAACTCTCTCTGCACCTGTTACATCTGCCTCCCACCCCTGCAGTGCTGCATGGTTTTGTCCACTTAATAAAAAGCAGTATGGCTAACTATAAGGTGTAATATGAATCAGGGGCATTACTTGTGGTGTAATGTGAACATGACTGTGTTACTACTGCAGCATCAATTGAATTGGGGAAATGTTGCGTGACCGCTTCCCTTCCTTGTGAGATCACTGTCCCTTTATAAAGTATAGGAACTAGGGCACAAATGTAATGTTTGCAGGGGGTTCTAAAATCCTTGCAATGGTCCCAGATTCACCTAATGGAGTGGGCTCTTTTGGGTTGAAACGAGCGCCACCACTACGCCCGGACCACTTTATGCCCTGATGAGAGGAATGGCGAGCATGCGTATTTGCGCCAGTGCAGACTCCACCTCCTACGTCACAGACTCAGATCCCTACCTGTGCAAATGAATAGAGGATACAGTACATATTTATATCTGACCACCAGGCCGACCATTGTGTAGGTGTGCATGTATTGCAGGAGTACCCACAGATGAAATTACTCTATACAGGAGCTCAATTATAATCTCATTACACCACATGCATTGCCCCTTATTCACTTTATGACACACAGTAGTGCCCCTTATTCACTTTATGACACACAGTAGTGCCCCTTATTTACATTGCGTCACTCAGTAGTGCCCCTTATTCATGTTACACTATACAGTAGTAGTCCTTATACATGTATGGCTGATACAGGGCTGATCCATCACACTTTCTATGCTGTACATGTACAGTATGTATGACCACAGAACACGGAAGATGTGTGGTGTGTGCTGTGTTTGTGTATTTTCCTGTGGTAAGAAGCACAGTATGTTCTGCTGCCCTCTCCTATCTCCTGGGTGTCTGGGGGAGAATCGTTACCTAGAACAGCAGGCAGGGAAAGTATTGTCCATTGTGCAAGCTGAACAATGTATCACAGGTTGTCCTCTGGCTGCAACTTTATCGGAGCTGTTACATTGCAGCTGATAGCGCAGTATCATTTGTAACATAGGAGAGCAACATGAGTGTCGCTATTGTCCTGTCTGCACATTAACAGCACAACCCTGACTGTGTCACATGACCACATAACACTCACAAGGACAAAGGAGCCTCATTTATTGCTGTACTATTAGGGAATTTTGTTGTTTCATCTATAGTCACAGACTGAGAGTTATATAGTGGGAGGAGCAAGGTTCCCAGCAGCACAGAGTATATCAGGAGATGAGTGATGTGTCAGTGAGGACAGGGCTGCATGTGATAAGGGCAGTGACATGATGTGAGGAGGGTAATGGAGGCAGCAGGAAGCCACAGACTGAGCGTTATACAGTGGGAGGAGCAGGGTCACCAGCAGCACAGAGTATATCAGGAGATGAGGGATGTGTCAGTGAGGACAGGGCTGCATGTGACAGGGGCAATGACATGAGGTAAGGAGGGGAATGGGGGCAGCAGGAAGCCACAGACTGAGAGTTATATAGTGGGAGGAGCAGGGTCCCCAGCAGCACAGAGTATATCAGGAGATGAGTGATGTGTCAGTGAGGACAGGGCTGCATGTGACAGAGGCAGTGACATGTTGTGAGGATGGGAATGGAGGCAGCAGGAAGCCACAGACTGAGAGTTATATAGTGGGAGGAGCAGGGTCCCCAGCAGCACAGAGTATATCAGGAGATGAGTGATGTGTCAGTGAGGACAGGGCTGCATGTGACAGGTGCAGTGACATGATGTGAGGAGGGGAATGGGGGCAGCAGGAAGCCACAGACTGAGAGTTATATAGTGGGAGGAGCAGGGTCCCCAGCAGCACAGAGTATATCAGGAGATGAGTGATGTGTCAGTGAGGACAGGGCTGCATGTGACAGGGGCAGTGACATGATGTGAGGAGGGGAATGGAGGCAGCAGGAAGCCACAGACTGAGAGTTACATAGGAGGTTATTCTGATCGTAGCGGCCAAACGTGTGTACGTTCGCTATTAACGTACGCTATCCGCACGCGGCCGTTGGGGTTAAGTCCACCCACAACTCAGCCGCATACGTACGGCCAGAAACAACGTCAAAGGGGAGTGGCGTACAATTGAGCGTACGCCAACGTACACGGACGGGCCAGCCCTTACACTCCGACAACTGGCGTACAATTGCGCGTACGCCACCGTTTACGGACGTCTCTCGTCCGTCTTCCCACCGACTTCTTGCGGCTATCTGAGCGTACGCCAGCTTGCACGGACGGGTCCCTATTGTTTTCAATGGAAAACTCAGCTTATGTCACCGCTCGTGAGAGTGAGCGTACGTCCGTGTACGCTGCCATACCCTTCACATATATGGACCTGCAAATCTTGCCTTTCAACTATAATTATGAAAATTAATTAATTGATTGAATTAATTAATGTGCAAAATAGTGGCCATGGGCTTAAAACATTGCTGAAACATCCTTTGTAGGTGTTAGATGTGGTTTATGTTATTGTATTATAAATACAAAACCTATGTTTGTATTAGAGTGAACACGTTGACACATGTCGACTTGTGTAGATTGAGTGTGCTACTGTGTAAAGTCTATGAAAGCACGTAGTGAATGTGTATAACTGTTTAACAAATACCTACCTTAGCATATATAAGCAGGTCTTAAAAAGATTCTTACCTTAAATTAAACAAACCTTTAAATGTAGAGAAGTATAGAAAGATAAGCTTCCAATGTGTTTGAGTGCTGTGTGTGGCTTGCAGGTAGTGAAATCATGGTTTGGACTTAATAGACTGCAGCATTGCTTATTACATTCAGGTGTATGTGTTTGGTAGTAATCAGCGTAAATTAGCAAACCCAGGCGCACGCTGGCATGCGGTATCTGTAGGGGTGGTTTGAGATGGCGGTTGGCGGCCGCCTGTTTTGTGTCCGAAATGAACGGTGCCTTAGTCGATCGTGCGGTAGTAGCACCGCTCATTTTTGGTGCACACCCCCGTGTACGCCCATATTTACGCCCATTTTCCCTCATTATTTCGGCCGCTCCCCTCATCACGCCCCTATGCCGCCCCCAATGCCCGTACACTCGCGTACAGGTTTTTTCCCACGTAGAGACCCGTCCGTAAGCGTTGTGGAGTGTTCGCGCCTGCGCATTAGCGAATGTACGCATGCGCAGATCATAAAAAACCCCGGGACGTACGCGTACGGCCCGGCCGCACCAACCAGAATAAGGCCCATAGTGAGAGGAACAGGGTCCCCAGCAGCACAGAGTAAATCAGGAGATGAGGGATGTGTCAGTGAGGACAGGGCTGCATGTGACAGGGGCAGTGACATGATGTGAAGAGGGGAATGAAGGCAGCAGGAAGCCACAGACTGAGAGTTATATAGTGGGAGGAGCAGGGTCCCCAGCAGCACAGAGTATATCAGGAGATGAGTGATGTGTCAGTGAGGACAGGGCTGCATGTGACAGGGGCAGTGACATGATGTGAGGAGGGGAATGGGGGCAGCAGGAAGCCACAGACTGAGAGTTATATAGTGGGATGAGCAGGGTCCCCAGCAGCACAGAGTATATCAGGGGATGAGAGATGTGTCAGTGAGGACAGGGCTGCATGTGACGGGGCAGTGACATGAAGTGAGGAGGGGAATGGAGGCAGCAGGAAGCCACACACTGAGAGTTATATAGTGGGATGAGCAGGGTCCCCAGCAGCACAGAGTATATCAGGAGATGATGGACTTGTCAGTGAGGACAGGGCTGCATGTGAAAGGGGCAGTGACATGATGTGAGGAGGGGAATGGAGGCAGCAGGAAGCCACAGACTGAGAGTTATATAGTGGGATGAGCAGGGTCCCCAGCAGCACAGAGTATATCAGGAGATGATGGATTTGTCAGTGAGGACAGGGCTGCATGTGACAGGGGCAGTGACATGATGCGCGGAGGGTAATGGATGCAGCAGGAAGCCGCAGACTGAGAGTTACATAGTGAGAGGAACAGGGTCCCCAGCAGCACAGAGTAAATCAGGAGATGAGGGATGTGTCAGTGAGGACAGGGCTGCATGTGACAGGGGCAGTGACATGATGTGAGGAGGGGAATGGGGGCAGCAGGAAACCACAGACTGAGAGTTATATAGTGGGAGGAGCAGGGTCCCCAGCAGCACAGAGTAAATCAGGAGATGAGGGATGTGTCAGTGAGGACAGGGCTGCATGTGACAGGGGCAGTGACATGATGTGAGGAGAGGAATGGAGGCAGCAGGAAGCCACAGACTGAGAGTTATATAGTGGGAGGAGCAGGGTCTCCAGCAGCACACAGTATATCAGGAGATGAGGGATGTGTCAGTGAGGACAGGGCTGCATGTGACAGGGGCAGTGACATGCTGTGAGGAGGGGAATGGGGGCAGCAGGAAGCCACAGACTGAGAGTTATATAGTGGGAGGAGCAGGGTCTCCAGCAGCACACAGTATAGCAGGAGATGAGTGATGTGTCAGTGAGGACAGGGCTGCATGTGACAGGGACATTGGAGTAAGTCATAGTTGCCCACTCTCCCCTGCAGAATTCTCCTGTTTCAGCCTTAAGTCCCCAGGTGCCCTGCAGTATACTCCTCATCTCCCTTATTCTGCGTGGCAGGGATGGGATATGGGAACGCCCACCGTTAAATGGGAGTCCCTATGATATCATTGGGCATTCCCACACAAGTGCGGGCGGGACCATGTTTCCCCTGTGTGGGCAACTGACGTCTCATGACCCGCCGTCCTGTCTTCGCCCCAGCGCATGCTAATAAAAGTCCGTCTCCCCTGACTTATATTTGTGAGCCTGGGAGAAATCATTCGATAGTCGCTGAACATTGAATAATCCCTCTCTTGCTGCGGGCACATGCAAGGCGAAGGGGGGGGGGTTTGGCGGGCCATTAACAATTCGCAAACTGACCAGGAATGACAGACAAATCTCTCCGGCAGACGAGAGATAAAGGAACCTATTACAAAACAGTTTGTGGTCCGTACACCTGAATGAAAGTCCTGGCACGGGGACAAAGACGTCTGTATGAACTTTGCAAACCACAAACTTTAATCTCCCATTGAATCCATCCTCCTCCATCCGTCTCTGTCTCCTGCGCTCGCACCACACCGGTAACTTAGACACTGTCAACAACAAAGCCCTGCAGGCGATGACATATGTCCTCAGCACAGGAAGCTCAGCCATGAGACACTGATGCCCCTTTCCCACTGCAGCCTTAAAACGGTATATTGCCGATTTTTGAGGGCAAAATACCATTTAAGGCTGCAGTGGGAAAGCGCCAGAGTTGAAATACCGTTTAAAGTTAAACGGTATTTCAACCCGTTTCCAAAGCAGAGTTTTACACGGTAATCTACCATTTAAGAGGCAATGGGAATGCATCTTAAACGGTAGAGATGATGGCTGATTTTTTCAGCCATCATCTCCGTGTGTGTATGCTGCCGGGCTGAAAGATTAACCACTTTCAGCCCGGCGGTACGCCCCGCTGCCACCCCCGCCCCCCCCCCTCCCCCTCCTCCTGTTATACTCACTTGTCCACGCTGCCCCGCTGTGTCCGGCTGGCTGCTGCTGCGGCTGGATGCCGTTAGCGACGCTGGTCCGGCCACATGCCCCGCCTCCCTCCGTCCTGCTCCACACGGAGCAGCACTGGCCACCAATGTTTTATTTTGTAAGCCAGTAATATATAGATTGATGGCGCATGCCAGCAATCTATATATTGCAGGCACCACTGGGCACCAATGATTTAGTTATTAGGCAGTAATATATACATAGCTGGCACTGGCCAGCAATGTATATATTACTGTCCACCATGGGTTAAATTGAGCCGACACAGCACAAATGTCGACGGCTGCGGGATTTGTACGCACCACTGGCCCCTCCCCCACCTTTTATTATGTGAAAACAACTGTGGGTGTGCACCTTTTTATCCCTGAAAAGCCCATTAAAGTCACAGGCACTCATTTGTGCTGTAAAAATGTTTTGAAGAGCTAAAACGTTTTACCTGCAATGGGAATGGTACTTAAATGGCATTTAAAACTGTAATCTGCTGCAGTGGGAATGCTAAATACCGTTTAAGATTACCTGTAACTTAAAACGGGTCTGCAGTGGGAAAGCAGCATGAATAACACCAGAACAATACAACCACGAATCACAGCTGCAGAGAATCACATCTGACAAACAAAGCTCCCACCTCTACACATTGGCCTCTTATCAGCTTGCTGGCGTATAAACCAATTACTGTCAATTAGCATTTTGCGTCGTTACATATTAACACCGGCTGAGATGTTTAAGAGGGAAATGTGTAGCGTGCGAATAACGAAGGCATCGGAGGTAGAATTCACTAGTGCCAAAGTCCTACTGATCCTTGGCTGTCCCTTTCTGTTTACGATACCATGATGCCAGCCTCGTAAATAGCTCTGTCCGGGTGCCAATTACACTGTAAATACTTATTCCAGATAAGTTCTTTAAAAGTTGTAAATTTCATATGGTATACGAAAGTTGTAGTTTAACTTGTAGCAAAATGACTGAGGTACGAATTCAGTCACCTGTGCTAAAGCATGGATAGCCTTAAAACATGGAATGGAAACGCGGAGTTTGGGAAACTGCTTTAACTGATTTAGAATTAAATAATTGAAACAGGAATTTACTAACTCTATTAGGAATACAATGTATGGGTATGAACTGATTGTGTTGACATTCACAGTAGGATTAGGATTTGCATTAAGGTTGAATAAAGGATAGAGTTGGATAAGGGTTAGAGCTGAAATGCTGCAAAACTTGAGTGTGAGATGGACAAAAGAAGAGGAGGTGACTTGTTATTAGTGTGAGAATGACAGGAGGAGAGGAGGTGACTTGTTATTAGTGTGAGATGGACAGGAGGAGAGGAGGTGACTTGTTATTAGTGTGGGATGGAGAGGCGGTGACTTGTTATTAGTGTTAGATGGACAGGAGGAGAGGAGGTGACTTGTTATTAGTGTGGGATGGACAGGAGGGGAGGAGGTGACTTGTTATTAGTGTGAGATGGACAGGAGGAGAGGAGGTGACTTGTTATTAGTGTGGAATGGACAGGAGGGGAGGAGGTGACTTGTTATTAGTGTGGGATGGACAGGAGGAGAGGAGTTGACTTGTTTTTAGTGTGAGATGCACCGGAGGACGGAGAGGAGGTGACTTGTTATTAGTGTGGGATGGACATGAGGAGAGGAGGTGACTTGTTATTAGTGTGGGGTAGACAGGAGGAGATTAGGTGACTTGTTATTAGTGTGGGATGGACAGGAGGGGAGGAGGTGACTTGTTATTAGTGTGGGATGGACAGGAGGAGAGGAGGTGGCTTGTTATTAGTGTGGGATGGACAGGAGGAGAGGAGGTGGCTTGTTATTAGTGTGGGATGGACAGGAGGGGAGGAGGTGACTTGTTATTAGTGTGGGATGGACAGGAGGAGAGGAGGTGACTTGTTATTAGTGTGGGATGGACAGGAGGAGAGGGGGTGGCTTGTTATTAGTGTGGGATGGACAGGAGGAGAGGAGGTGGCTTGTTATTAGTGTGGGATTGGCAGGAGGAGAGGAGGTGACTTGTTATCAGTGTAGGATGGACAGGAGGAGAGGAGGTGACTTGTTATTAGTGTGAGATGGACAGGAGGAGAGGAGGTGACTTGTTATTAGTGTGGGATGGACAGGAGGGGAGGAGGTGACTTGTTATTAGTGTGGGATGGACAGGAGGAGAGGGGTTGACTTGTTATTAGTGTGAGATGCACCAGAGGAGAGGAGGTGACTTGCTATTAGTGTGGGATGGACAGGAGGAGAGGAGGTGGCTTGTTATTAGTGTGGGATGGACAGGAGGAGAGGAGGTGACTTGTTATTAGTGTGAGATGGACAGGAGGAGAGGGGTTGGCTTGTTATTAGTGTGGGATGGACAGGAGGAGAGGAGTTGACTTGTTTTTAGTGTGAGATGCACCGGAGGAGAGGAGGTGACTTGTTATTAGTGTGGGATGGACATGAGGAGAGGAGGTGACTTGTTATTAGTGTGAGATGGACAGGAGGAGAGAAGGTGACTTGTTATTAGTGTGGGATAGACAGGAGGAGAGGAGGTGACTTGTTATTAGTGTGGGATGGACAGGAGGGGAGGAGGTGACTTGTTATTAGTGTGGGATGGACAGGAGGAGAGGAGGTGGCTTGTTATTAGTGTGGGATGGAGAGGAGGTGACTTGTTATTAGTGTGGGATGGACAGGAGGAGAGGAGGCGACTTGTTATTAGTGTGGGATGGACAGGAGGAGAGGAGGCGACTTGTTATTAGTGTGGGATGGACAGGAGGGGAGGAGGTAACTTGTTATTAGTGTGGGATGGACAGGAGGAGAGGAGGTGACTTGTTATTGGTGTGAGATGGACAGGAGGAGAGGAGGTGACTTGTTATTAGTGTAGGATTGGTCATGTATGTTGTGGTCTCATTCAGAGGAGACTGTCACCTTGTGATGTTCTTTAAAATGCAATGCTTTTAGGACATCTGATTCATTAGCCCCAGTATGCCAAACTGTGACAATATGGTGACTTGTAAAGTGCTGTTTAACATCTCTGTTGCATGGGGATACGGTCTTAGGTCTACATCAACTAGGTCGACAAGCATTGGGTCGACACCACTAGGTCGACAAGCAATACGGTCAACATGGGTTTAGGTCGACATGGGTCAAGGTTGACAGTCAAAAGTGTTTTTCACTGTTTTTTGACCCGACATGTGCTGACAGGTGGTATTTTGTGGTGGGAGAATAAAATAGTATGCCGAGCACAGCGAGGCACCGTGCCCGAAGCATCCTGAGCAAAGCGAGCGATGCGAGGGGATGTGGTGCACTTCAAAATTTGTCCATGTCGACTGTGTTGACATTCGGGTCAAAAACCAGTGAAAAACCCCATGTCGAACATTTGACTGTCAATCTAATGCTTGTGTCAACCTAGATCCATGTCGACCGTGCTGCCTGTCGACCTAGTGGTGTCGACCTAGTTGCTGTAGATCTAACAACCCACACCCGTTGCATGTTGGATAAGTTATATAATAAGTTACATTAACCTGGTGGAGAAAAGATCACCTAAGCTATGAATTATCATGGTTTAAACGTAACCAAACTTTCCAAACCAACGTGAAATAATCTCTGCTTCTTCTATGCTCACATTGGTGGATTCCATTAGTTATGAATATACAGCATACTATACATTGGTAAAATCCCCAACGTTACTGTAATACCTATCTCTGAGGGTTCCCAGTGTGAATGAAACACTGGTGTCAGTGCAGAGAACAGTGGCTCCCAGTAGCAGTGGGAGGAACTGACATCTCTGCCTGACAAAATATTCTATCTAGGTGATCATTACACACTGTACTGGTCCTTTCATGGGGCAAATCTCCAGCACATTTTAGCTTAGGGGGTTATTTTGGTTCACTCTTTCTGACAAGTTCCTTCTTAGATGGACAAAACCATGTGCACTGCAGGTGGGGCAGATGTTACTTGTGCAGAGAGAATTAGATTTGAGTGGGGCTTTACTTCAAGTGACATCTATATTGCAGTGTAAAAATAAAGCAGCCAGTATTTACCCTGCACAGAAACAGGAAGGAATTTGTCAGAAAGAGTGAACCAAAATAACCCCTTAGTCCACAATGGATTGCCTTGTTGATGCATGTAGACCCATTCAAGTGGCTACTTGTTACCCAACAGCAATAAAGAGTATTTTACCTGGTAACAACACTGTTGGGGACAAAGAACAGAGCAGTGTGTTCCGTGCAAAGTGTTTCCCATAGACCCGTACAGCGTAGTCTCCTGTTCAATCTATTATTGCTGTAATTACCAGCTTCACGCCTGTGACGTTCCAATGCTGGACGGGCGGCATTGTGATTCTGCAATAGTAGCTATAAAGTTTCCACACAGTTCTTGCATCTGATCCTTCTGTTACCTCCCCGAGGCTTCACTGAGACCTCATTTTCGCACCTGGGTCTTGATCACCGCACCAGAAGGACTGTACGTAAATAAAAGAAAAAAAAACTTTTCTCATTGAATAGCCTGTACATACATGGCTGATCAGATGTCCTGGCTACTGAATCCTCTGTGCCTGCCAGGACAAAGAATTGAGCCAGGAACCGGAGCAGGCTGTGGATAATGCTATCTGCTGATGACGTTATTATCACAGGTCCCCCCTCAGATATTTATTTAAAAAAAAAGTAAAGACCAGATTCGCTTAACAAGTATGAGAAATGATATCTGATTACTACAATAGATCTGAATTAAAGGACGCAGTATCCGATCGTACTTTATACGCCGCACTTGCCTGAGTCTGCATCACTGGGACTGTCCTCAAATCATTACTGTCGTGTGTTGTTCAATATCGTGGGGGAGTGGACGAATTGCATGATGCATATGTGATGTAATTGGGAGTGGATAATGGTGACATGTTCTCTCATGCATGAAGGGTCTGATTCAGACCTGCTTGCTGGCCTGCAAGTAACTGCCTCCCCCTGCGCTGCAAAATCCCACCTTATGAATGTGTTTGCAGGGCTGCGAAGGGATGTGTACAGGTGTGCTTCCGTTCACTTGCGAACACTTACCATTGATTGTCACTTACCATGTAATGATTTTTCCTCCCCTCCCTGGTGCTTGCAGCCGCGTAGCCCAGGACTCACTCGGCGGCTGCGGGCAAAACAGCCACTTCCAGGTTGGTGCCCACGTCATCTGCCCACCAAGAGCAAGCATAAAGACAGCTGCGTTTGGACGGACACTTCCAGCGTTTTATTAGGTACTGCCCACCGGTTTTACACACCCATGAAACGCCGGGGATCTATTCTCACACGCCCGCCCCTTGTCAATCAGGTTGCAAGCTCCTTGCAAATAGAAAATGATTTGTTGAAGATGCTCGCAGCCGTTCCTATCACAGTACAGCAAACAGCGGCCCAATTCAGACCTGTTCCAACAGCTTTGAATTGGGCCCTGAGTCTCCACCAGCGGTGCACCACCCACACTTGCACTAGCTTCATGGCAGGGGCAGTTTCTCATCTGACTGTAGCCACCAATGATTGCAGCCGCTTCCATTGACACGCCCACGTCACTCCTCTAACAGCCAATTTCTGCATGCACAATTAGCCACCTCCCAGTCACCGCACAGGAGCCCCGATTACTTTTCTGCCACACTTCTAGTACTGTCTGTGCCCATTGCAACAGTGCCCCCATGTGTACATTCTGGGTAATGCAGGTGCTGGAGTGGTTACTGTATGCAGTTTTCCTGCAGCTCTGAATAAAGATGTAAGTGTTTTGGGTGCTGTGATTGATCTGGCATCGATGATGAATGCGATGGTGCACCCATGCTGGCAGCCGAGTTGGAAGTGGGCATCTCAGTGCAGAGAGCACATTCAGATGCCGGGACCTGCAGTTTCCGGTCAATGAGTCGACCGTGTCAATAGGTAGACCACTATTGGTTGACACATGAAAAAGGTAGACATGATCTAGGTCGATATATACAGTATCCATGTTGACAGATGTTGACATAGGCACACACAAAAATTAAAACGGTGTCGACATTTTCCTGCGTCGACCATTTCCATGCCAACATTTTCCTTCAGATGTCAACCGAATAATCCAGGCCCTGCACAAGGGGAGACGCTGACACTCTGTAATACGCTGCAATACTGCAGGAGCGTTCCAACACGCCAAGTGGTTCCGGTAGTTATTCTGCACACAGACCATTGGCAGTACAATAATCACGGGGGAGAGGACTAGGTGGAGAGTTACAGCTCACTGCACCTGACTATACTGTACTGTAAGGGGAGAACCTCTCAATGAGCCCATTATTCAGTATAACTACATCCTAATCCTTACTTTACAGCACAAAATGTACTTTGCAAACAGGAATGGTGCCAGCTTCCTCTACACTGCTACATCTGCAGTATGGGCATTATACAGTAACGTCCCGCAGTGTGGGCATTGTACTGTACCACCCTGCAGTATGGGTTGACATTATACAGTACCCCCCTGCAGTATGGGAATTATACAGTACCTCACTGCAGTATGGGCATTATATAATACCATCCAGCAGTTTGGACATTATACAGTACCTCACTGCAGTACGGGCATTATACAGTACCTCACTGCAGTATGGGCATTATACAGTACCCCGTGCAGTATGGGCATTATATAATACCATCCAGCAGTTTGGACCTCACTGCAGTACGGGCATTATACAGTACCTCACAGCAGTACGGGCCTTATACAGTACCTCACTGCAGTACGGGCATTATACAGTAACTCACTGCAGTACGGGCATTATACAGTACCTCACTGCAGTACGGGCATTATACAGTACCTCACTGCAGTACTGGCATTATACAGTACCTCACTGCAGTATGGGCATTATACAGTACCCCGTGAAGTATGGGCATTATATAATACCATCCAGCAGTTTGGACCTCACTGCAGTACGGGCATTATACAGTACCTCACAGCAGTACGGGCCTTATACAGTACCTCACTGCAGTACGGGCATTATACAGTAACTCACTGCAGTACGGGCATTATACAGTACCTCACTGCAGTACGGGCATTATACAGTACCTCACTGCAGTACGGGCATTATACAGTACCTCACTGCAGTATGGGCATTATACAGTACCCCGTGCAGTATGGGCATTATACAGTACCTCACAGCAGTACGGGCCTTATACAGTACCTCACTGCAGTACGGGCATTATACAGTAACTCACAGCAGTACGGGCCTTATACAGTACCTCACTGCAGTACGGGCATTATACAGTAACTCACTGCAGTACGGGCATTATACAGTACCTCACTGCAGTACGGGCATTATACAGTAAATCACTGCAGTACGGACATTATACAGTACCTCACTGCAGTACGGGCATTATACAGTAACTCACTGCAGTACGGACATTATACAGTACCCCGTGCAGTATGGGCATTATACAGTACCTCACTGCAGTACGGGCATTATACAATACCTCACTGCAGTACGGGCATTATACAGTACCGCACTGCAGTACGGGCATTATACAGTACCTCACTGCAGTACGGGCATTATACAGTACCTCACTGCAGTACGGGCATTATACAGTACCTCACTGCAGTACGGGCATTATACAGTACCTCACTGCAGTATGGACACTGGACATTCTATTTCAATCTTTAATTTTGTTTTGATGCAATAAAAGGCACGCACATGCCACAATGGCTAGCGCCAGCTACAGATGGTGGTACAGTAGCTGTAAGCGTAGTCATGGCCTTGCACAGCGTGCTAAGCAACCCCAAGGCTGATGTCACAAATCCCCACCCCCCCATCCACACCATTCGCAGCGGGGAGGAGGCGTGGCTAAAATTATGCGACTCACGTCATATTAGTCCCAACTCCTCCCGGTGGACCCGCAAATTCCAGAATTTGTCTCAGCGGCTCTGAGGGTGCGGGGGCTTTCGGGGACATGCAGGAGACTTGCCCACCTTCCTGGGGGGCCTGGAGGGTGACTCGATTTTCAGGAGCCTCCCTGCCATTCCGGGAGGGTAGGGACGTGTGTATAATGTAACAGTAGTCGCTGAGATATGAATGTATGTCAGTAGGAGACTTGCTGCCGATAAATGCTGACAATGGTTGTGTATGTGTCCGCAGGTTACCTGCAAGCTTCGCGGGCGCTGATGATTTCCTCGCTGGTGTTCGGCCTGTTCGCCTGCCTTTCCGGCATGATCGGTCTACAGTGCACCAAGGTGGCTGATGGGAACGAAGCGCTGAAGGGGAAATTCGCCACAGTGGCCGGAGCATTGTCAGTGTTTGCAGGTGAGATGAGACTTGGTCACTGTGGGGTCACAAGACAGACTCCCCCCAACACCTTGTTTCCATGCACCAACCTTATATGGAGCTAGTTATAAGCTGGCGGGAAAGGGGGAACGCCCCATTTTTGCCGCTGTGGGGGCCCGGAACCTCTGGCTCCAGGAATAGATGATGTGTGACGGGGGGACGAGGGAACGTACCAAAAAAATGGGATATTCCTGCAATAAGCGAGAACTGTGACAGTTTTTACTTTCACTTTGCGCTGTGGCTGTTTTCAGTCCACAAACTCTCCCCCCCCCCCCCCCACATGCAGTCCCTGTCTGCTCCTACCTCCAATCTCTGTCTTCACAGCTCCCTATCTCCATATCCAGCAAGTTTGATCAGTTCCCCTGCAACAATTGCTTTCACTTTCTGTTGTGACACAGAGGAGTAATTTGGTCAGTGGCGGCACTTCACCTCATAGAGGTGAGGAGTAGTTAGCCCATAGTTACCTCCCCTCCTGCATCCCTGACATAGCAGCAATCTCCCTCTCTCCCTCATTAGTCTAGCAATCTCCCTCATGTCACCTAGCCCACATTACACTGTTACATCATAGTTACCTCCCTCCTGCATTCTGCAGGAGACTCCCTGACATAGCAGCAATCTCACTCTCTCACTCATTAGTCTAGCAATCTCCCTCATGTCACCTTGCCACATTACACTGTTACATCATAGTTACCTCCCCTCCTGCATCCTGCAGGAGACTCCCTGACATAGCAGCAATCTCCCTCTCTCCCTCATTAGTCTAGCAATCTCCCTCATGTCACCTAGCCCACATTACACTGTTACATCATAGTTACCTCCCCTCCTGCATCCTGCAGGAGACTCCCTTACATAGCAGCAATCTCCCTCTCTCCCTCATTAGTCTAGCAATCTCCCTCATGTCACCTAGCCCACATTACACGGTTACACCATAGTTACCTCCCCTCCTGCATTCTGCAGGAGACTCCCTTACATAGCAGCAATCTCCCTCTCTCCCTCATTAGTCTAGCAATCTCCCTCATGTCACCTAGCCTACATTACACTGTTACATCATAGTTGCCTACCCTCCTGTATTCTGCAGGAGACTCCTTGACATAGCAGCAATCTCCCTCTCTCCCTCATTAGTCTAGCAATCGCCCTCATGTCACCTAGCCCACATTACACTGTTACATCATAGTTACATCCCCTCCTGCATTCTGCAGGAGACTCCCTGACATAGCAGCAATCTCCCTCTCTCCCTCATTAGTCTAGCAATCTCCGTCATGTCACCTTGCCACATTACACTGTTACATCATAGTTACCTCCCTTCCTGCATTCTGCAGGAGACTCCCTGACATAGCAGCAATCTCCCCCTCTCTCTCATTAGTCTAGCAATCGCCCTCATGTCACCTAGCCCACATTACACTGTTACATCATAGTTACATCCCCTCCTGCATTCTGCAGGAGACTCCCTGACATAGCAGCAATCTCCCTCTCTCCCTCATTAGTCTAGCAATCTCCGTCATGTCACCTTGCCACATTACACTGTTACATCATAGTTACCTCCCTTCCTGCATTCTGCAGGAGACTCCCTGACATAGCAGCAATCTCCCCCTCTCTCTCATTAGTCTAGCAATCTCCCTCATGTAACCTAGCCCACATTACACTGTTACATCATAGTTAACCCCCCCCCCCCCCCTGCATTCTGCAGGAGACTCCCTGACATAGCAGCAATCTCCCCCTCTCTCTTATTAGTCTAGCAATCTCCCTCATGTCACCTAGCCCACATTACACTGTTACATCATAGTTACCCCCCCCTGCATTCTGCATGAGACTCCCTGACATAGCAGCAATCTCCCTCTCTCCCTCATTAGTCTAGCAATCTTCCTCATGTCACCTAGCCCACATTACACTGTTACATCATAGTTACCTCCCCTCCTGCATTCTGCAGGAGACTCCCTGACATAGCAGCAATCTCCCTCTCTCCCTCATTAGTCTAGCAATCTCCCTCATGTCACCTAGCCCACATTACACTGTTACATCATAGTTACCCCTCCCCCCTGCATTCTGCAGGAGACTCCCTGACATAGAAGCAATCTCCCTCTCTCTCTCATTAGTCTAGCAATCTCCCTCATGTCACCTAGCCCACATTACACTGTTACATCATAGTTACCTCCCCTCCTGCATCCTGCAGGAGACTCCCTGACATAGCAGCAATCTCCCTCTCTCATTAGTCTAGCAATCTCCCTCATGTCACCTAGCCCACATTACACGGTTACACCATAGTTACCTCCCCTCATGCATTCTGCAGGAGACTCCCTTACATAGCAGCAATCTCCCTCTCTCCCTCATTAGTCTAGCAATCTCCCTCATGTCACCTAGCCCACATTACACTGTTACATCAGAGTTGCCTACCCTCCTGTATTCTGCAGGAGACTCCTTGACATAGCAGCAATCTCCCTCTCTCCCTCATTAGTCTAGCAATCGCCCTCATGTCACCTAGCCCACATTACACTGTTACATCATAGTTACATCCCCTACTGCATTCTGCAGGAGACTCCCTGACATAGCAGCAATCTCCCTCTCTCCCTCATTAGTCTAGCAATCTCCGTCATGTCACCTTGCCACATTACACTGTTACATCATAGTTACCTCCCCTCCTGCATTCTGCAGGAGACTCCCTGACATAGCAGCAATCTCCCCCTCTCTCTCATTAGTCTAGCAATCTCCCTCATGTAACCTAGCCCACATTACACTGTTACATCATAGTTACCCCCCCCCCCCCTGCATTCTGCAGGAGACTCCCTGACATAGCAGCAATCTCCCTCTCTCCCTCATTAGTCTAGCAATCTCCCTCATGTCACCTAGCCCACATTACACGGTTACACCATAGTTACCTCCCCTCCTGCATCCCTGACATAGCAGCAATCTCCCTCTCTCCCTCATTAGTTTAGCAATCTCCCTCATGTCACCTAGCCCACATTACACTGTTACATCATAGTTACCTCCCCTCCTGCATTCTGCAGGAGACTCCCTGACATTGCAGCAATCTGCCTCTCTCCCTCATTAGTCTAGCAATCTCCCTCATGTCACCTAGCCCACATTACACTGTTACATCATAGTTACCTCCGTCCTGCATTCTGCTGGAGACTCCCTGAGATAGCAACAATCTCCCTCTCTCCCTCATTAGTCTAGCAATCTCCCTCATGTCACCTAGCCCACATTACACTGTTACATCATAGTTACCTCCCCTCCTGCATTCTGCAGGAGACTCCCTTACATAGCAGCAATCTCCCTCTCTCCCTCATTAGTCTAGCAATCTCCCTCATGTCACCTAGCCCGCATTACACGGTTACACCGTAGTTACCTCCCCTCCTGCATCCCTGACTTAGCAGCAATCTCCCTCTCTCCCTCATTAGTCTAGCAATTTTCCTCATGTCACCTAGCCCACATTACACTGTTACATCATAGTTACCTCCCCTCCTGCATTCTGCAGGAGACTCCCTGACATTGCAGCAATCTGCCTCTCTCCCTCATTAGTCTAGCAATCTCCCTCATGTCACCTAGCCCACATTACACTGTTACATCATAGTTACCTCCCTCCTGCATTCTGCTGGAGACTCCCTGAGATAGCAGCAATCTCCCTCTCTCCCTCATTAGTCTAGCAATCTCCCTCATGTCACCTAGCCCACATTACACAGTTACATCATAGTTACCTCCCCTCCTGCATTCTGCAGGAGACTCCCTGACATAGCAGCAATCTCCCACTCTCCCCCATTAGTCTAGCAATCTCCCTCATGTCACCTAGCCCACATTGCACTGTTACATTTTTGGGGAAGAAAATGAATGAGAGATAGATACATTGAATCATCAGCACCATATCCCAGCACGTTACCAAGTATAGTATCTCTTACTAACTGCTCTGGGCTCATCTACATTTGGATATAAGTCATTGTAAAAGATTCCTCTCAGATGTAGCAGTACATACCCACGCTTCTAGGTGCCACATTCACAATCTCTTTTCACAATCTCTCCATATATGGAACTAGACACTAACTGTGGGTGGAGAATGACACGCCCCCTCAATGGGGCACGGTGCAAAATTTTATTACCAACTATAATCTCCCTGAAACTAGTTTTCAAAAGTAGGCAAGTATGAGTTAGCAATAGATAGATAGTTTATATACTAAGATGCGAGTTCTGTTGAAGATGGGCTGTTGCTATGGTCAGATTCTATCCATTATCTTCTACAGCAGGGATGGGGAGCCCTTGGCACTCCAGCTATAGTTGAACTACACATCCCAGCATGCCTTGTTAGAGTTTCACTATGAGGTCATGCTACAACTATTGCAGGGCATGCTGGGATGTGTAGTTCCACAACAGCTGGAGGGCCAAAGGTTCCCCATACCTGTTCTACAAGGTATTAAATCATACCTGCCTAGTAAAAGGGGGTGGGGCGAGGCTGACGTCATCAAGCCCCGCCCCATGACAGTCAGCCGCAGCAATTCGCTGGTCCGCAGATTGAGGGAGGGGCTAAAATGACACAAAATTTGGAATTTGATGTAGCGGGGAAGGGGGGTGCGGGGGCGATGCGGGAGACTTGCTTCTTTCCCAGGGAATACAGTCATTGGGTCACCAATGTCCTTAGGTCGACACCATTAGGTCGACACCATTAGGTCGACATGTGTCTAGGTTGACATGCGGGAAGGTCGACATGAGTCTAGGCCAACATGGGTGAGGTCGACAAGGTCATTAGGTTGACATGGATTAGGTTAATAGTCAAAAGGGTGACAAGGGTTTTTTCATATTTTTATGAGCCGACATGTGCCGACAGGCGGTATTTCATGCCCTACCATCCACTACGGCATGGTGGGTGAATAAAATAGTGTGCCAAGCGCAGCGAGGCACCGTGTCCAAAGTATGGCGAGCACAGTGAGCCATGCGAGGGGAAGCTGAGCACTTTAACCTGTGTCGGTCGACTGTGTCGACATTCGGGTAAAAAACCTGTGAAAAACCCCATGTCGACCTTTTGACTGTCGACCTAACCCATGTAGACCTAATGACCATGTTGACCTAACCCATGTTGACCATATGACCCCGTCGACCTAATCACATGTCGACCTAGACTCATGTCGACCTTCCTTCATGTAGACCTAGACACATGTCGACCTAAATGCATGTCAACCTAATGGTGTCGACCTAATGACTTTCTAACAACTTCCTGGTGACCAAATGATCCACAGCCCTTCCCAGGGGGCCGGGAGGGGGACCCGATTTAAGGGAGACTCTTGGGTTCTGGGAGGGAGCCCAAGTATGTGCTAAATAAATAAGAAGTAGAATGTTATTGGTTGCTATGGGCAACACCCCAATACAACTTAGATCTTAGTAAATACCATTCCGAGATGAGGCTGTGCGCAGGCTTTCTATTGGCTGTTACCATGAATGCTCCCATGATGCAATGCACACATTCATATTGTTACTTTGTGTCCCCAGGTATCTGTTCCGGCATCTCCATCTCCTGGTACGCATTCAATATCACCCAGGAGTTCTTCAATCCCTATTACCCCGGAACCAAGTACGTACTGATCGTCAGCTCACCTGCCAACAACTTATAGACAGCAGACAGGGAATAACTACAAACGTGGGGTTCCCGAGTCCTATAAGAGCAGCTGTCTGATTGTATAGAGCAGGCATGCCCAAAGTCAGGCCCGGGGGCCAATTGCGGCCTGTCCTGTCATTTCAAGCGGCCCGCAGCCTCCAGCTGGAAGTGGGGCCCCGGTGAGCGCGTCTTTACCTTGCTGTCTGCTGCAGTGAGGAGGTGACGGCCGCCACAGTCAGATGTGTTTGGCATCCTACCCCTGCTGCTGCAATCGTATATCACCCTACTCCACAATCACAGTGACAGCAGTGTTTGGGGAGGGAGTGCAGCAAGGGGGAAGCTTGCTCCCGTAACATGCAAAGTGGAGGAGGGCAGCAGCGGGAGCCCAGGCAACTCCTGTCCTTGCAGTGCCTGCTTTGCCTCTCCTTCCTCTGGATCACACAAGGGGCTGGGAAACATACAGAGAAGGGAGGGGGAAGAGTGGGGGACATACAGTGAATGGAGGCAGTGATGGCCATTCAGAGAAGGGGGAGCAAGGGCAGGCTGGGGGACATACAGTGAAAGGGGGCAGAGGGGGGTACATAGTGAATGGGGGTCATACAGTGAATGGGGGCAGTGGGGTACATAGTGAATGGGGGTCATACAGTGAATGGGAGTCATACAGTGAAGAAGGATCAGGATTGGAGACATACAATGAATGGAGGCACTGATGGGCATTAAGAGAAGGGGTACAGGCTGGGGGACAGTGAATGGGTTCAGAGTGGGGAACATACAGTGAATGGGGGATATACAGTGAAGGAGGGGCAGGCTGCGGGACATACAGTGAAGGGGGGCAGGCTGGGGGACATAGAGTGAACGGGGGCAGGCTGGGGGACATACAGTGAAGGGGGGGAAGGCTGGGGGACCATTCTGATGTGATTAATGATTCAAAGAATGTCAGGCTGAATGGTCGGCCCCCAAACATTTACACTTCACCAAATCTGGCCCTCGTCGCAAAAAGTTTGGACACCCCTGGTATAGAGGGTCTGGGAGTGACCTGGGTGAATGGAGGAACTGATGACTAAACCCACTGTCCCCAGCTAGTAGATCCTTCATTCCAGGTCACTTCAATGTGGGAACAATCTGTGGGAGGTTTGGGGACAGTTATTAGCATACAGAACGTATCGGCCACACACAGGGCAGATTGCACGGACTAAGGTGATCTGTTCTCCCCCTACAGGTATGAGATTGGGCCTGCGCTATACCTCGGCTGGTCAGGTTCCTTGCTGGATATCGTTGGGGGAGGGCTCATGTGCTGTTCCTACAAGCAGGTGATGAAGGCTAAAAGGTAAGTACTGGGCAATGTGTGTGCGGGACTGGGCCCAAGACCAGCCTAGATTTAATGTGTGTGTGTGTATATGGCATGCTGTAGTAGTGTCTGTACTGGGCTGTGTTTGTATATATGGCATGGTGAAGTAGTGTCTGTACTGGGCTGTGTGTATATATGGCATGCTGTAGTAGTGTCTGTACTGGGCTGTGTTTGTATATATGGCATGGTGAAGTAGTGTCTGTACTGGGCTGTGTGTGTATATATGGCATGGTGTAGTAGTGTATGTACTGGTCTGTGTGTGTATATATGGCATGGTGTAGTAGTGTCTGTACTGGGCTGTGTATATATATGGCATGGTGTAGTAGTGTCTGTACTGGGCTGTGTGTATATATGGCATGGTGTAGTATTGTCTGTACTGGGCTGTGTGTGTATATGGCATGGTGTAGTAGTGTATGTACTGGTCTGTGTGTGTATATATGGCATGGTGTAGTAGTGTCTGTACTGGGCTGTGTATATATATGGCATGGTGTAGTAGTGTCTGTACTGGGCTGTGTGTATATATGGCATGGTGTAGTAGTGTATGTACTAGGCTGTGTGTATATATATATATGGCATGGTGTAGTAGTGTCTGTACTGGGCTGTGTGTATATATGGCATGGTGTAGTAGTGTCTGTACTGGACTGTGTGTGTATATATGGCATGGTGTAGTAGTGTCTGTACTGGACTGTGTGTGTATATATGGCATGGTGTAGTAGTGTATGTACTGGGCTGTGTGTATGTATGGCATGGTGTAGTAGTGTCTGTACTGGGCTGTGTGTATGTATGGCATGGTGTAGTAGTGTCTGTACTGAGCTGTGTGTGTATATGGCATGGTGTAGTAGTGTCTGTACTGGGCTGTGTGTGTATATATGGCATGGTGTAGTAGTGTCTGTACTGGGCTGTTTGTATATATGGCATGGTGTAGTAGTGTCTGTACTGGGCTGTGTGTGTATATATGGCATGGTGTAGTAGTGTATGTACTGGGCTGTGTGTGTATATATGGCATGGTGTAGTAGTGTCTGTACTGGGCTGTGTATATATGGCATGGTGTTGTAGTGTCTGTACTGGGCTGTGTGTGTATGTATGGCATGGTGTAGTAGTGTCTGTACTGGGCTGTGTGTATATATGACATGGAGTAGTAGTGTCTGTACTGGGCTGTGTGTATATATGGCATGGTGTAGTAGTGTATGTACTGGGCTGTGTGTGTAAATGGCATGGTGTAGTAGTGTCTGTACTGGGCTGTGTGTGTATATATATGTCATGGTGTAGTAGTGTCTGTACTGGGCTGTGTGTGTATATATGGCATGGTGTAGTAGTGTCTGTACTGGGCTGTGTGTGTATATATGTCATGGTGTATTAGTGTCTGTACTGGGCTGTGTGTGTATATATGGCATGGTGTAGTAGTGTATGTACTGGGCTGTGTGTATATATGGCATGGTGTAGTAGTGTATGTACTGGGCTGTGTGTGTATATATGGCATGGTGTAGTAGTGTATGTACTGGGCTGTGTGTATATATGGCATGGTGTAGTAGTGTATGTACTGGGCTGTGTGTGTATATATGGCATGGTGTAGTGGTGTCTGTACTGGGCTGTGTGTATATATGGCATGGTGTAGTGGTGTCTGTACTGGGCTGTGTGTGTATATATGGCATGGTGTAGTAGTGTATGTACTGGGCTGTGTGTGTATATATATTGCATGGTGTAGTAGTGTCTGTACTGGGCTGTGTGTATATATGGCATGGTGTAGTAGTGTCTGTACTGGGCTGTGTGTATATATGGCATGGTGTAGCAGTGTCTGTACTGGGCTGTGTGTGTATATGGCATGGTGTAGTAGTGTATGTACTGGGCTGTGTGTGTGTATATATGGCATGGTGTAGTAGTGTCTGTACTGGGCTGTGTGTGTATATGGCATGGTGTAGTAGTGTCTGTACTGGGCTGTGTGTGTATATGGCATGGTGTAGCAGTGTATGTACTGGGCTGTGTGTGTGTATATGGCATGGTGTAGTAGTGTATGTACTGGGCTGTGTATATATGGCATGGTGTAGTAGTGTATGTACTGGGCTGTGTGTGTGTATATGGCATGGTGTAGTAGTGTATGTACTGGGCTGTGTATATATGGCATGGTGTAGTAGTGTATGTACTGGGCTGTGTGTGTATATATGGCATGGTGTAGTAGTGTATGTACTGGGCTGTGTGTGTATGTATATATATATATATATATATATATATATATATATATATATATATATATATATATATATATATATATATATATATATATATATATATATATATATATATATATATATATATATGGCATGGTGTAGTAGTGTCTGTACTGGGCTGTGTGTATATATGGCATGGTGTAGTAGTGTATGTACTGGGCTGTGTGTATATATGGCATGGTGTAGTAGTGTCTGTACTGGGCTGTGTGTGTATATATGGCATGGTGTAGTAGTGTCTGTACTGGGCTGTGTGTGTATATATGGCATGGTGTAGTAGTGTATGTACTGGCTGTGTGTATATATGGCATGGTGTAGTAGTGTCTGTACTGGGCTGTGTGTATATATGGCATGGTGTAATAGTGTATGTACTGGGCTGTGTGTGTATATATGGCATGGTGTAGTAGTGTATGTACTGGGCTGTGTATATATATGGCATGGTGTAGTAGTGTCTGTACTGGGCTGTGTGTATATATGGCATGGTGTAGTAGTATCTGTACTGGGCTGTGTTTGTATATATGGTATGGTGTAGTAGTGTCTGTACTGGACTGTGTGTGTATATATGGCATGGTGTAGCAGTGTATGTACTGGGCTGTGTGTATATATGGCATGGTGTAGCAGTGTCTGTACTGGGCTGTGTGTGTATATGGCATGGTGTAGTAGTGTATGTACTGGGCTGTGTGTGTGTATATATGGCATGGTGTAGTAGTGTCTGTACTGGGCTGTGTGTGTATATGGCATGGTGTAGTAGTGTCTGTACTGGGCTGTGTGTGTATATGGCATGGTGTAGCAGTGTATGTACTGGGCTGTGTGTGTGTATATGGCATGGTGTAGTAGTGTATGTACTGGGCTGTGTATATATGGCATGGTGTAGTAGTGTATGTACTGGGCTGTGTGTGTGTATATGGCATGGTGTAGTAGTGTATGTACTGGGCTGTGTATATATGGCATGGTGTAGTAGTGTATGTACTGGGCTGTGTGTGTATATATGGCATGGTGTAGTAGTGTATGTACTGGGCTGTGTGTGTATGTATGTATATATATATATATATATATATATATATATATATATATATATATATATATATATATATATATATATATATATATATATATGGCATGGTGTAGTAGTGTCTGTACTGGGCTGTGTGTATATATGGCATGGTGTAGTAGTGTATGTACTGGGCTGTGTGTATATATGGCATGGTGTAGTAGTGTCTGTACTGGGCTGTGTGTGTATATATGGCATGGTGTAGTAGTGTCTGTACTGGGCTGTGTGTGTATATATGGCATGGTGTAGTAGTGTATGTACTGGCTGTGTGTATATATGGCATGGTGTAATAGTGTATGTACTGGGCTGTGTGTGTATATATGGCATGGTGTAGTAGTGTATGTACTGGGCTGTGTATATATATGGCATGGTGTAGTAGTGTCTGTACTGGGCTGTGTGTATATATGGCATGGTGTAGTAGTATCTGTACTGGGCTGTGTTTGTATATATGGCATGGTGTAGTAGTGTCTGTACTGGACTGTGTGTGTATATATGGCATGGTGTAGTAGTGTATGTACTGGGCTGTGTGTATATATGGCATGGTCTAGTAGTGTCTGTACTGGGCTGTGTGTGTATATATGGCATGGTGTAGTAGTGTATGTACTGGGCTGTGTGTGTATATGGCATGGTGTAGTAGTGTCTGTACTGGACTGTGTGTGTATATATGGCATGGTGTAGTAGGGTCTATGCTGGTATATGTAATGTTAGCTGACCACTATTTTTCATATATTTTACAGTAAGTACACCTATAACTATCGGTCAGCGAATTCAGTGTCTGCCGCAAAGCCAGCACCTCAAACCGCTCTCCCGCGCTACGAGTCCAGCAACAGCATCTCAAAATATGGCAAGAACGCGTATGTATAGGACCACACGCTGCCGTAGACTGTGCATCCTACAGAGCGCATTCCGCCCGCAGCACGCCATCAGCCTCCATCCATAGCAAGCTTCTGTCTTCCGTTTTCAACTATGGTCCGTCAGCATTTTCATTCCCAAGGCCTTGGCGCGTTTCGCCGCTCTACAAACACTGGACATCAGAGAGTAATATATTGTTGTTGGTTTTTTTATGGAAATGTTGATCTTTTTGGTGTTGGCAAATTAATTTTGGGCTCTTACGGGAAAATTGTTTTGTAACCTTTATCCTAAAGTCTGCAATATCCAAAAAGAAAAGATCCGGGACTGTTTGAGGACCACAACAGTCCTTCAGAACTTCATACAAAGGTCCAACGTCAAGGACGTTCCTCACCCCGCTCGTTTTCCACCTAGAATGTTTTATATCTGCTGAAGAAATATTATTTTAAGATTTACTTAACATTTTGTATTCAGTGAATTTCTTTACGTTGCCGCTCCTGCATAGAGTCTTAGTCTATTGGGTCCATTATCGAAGGATATAATGTAAGATCCACCATTGTTACCGCATCGATGCCATTGGGAAGACATTCATATCGTTATAAAACGCGACGGTGGTGGATTTGTGTAATGAGTTTACGAGACTTGTTGGAAAGTTTTATTGAAATAAAGAGAACTGATGAATCATGGCAACATCCTCGGCACCAAAGACGCACAGTTTTTTCCATGGTGGCTTTTCGGATGAGCGTAAACGTCATTTCCGTGTGCTGCTACATGGCAGCGGTTGGCATGGAGGAGTGTGCCAGCTTCCGGAGAACATGTGAACTGCGCGTCATTCCCCCGTGGTTCGCATTCCCCGATGAGTGCGACGCACTGGCCAAATGATCGATTGTGTCTTAAATTCAGGAACTTTATTAGATTGTGAGCATTTATGTTTTTCGCATTTGTCTGTTTTTGTATAAACCGGTCTTGATGTTTGCCGACAATAATTATTCCAAGTATTAACAGTCGAATGCAATCTGAAAATTAAAGTATTGTTTGATATCATTTGAGAAGTGATGATTATTCCATGATGGCAACAACTGCACTGGTTCCATCTGTAGTTCACTTACTACTATAATGTGTTCTGATGCAAACCCCCCCCCCCCCACACACACACACCCCCCAATGAGATGGGTTCAATTTACTGACACTGGCATCCCGGCTGCCATCAGGAGTCTTGTGCCGGAACCGTGACTGCCGAGATGCTGGCTGGTTAGGGTTTGGCACTAGCGAGGAGGACTCAGGCACTTAAGCTGCTGGGAGCTCTAGGGTTAGGTACTAGCGGGAGGGTTAGGTACTAGCGGGAGGGTTAGTTTCAGGAACTTAAGCTGCTGAGAGCATTAGGGTTAGGTACTTAAGTTTCCTTAAGAACCTTAGAAGAGTGTTAGGGTTAGGCACTAGGGGGAGGGTGAGCATTTGGCACTAAGGGGAGGGTTGGGCACTAGGGGGAGGGTCAACGTTAGGCACTAGTGGGCAGGGTTAGGCGCTAGATGGAGGGTTAGGCACTAGATGGCCGGTTAGGCACTATAGGGAGGGTTAGGCACCAGTGGGAGGGTTAGGCACTAGGGGGAGGGTTAGGGTTAGGCACTAGAGGGAGGGTCAGGGTTAGGCACTAGGGGGAGGGCTAGGCACTAGAGGGAGGGTCAGGGTTAGGCACTAGGGGGAGGGTTAGGCACTATAGGGAGGGTTAGGCATTAGGGGAAAGGCTAGAGTTAGGCACTAGGGGGAGGGTTAGGCACTAGGGGGAGGGTTAGGCACTAGGGGAAGGGTTAGGCACTATGGGGAAGGGTTAGGCACTATAGGGAGGGTTAGGCACTAGGGGAAGGGTTAGGCACTGGGGGAGGGTTAGGCACTAGGGGAGGGTTAGGCACTAGGGGGAGGGTTATGCACTATAGGTAGGGTTAGGCACTAGGGGGAGGGTCGGGGTTAGGCACTATAGGGAGGGTTAGGCACTAGGGGAAAGGCTAGGGTTAGGCACTAGGGGAAAGGCTAGGGTTAGGCACTAGGGGAAAGGCTAGGGTTAGGCACTAGGGGGAGGGATAGGGTTAGGCACTAGGGGGAGGGTTATGCACTATAGGTAGGGTTAAGCACTAGGGGAAGGGTTAGGCACTATAGGGAGGGTTAGGCACTAGGGGGAGGGTTAGGCACTAGGGGGAGGGTTATGCACTATAGGTAGGGTTAGGCACTAGGGGGAGGGTCGGGGTTAGGCACTAGGGGAAAGGCTAGGGTTAGGCACTAGGGGAAAGGCTAGGGTTAGGCACTAGGGGGAGGGATAGGGTTAGGCACTAGGGGGAGGGATAGGGTTAGGCACTAGGGGAGGATGGGTTAGACACTAGGGGGAGGGATAGGGTTAGGCACTAGGAGGAGGGTTAGGCACTAGGGGGAGGGTTATGCACTATAGGTAGGGTTAGGCACTAGGGGGAGGGTCGGGGTTAGGCACTATAGGGAGGGTTAGGCACTAGGGGAAAGGCTAGGGTTAGGCACTAGGGGAAAGGCTAGGGTTAGGCACTAGGGGAAAGGCTAGGGTTAGGCACTAGGGGAAAGGCTAGGGTTAGGCACTAGGGGGAGGGATAGGGTTAGGCACTAGGGGAGGATGGGTTAGACACTAGGGGGAGGGATAGGGTTAGGCACTAGGAGGAGGGTTAGGCACTAGGCGGAGGGTTAGGCACAAAGGGGATGGTTAGGCACTAGGGGGAGGGATAGGTTTAGGCACTAGGGGAAAGACTAGGGTTGGGCACTAGGGGGAGGGTTAGGGTTAGGCACTAGGGGGAGGGTTAGGGTTAGGCACTAGGGGGAGGGTTAGGCACTAGGGGAAAGGCTAGGGTTAGGCACTAGGGTTAGGCACTAGGGCAGGCATTCCCAACCATGGTCCTCAAGGCACACCAACAGTACAGGTTTTAGTGATATCCAGGCTTGAGCACAGGTGACTTAATTAGTATCAGAGGGATTCTGATTAAATCATCTGTGCTGATGCCTGGATATCACTAAAACCTGCACTGTTGGTGTGCCTTGAGAACCGTGGTTGGGAATGCCTGCACTAGGGGAAAGGTTAGGGTTAGGTACTAGGGGGAGGGTTAGGGTTAGGCACTAGGGGGAGGGTCAGGGTTAAGCACTAGGGGGAGGGTTAGGCACTAGGGGGAGGGTCAGGGTTAAGCACTAGGGGGAGGGTCAGGGTTAGGCACTAGGGGGAGGGTCATGGTTAGGCACTAGGGGGAGGGTCATGGTTAGGCACTAGGGGGAGGGTTAGGCACTAGGGGAAAGGCTAGGGTTAGGCATTAGGGGGAGGGATAGGGTTAGGCACTAGGGGGGGTAGGCACTAGGGGGAGGGTTAGGGTTTGGCACTAGGGGGAGGGTTAGGGTTTGGCCCTAGGTGGAGGTTTAGGGTTCGGCACTAGGTGGAGGGTAAGAGCTATGTACTAGGGGGAGCATAAGGGTTAGGCATTAGCCAGGAGGCTTAGGGTCAGTCACTTAGAAGAGGGTTAGGGGCAGGCTTTTGGGGGGGGGTAGGTATAGAGGGTGGGGTACTTATGAAGAATCGATGCAAAAGTGAGGATCTTCTGCTCCCCGAGTGAGTCTATGGTCACGGAGATTGGCCGCTGGGACTGAGGTTGCTGGCACCATGTTTTGTTTTCAGTCACCCCAAAAACAGTGCCATTTGTTTATGCCACTCCCCGATACTACCCCCAACACTTTTCACTACAAGTGGCACCATGACGCATCAGTGGTCTTCCGATAATCACTCAGTTACGGGAACATCGGCAATGTGCACAGAGTGGAATCAGTGGTATGAGGGAGAGTCACTGTGATTGGGCGCCTGGGAGGTTCCAGGTGGGCGGGGGCAGCGAGACACAGAGCTGGAGACACTGGGATGGGAGCACTGACCTGCTGATGTTCCGCTACTTCCTGGCATGCTCCGCCATCCTCAATACCCCGTTCCATCACCTCTATGCTACCAGCTCTGCAACCAACCCATCCACCCCACTGGCCGGGTGTTCACCAAGGGGATAATTCAGCGCCATGACACTAGGCAGCCTTAGCGTCTACCCGCAGACACATTTATTAATATTTACCAATACATATAACATGAGGCTCACAGGTGCACACAACCAATGAGAACGCAGAATATACTGGATTAAGGTATTTCATTTCTCTGTCGAGCCAGCAGGGTTATGAAATGATTAAATTTTAAGGGGTACATTCTCTAAAGCTTCTAGAAAATGAATTGAGATGTTGCCAGTAGCAACCAATGAGATTATTTCTCTGTTTCAGTCTAGAACATGCTAGACAGAAACGGGATTGGTTGCTATGGCAACATCACTTCTTTTCAATTTTAGTAAATACAGTATGCGCCTAAAACCTGAGGTTTACCCATATACTGGGCAGATTAATGGTCGTAGGCTTAAGGCCCCATACATGAAGCGATTCAGGGGGATCTGGACGAGAAACCGTGTGCATGACATCCGATCCAATGCGTGGTTCCGTGCGAATGGCACCGGAGCCGGAGTATCGCGTCCGTTTCCGTCCATTGGTGTTTGCCAGCGGTGCCGACCTCCGGGCGGCAGACAGCGAGAGGCAAGCAGGAGGTTTGAAAAAATAATTAATGCAATCATTAAAGTGCATACACACTGTACAATTTTTTTGACCAATATCGTTCATTTTGACCCGTCTCAACGATATTGGTGAAAATATCTTTCAGTGTTTATGTGACAAACGATGAACAATGATGCACGGACCCGCCAGTCGTTCATCAAGGTTCTTCGTCGACTGTGCAGGCAGCTCAATTTGGGTATCTTCCAAAAGAGTTTACAGACTGTAGCTGGATTGTTCGTCTTTCGTTAATATCTTCCGTCCAGGACACTGGGTTCAAGGGAAATTGGTCATCAACGTCTTTCAGTGCATACCTCATCTAGAACCCAGGGAATTGTTAGGAGTCCGGTGTGTGTGCAGTGGGGAGGATGTCGGGTAGCATACTGCCCCCTGCCTGCAGAACTAAGCATTACTGCTGTATTATCCTGCACTCATGAAGACGTGCGCAGTGGGGAGGATGTCAGGCAGTATACTGCCCCCTGCCTGCAGTACTAAGCATTACTGCTGTATTATCCTGCTCTCATGAAGACGTGCGCAGTGGGGAGGATGTCAGGCAGTATACTGCCCCCTGCCTGCAGTACTAAGCATTACTGCTGTATTATCCTGGACTCAGGAAGACGTGCGCAGTGGGGAGGATGTCAGGCAGTATACTGCCCCCTGCCTGCAGTACTAAGCATTACTGCTGTATTATCCTGCACTCATGAAGACGTGCGCAGTGGGGAGGATGTCGGGCAGCATACTGCCCCCTGCCTGCAGTACTAAGCATTACTGCTGTATTATCCTGGACGCAGGAAGACGTGCGCAGTGGGGAGGATGTCAGGCAGTATACTGCCCCCTGCCTGCAGTACTAAGCATTACTGCTGTATTATCCAGCACTCAGGAAGACGTGCGCAGTGGGGAGGATATTAGGCAGCATACTGCCCCCTGCCTGCAGTACTAAGCATTACTGCTGTATTATCCTGGACTCAGGAAGACGTGCACAGTGGGGAGGATGTCAGGCAGCATACTGCCCCCTGCCTGCAGTACTAAGCATTACTGCTTTATTATCCTGGACTCAGGAAGACGTGCGCAGCGGGGAGGATGTCAGGCAGCATACTGCCCCCTGCCTGCAGTACTAAGCATTACTGCTGTATCATCCTGCACTCAGGAAGATGTGCGCAGTGGGGAGGATGTCAGGCAGCATACTGCCCCCTGCCTGCAGTACTAAGCATTACTGCTGTATTATCCTGGACTCAGGAAGACGTGCGCAGTGGGGAGGATGTCAGGCAGTATACTGCCCCCTGCCTGCAGTACTAAGCATTACTGCTGTATTATCCAGCACTCAGGAAGACGTGCGCAGTGGGGAGGATATTAGGCAGCATACTGCCCCCTGCCTGCAGTACTAAGCATTACTGCTGTATTATCCTGGACTCAGGAAGACGTGCACAGTGGGGAGGATGTCAGGCAGCATACTGCCCCCTGCCTGCAGTACTAAGCATTACTGCTTTATTATCCTGGACTCAGGAAGACGTGCGCAGCGGGGAGGATGTCAGGCAGCATACTGCCCCCTGCCTGCAGTACTAAGCATTACTGCTGTATCATCCTGCACTCAGGAAGATGTGCGCAGTGGGGAGGATGTCAGGCAGCATACTGCCCCCTGCCTGCAGTACTAAGCATTACTGCTGTATTATCCTGGACTCAGGAAGACGTGCGCAGTGGGGAGGATGTCAGGCAGTATACTGCCCCCTGCCTGCAGTACTAAGCATTACTGCTGTATTATCCTGGACTCAGGAAGACGTGCGCAGTGGGGGGATATTAGGCAGTATACTGCCCCCTGCCTGCAGTACTAAGCATTACTGCTGTATTATCCTGCACTCAGGAAGACGTGCGCAGTGGGGAGGATGTCAGGCAGTATACTGCCCCCTGCCTGCAGTACTAAGCATTACTGGTGTATTATCCTGCACTCAGGAAGACGTGCGCAGTGGGGAGGATATTAGGCAGTATACTGCCCCCTGCCTGCAGTACTAAGCATTACTGCTGTATTATCCTGCACTCAGGAAGACGTGCGCAGTGGGGAGGATGTCAGGCAGTATACTGCCCCCTGCCAGCAGTACAAAGCATTACTGCTGTATTATCCTGCACTCAGGAAGACGTGCGCAGCGGGGAGGATGTCGGGCAGTATACTGCCCCCTGCCTGCAGTACTAAGCATTACTGCTGTATTATCCTGCACTCAGGAACACGTGCGCAGCGGGGAGGATGTCAGGCAGTATAATGCCCCCTGCCTGCAGTACTAAGCATTACAGCTGTATTCAGTACTATTTTTCTGGAAAAATAGGTTCAGGAACTCCAGGTCTGGGGTTGGATCAATTAAATAAAAAAAAAACATATATAATAGAGAGAGGGAGGGAGAGATAGATGTATATATTGTATTTAGAAACAAAGGCATTCACAGGTGACTTTAAAATACAACTTATCTTATGAAAAGTACATTTTCAGTTCCTGATTATGTCATATTTAATTAGAGGTTCAGGAACTGAGTTCCTGCTGGTTCCTGCTGAAAAATAGCATTGGCTGTATTATCCTGGACTCAGGCAGACGTGAGCAGTGGGGAGAATATCAGGCAGCATACTGCCCCCTGCCTGCAGTACTAAGCATTACTGCTGTATTATCCTGCACTCAGGAAGACGTGCGCAGTGGGGAGGATGTCAGGCAGTATACTGACCCCTGCCTGCAGTACTAAGCATTACTGCTGTATTATCCTGCACTCAGGAAGACGTGCGCAGTGGGGAGGATGTCGGGCAGTATACTGCCCCCTGCCTGCAGTACTAAGCATTACTGCTGTATTATCCTGGACTCAGGAAGACGTGCGCAGTGGGGAGGATGTCGGGCAGCATACTGCCCCCTGCCTGCAGTACTAAGCATTACTGCTGTATTATCCTGGACTCAGGAAGACGTGTGCAGTGGGGAGGATGTCAGGCAGTATACTGCCCCCTGCCTGCAGTACTAAGCATTACTGCTGTATTATCCTGGACTCAGGAAGACGTGCGCAGTGGGGAGGATGTCAGGCAGTATACTGCCCCCTGCCTGCAGTACTAAGCATTACTGCTGTATTAGCCTGTACTCAGGTAGACGTGAGCAGTGGGGAGGATGTCAGGCAGTATACTGCCCCCTGCCTGCAGTACTAAGCATTACTGCTGTATTAGCCTGGACTCAGGAAGACGTGAGCAGTGGGGAGGATGTCAGGCAGTATACTGACCCCTGCCTGCAGTACTAAGCATTACTGCACTCAGGAAGACGTGCGCAGTGGGGAGGATGTCGGGCAGTATACTGCCCCCTGCCTGCAGTACTAAGCATTACTGCTGTATTATACTGCACTCAGGCAGACGTGCGCAGTGGGGAGGATGTCAGGCAGCATACTGCCCCCTGCCTGCAGTACTAAGCATTACTGCTGTATTATCCTGGACTCAGGAAGACGTGCGCAGTGGGGAGGATGTCAGGCAGTATACTGCCCCCTGCCTGCAGTACTAAGCATTACTGCTGTATTATCCTGGACTCAGGAAGACGTGCGCAGTGGGGGGATATTAGGCAGTATACTGCCCCCTGCCTGCAGTACTAAGCATTACTGCTGTATTATCCTGCACTCAGGAAGACGTGCGCAGTGGGGAGGATATTAGGCAGTATACTGCCCCCTGCCTGCAGTACTAAGCATTACTGCTGTATTATCCTGCACTCAGGAAGACGTGCGCAGTGGGGAGGATGTCAGGCAGCATACTGCCCCCTGCCTGCAGTACTAAGCATTACTGCTGTATTATCCTGCACTCAGGAAGACGTGCGCAGCGGGGAGGATGTCGGGCAGTATACTGCCCCCTGCCTGCAGTACTAAGCATTACTGCTGTATTATCCTGCACTCAGGAACACGTGCGCAGCGGGGAGGATGTCAGGCAGTATAATGCCCCCTGCCTGCAGTACTAAGCATTACAGCTGTATTCAGTACTATTTTTCTGGAAAAATAGGTTCAGGAACTCCAGGTCTGGGGTTGGATCAATTAAATAAAAAAAAAACATATATAATAGAGAGAGGGAGGGAGAGATAGATGTATATATTGTATTTAGAAACAAAGGCATTCACAGGTGACTTTAAAATACAACTTATCTTATGAAAAGTACATTTTCAGTTCCTGATTATGTCATATTTAATTAGAGGTTCAGGAACTGAGTTCCTGCTGGTTCCTGCTGAAAAATAGCATTGGCTGTATTATCCTGGACTCAGGCAGACGTGAGCAGTGGGGAGGATATCAGGCAGCATACTGCCCCCTGCCTGCAGTACTAAGCATTACTGCTGTATTATCCTGCACTCAGGAAGACGTGCGCAGTGGGGAGGATGTCAGGCAGTATACTGCCCCTTGCCTGCAGTACTAAGCATTACTGCTGTATTATCCTGGACTCAGGCAGACGTGCGCAGTGTAGAGGATGTCGGGCAGCATACTGCCCCCTGCCTGCAGTACTAAGCATTACTGCTGTATTATCCTGGACTCAGGAAGACGTGTACAGTGGGGAGGATGTCAGGCAGTATACTGCCCCCTGCCTGCAGTACTAAGCATTACTGCTGTATTATCCTGCACTCAGGAAGACGTGTGCAGTGGGGAGGATGTCAGGCAGTATACTGCCCCCTGCCTGCAGTACTAAGCATTACTGCTGTATTATCCTGGACTCAGGAAGACGTGCGCAGTGGGGAGGATGTCAGGCAGTATACTGCCCCCTGCCTGCAGTACTAAGCATTACTGCTGTATTAGCCTGTACTCAGGTAGACGTGAGCAGTGGGGAGGATGTCAGGCAGTATACTGCCCCCTGCCTGCAGTACTAAGCATTACTGCTGTATTATCCTGCACTCAGGAAGACGTGCGCAGTGGGGAGGATGTCAGGCAGCATACTGCCCCCTGCCTGCAGTACTAAGCATTACTGCTGTATTATCCTGCACTCTGGAAGACGTGTGCAGTGGGGAGGATGTCAGGCAGCATACTGCCCCCTGCCTGCAGTACTAAGCATTACTGCTGTATTATCCTGCACTCAGGAAGTCGTGCGCAGTGGGGAGGATATTAGTCAGTATACTGCCCCCTGCCTGCAGTACTAAGCATTACTGCTGTATTATCCTGGACTCAGGAAGACGTGCACAGTGGGGAGGATGTCGGGCAGCATACTGCCCCCTGCCTGCAGTACTAAGCATTACTGCTGTATTATCCTGGACTCAGGAAGACGTGCGCAGTGGGGAGGATGTCGGGCAGTTTACTGCCCCTGCCTGCAGTACTAAACATTACTGCTGTATTATCCTGGACTCAGGAAGACAGGCTCAGTGGGGAGGATGTTGGGCAGTATACTGCCCCCTGCCTGCAGTACTAAGCATTACTGCTGTATTATCCTGCACTCAGGAAGACGTGCGCAGTGGGGAGGATATTAGGCAGCATACTGCCCCCTGCCTGCAGTACTAAGCATTACTGCTGTATTATCCTGGACTCAGGAAGACGTGCGCAGTGGGGAGGATGTCAGGCAGCATACTGCCCCCTGCCTGCAGTACTAAGCATTACTGCTGTATCATCCTGGACCAGAGGCAGAACTCTGGGAGGCAATGGAGGCATCTGCCGCCGGGCTCCTGCTGCCAAGGGGGCACTTCTCCTCCCCTAAAAGTTGAAATCAGTTAATTGAAAACTGTCAATATCTCTTTTGTAATGGAGTTCTGAAATATGTGTTCTCTCTTTCTATCTATCTCTCTCTCTATATATATATATATATATATATATATATATATAGATATATAGCACATACATTTCAAAAAATATATATAATGTAAAATTTAGTGTTGTGTGTGTGAGGGGGAGGGGTGCACCAATATTAATCTTGCCTCCGGGCAACTGGGACAAACTTACGCCACTGTCCTGGACTCAGGAAGACGTGCGCAGTGGGGAGGATGTCAGGCAGTATACTGCCCCCTGCCTGCAGTACTAAGCATTACTGCTGTATTATCCTGGACTCAGGAAGACGTGCGCAGTGGGGAGGATGTCTATGAGGATCCTTGTACTTAATGCAGGTGGCGACCTCACACCGCCATACTTTTCCCTTTCCCTTGAGACATACTTGCCTACATTGCTGCTACCCTCCTCCTTGTACTCTTTTGTGGGTGGCAAAGGGGAGGGTGCAGAGGGCCTCCAGGGAAAGCAGGGGACTTGTCCATCTTCCTGGGGCGGCTGTGGAGACCACGTGATTTTTTTTTTTGGGGGGGGGGGAGTTGGTTGAAGATTTGCCTAGGGTGCTGAGTAGCGTTACACCGGCCCTGGCGATATGGTACGATAATGTTCGATTTTTAGTCATCAAAATGTGCGATTTTTTTAGTCATGAAACTGTGTATTTGATAAAATGTGTGATTTTGTTTTAAAAAAATGGAAAACAAAATGGAAAAAACATGGCGTGAGGTCCCCCCTCCTGTGCATAACCAGCCCCGGGCTCATTGAGCCGGACCTGGTTCCAAAAATACGGGGGACAAATAGCGTAGGGGGTCCCCCGTATTTCTGAAACCAGCCCCGGACTCTTGGACCGGTCCTGGTTCCAAAAATACGGGGGACAAAAAATCTGGGGGTCCACCGTATTTTGAAACCAGCACCGGGCTCCAACAGCCCGCGGTGTCATGCCACAGCCACTTTTTATATAAGGTCCGCTTTCCGAAACATGAGCACAGTGGCTGGTCAGCCTTGGACGGGGTACCTGGAGGAGTGGGGACCCCCCCAATAAAGGCCCCCCCCAGGCTTCACCAGTCCAGGGCTGAAGCCCGGGTCTGTCACTGGTGTCCGTGGCCAGTGGACGCCGGCCTGATAGGGTTAATTCTCACATACCTAACATTGCTTTATGTAGGAGAACCAGGGGCGGATTTAGGGATGAGGGCGCCCCTAGGCACAACAATAATGTTTACTAAGTAGGACAGTTTATAGGGGCAGTATCTGCATGTCCTATCCATTTACACTCTATTTAAGATGGAATATAGTACAGTACAGTGGATATTTTGCAGTTATTGGCACATTTTGGGCTGACAGTACTATAAGAGGCATCCAAGTGCCGCCCCCAAACATGTGCCACCCCTAGGCACATGCCTCACGTGCCTAATGGGAAATTCGGCTCTGAGGAGAACTACAAGTGCCAGCAGACCTCCCCCACATGCTGGGACTTGGAAAACCACATGTCCCAGCATGCGGGGCATTAATGGGCCTGCTGGGACTTGTAGTCCACCTGTAAAAAGAGTGTTAAAAGTATAACTTTATTTCACACACACACACACACACACACACGTTTTTGTGAAAAAAAATCAACAAAAACAGAAAATCACTCCCTATTAAATGTCACTCCAAATGTTAGATATGCATTAGTCAGACATTGACAAAAGTTAGGGTACTTGTGCAATATCTGGGTGCCCGATTTTTTCATTGGGTCGGAAAAATCTGGTCGATCGCATCGCATGCGATGCGATGCAATGGACCCGATTTTTACATTGAATAAAATGTTAAATGGTTCCTGAGACCGATTTTACATTGGGTCCAATGTTAAATGCCCCCAGACCCCATTTTTTATTGTATAACCACGCTGATGGTTAATTATGTGACATGGCCCCGCCGCGATCAACGCCAACCCGAAACGTGTCGAGCGCAGCGAACCCGTGAGGGGCGGCGGTACGTGTCCTCCAACCTTTTCATACCCCCACTATCCACGTTCGCATGGAGTTGATTTTATATAGTGTGGCGAGCGCAGCGAGCCACCGAGCCTGAAGCGTGGCGAGCGCAGCGAGCCCTGCGAGGGGACGCAGAATACGAGCCCGAAGCGTGGCGAGCGCAGCAAGCCCTGCGTGGGGACGCGTAATACATGTTAAGTAATCCGAGGCCCCTCACAGGGCTCGCTGCGCTCGCCACACTTCGGGCTCATCTGTACATTCGACATATAGACAATCGAATAAATGTGAAATGTATTGAAAAAGACAAGAGGTATCCATTAACAGTAAACAAACATAAGCCTTCCAGTGGTGTCCGTGTTAAAGTTTGTTCTTGTTCAATGGGATCACCTGCTCGAGTGGGCTTAGGAGCAATACAGCGCATGCATATGGATCAGTTACATGTTAAATTTTCTCTGTTATAAACTTAACCCGGTACCCATAAGATAGAATACCATCTCCCCACCCCCCGAACAACTTTAAAGAGAACAGAAAAAAAAAGAGAGCAATTACAAGAAAATGCAATGTAAAAAGAAAAAGAAAAGAAGGACACAGCACACTTAACAGGTTATTTATTCCCACTAAACAGGTGGGGCAAGAAGTGGCCTTGTCCAGACCATGCTGGGGGGAGTATAAGTAAGCAGTGCTAACACTTAAAGTGGGTATTAATGCACGGACAAATTCTGCTAGGGATCTGCGGACAGGGCAAATCTAGAGGAGGTCCATCTACTCCACTTAGCTATATAGGGGGCGAGTGAGCCTCTTTATCTGTAGGTGAATCTTTTGTGGCCTGTGACCTTATTGACAAGGGCCCTCCAGTTGTAAATGCTCGGGTGTGAGGCATCAAACCATCTCCTGGCAATCAGGACCTTCGCCAGGGTGGTCAGGCAGAGAACATATTTGTATATTGGAGGCGAGTAGGACTCCTCAAGACCAAGAGCAAACATACAAAATCTGGGGTTCATGGGGGGGGGGAGGCGGTTCAGTAGTGATTATGTCAGCCCAGACCGCCTCCCAGAAGGCCAGCACCGGTGGGCAGGACCATTGCATGTGCCAGAAGTCCACGCCAGGCGAGTCGCACCTGGGGCAGGCATCGTCAGATCTAAGACCTGCTCGGAACATGGACGCTGGAGAGCGATAGGCTCTGTGCAGCACATAAAATAAAATTAGCTGGTATTTCAGGCAGGGGTGGCATATCTGACCGAGTCAAGGATCTCGGCCCATTGCTCTCCATCCAGTGGCCCAATGCTGAGCTCCCATTTGGACTTAAGGGGGTCGAGGCTATTGGTGTCTATTCGATTAACAATACATTTATATATGGTGGAAACTTGTTTCGTAGTGCCCAGATTTTGAAGTAGGGTCTTGATTGGGGAGTCAGAAGTAGAAGGGGGGGAGTCTTTAAACTGAGTTTGGGCTGCGTGTCTAAGCTGTAAGTAGCGGTAGAAGGATCTGTTGGTTATTTGAAATTCCCCAGAGAGTTGCTGAAATGTTTTTAACGTTCCCCCAAGAAATAGTTGGGAGATGGATATAAGGCCCGGCTTTAACCAGAAACCGTCATAGGAGAGCTGCTTAAACTCAGGGTATTCCTTATTGTGCGACAGGGGGGTATCCCCATCTACTCCAACCCAGCTGCAAATTTTGTGAGTCTGCCACCATACTAGTAGTGCCTGTCTAAAGAGAGGGGAGAGGGTGGGCGTGAAGGGTGAAGAGAGAAGAAACTGAAGGGGGGGGGGGAGACGGGTCCCCACACACTGGGCATAGGAGCACTCAAAAGTAGGGCCAGCTCTACCTAATATCCAGTCCGACAGGTGCATCAACTGAGCCGCCAAGTAGTAGACTCGGAAGTCCGGGAGTCCCAGACCACCATCCACCATAGGCTTAGTAAGTGTCTTAAGTGCAATCCTAGGTGGTCTATTCGCCCAGATGAAGGAGGAGAGGAGGGTATTAATAGCCATGAATACATGTTTAGGTATGTAGATCGGGGAGTGCTGGAGCAGCTATAGGTACTTGGGGAGTATGGACATTTTTATAAGGTTGATTCGGCCCATAACAATTAGGGGGAGTTTCTTCAATTGGTGTATTTTATTTTTAAATAGTGACTGCATCAATGTTAAGGGGTACGAATTCAGATATTTTAGGGGTGATCCAGACTCCCAGGTATTTACATTTAAGGACCCATTGAAGCGGGGAGGAACAGCTCCAGGAGCCATCTCTCAAGGAATCTCTCGGGGGAGGAGACCTCCGCCCTCTCTGGCAGGCCAACAAATCGCACATTATTGCGGCGTAGCGGTCCCTCCATATCCGACAATTTTGACTTGACAGCTGCCATTTGTGCTATTCCTCATGTTGACCATTTCTATATCGACATGAGGTTTTTCACTTTTTAACCCGAATGTCGACACCGTTGACATGACACCGTTGCATGGCTCACTGTGCTCACCATGCTTCAGGTGCACTATTTTATTCTCCTACCATGACCTAGTGGATGGTAGGGCACGAAATACCGCCTGACGGCACATGTCGATCTAACCCATGTCAGCCTTCAGTCATGTCATTCATCCATGCCCCCCCCCCCCCCCCCCCCACACACACACACACATAAACATCCATACGCAGCCTTGCATGCCTGGTCCCAAATTATTTGATGGTCACCACCATCGACAGATTTCCCAAGCTCTCGCTAATCTAAATTGCTCCCTGGTGCCTTAGATTAGTGACGCCCTGCTCTGAGAACAGAGAGGGCAGCTGACATCCGGTGACATCAGCTGCCCAACCCCGGAAGGCAGGAAGCCGCCCCTGTTCGGATGGGGACACCCATAGCAGAGAAGATCTGCACATGCGATTATTGCCTTATGCGCAGATCACCAACAACGGTCCCCGGTGCAATCCAATTAATATGAGGGCCCGCATCTAGTTCAAATCGCACCCTGTGTAGGGAATCGCATGCGATATGTAGTTCAAATCTTATGTAGTTCAAATTGTATAGCTCACATCGCACCTAGCACACATCTCACCGCGTGTGGGCACCTTTAGCTCTCACAAGCAGGGCCCTCTCTCCTCATGTGCTTTTCTTAGACTATCAGTGGATGTCAGCTGCCCTTTAAATGAATTGGCCCCTGCACCCATGGCTACAAATGGATGTTTATGCAAAACATCCATTCACAGCTGTGCTGGGAGGGAGGGGTGTGGGGGTGCGGCGTTACATCAACATTGCGACGTTCGCAGCGTTGCGTGTGCACCAGAATAAGGTCAAAAGTAGCGGTCAACAGGTCAACATGGAAACGGTCAACAAATGCAAAGGTCGACATCAGTTCTCCGTGGTTTCTGGTGTCAGTGTTGACAGCTCTCAACATGGACTCCCAATTAGTACACTGCTTACGCCTGCATGGCTTGCTTTGCTCCGCATGCTTCATGCCAGGTGCTCCTCTGTTACCACCGCGCTCAGCACACTTTACTGTTCCCATTCGTAGCCCATGAACCTCCTTACCCCTCCCGCCCTTCAGGCATCCAGTGATGGGCACAGCGAATCATCAACAGTGGGCCCATACCAACCAAAGGGGGCAGGAGAGGACCTCACCCATCCCTAAGTGCCGCCTGCTGTAACTATAACAACAGGCTGATGTCAGCAGCAACAAAACTAAAGGGGCTGCAATACCGCCTCTCGCCTTTGGGGGCGCTCTAGGAAAGCAACTAACAGGGGAGCAAGCTCCAGCCAATCACAGCACAGCGGGGGCGTGCCTAGGCGAGGCAGCCGTTCAATCAAACAGCGGCAGCAGGCAACATTGCTGCCAGGCTTAGCCAATGAGAAAATGACAAGGGAATGAGGACGTCCGAGGTCAGGTGGCACAAAATGGCCAATCACAGGGCCGCGAGAGGGAAGAGCGAAGCGGACGCTTTTGAAAGCGACCTATAAGCTAGAGAAGAGGCGGAACCGAAAAAACATGCCGCGGCCAATGACAGGAGAGTGAGGGCGGAAGTGCTGCTTGTACGCCGCCGTCTCTAGGAGACACGGGCAAAGGGGGCGTCATGTGTGAGGTAGGCGGGGCAGGCATGCTGATGACTCGTCCTTTAGCCGCGCAGCTGACCAATCGGCGGTCCCCACGCTATCACCAGCAGGAATGCGGTTGGAGCGCGCATGGAGGCCGGGGAATGGTTGTGATGGGTGACGTCACCACACCCGGAAGCGGAAGCCCAGGTGTCAGTGTGTGTGCAGGATAATGTGACAGGGGAGCTGCAGGTACTTCGTGTGGCTATACTCTCTGCTGTGTGTGTACATGTATAGGCTGAGGTGTATATAGACTGTGCTGTCAGTGTGTACCTCTGTATAAGGGCAGGGGGAGGTGTGACTGTGCTATCAGTGTGTACCTCTGTATAAGGGCAGGGGGAGGTGTGACTGTGCTATCAGTGTGTACCTCTGTATAAGGGCAGGGGGAGGTGTGACTGTGCTGTCAGTGTGTACCTCTGTATAAGGGCAGGGGGATGTGTGACTGTGCTGTCAGTGTGAGTGTCTTTGTATAAGGGCAGGGGAGGTGTGTATATAGACTGTGCTGTCAGTGTGTACCTCTGTATAAGGGCAGGGGGAGGTGTGACTGTGCTATCAGTGTGAGTGTCTCTGTATAAGGGCAGCGGAGGTGTGACTGTGCTATCAGTGGGTACCTCTGTATAAGGGCAGGGGGAGGTGTGACTGTGCTATCAGTGTGTACCTCTGTATAAGGGCTGGGGGAGGTATATACACAGTGTGACTGCTATCAGTGTGTACCTCTGTATAAGGCCAGGAGGAGGTGTGACTGTGCTATCAGTGTGTACCTCTGTATAAGGGTAGGGGGAGGTGTGACTGTGCTGTCAGTGTGAGTGTCGCTGTATAAGGGCAGGGGAGGTGTGTATATAGACTGTGCTGTCAGTGTGTACCTCTGCATAAGGGTAGGGGGAGGTGTGACTGTGCTGTCAGTGTGAGTGTCTCTGTATAAGGGCAGGGGAGGTGTGTATATAGACTGTGCTGTCAGTGTGTACCTCTGCATAAGGGTAGGGGGAGGTGTGACTGTGCTGTCAGTGTGTACCTCTGTATAAGGGCAGGGGGAGGTGAGACTGTGCTTTCAGTGTGTACCTCTGTATAAGGGCAGGGGGAGGTGTGACTGTGCTGTCAGTGTGTACCTCTGTATAAGGGCAGGGGGATGTGTGACTGTGCTGTCAGTGTGAGTGTCTTTGTATAAGGGCAGGGGAGGTGTGTATATAGACTGTGCTGTCAGTGTGTACCTCTGTATAAGGGCAGGGGGAGGTGTGACTGTGCTATCAGTGTGAGTGTCTCTGTATAAGGGCAGGGGAGGTGTGTATATAGACTGTGCTGTCAGTGTGTACCTCTGCATAAGGGTAGGGGGAGGTGTGACTGTGCTGTCAGTGTGTACCTCTGTATAAGGGCAGGGGGAGGTGAGACTGTGCTTTGTGTGTACCTCTGTATAAGAACAGGGGGAGGTGTGACTGTGCTATCAGTGTGTACCTCTGTATAAGGGCAGGGGGAGGTGTTACTGCTATCAGTGTGTACCTCTGTATAAGGGCAGGGGAGGTGTGACTGTGCTATCAGTGTGTACCTCTATAAGGGCAGGGGGAGGTGTGACTGCTATCAGTGTGTACCTCTGTATAAGGCCAGGGGGAGGTGTGACTGTGCTATCAGTGTGTACCTCTGTATAAGGGCAGGGGGAGGTGTGACTGCTATCAGTGTGTACCTCTGTATAAGGGCCGGGGGAGGTGTGGCTGCTATTAGTGTGTATCTCTGTATAAGGGCAGGGGGAGGTGTGACTGTGCTGTCAGTGTGTACCTTTGTATAAGGGCAGGGGGAGGTGTAACTGTGCTATCAGTGTGTACCTCTGTATAAGGGCAGGGGAGGTGTGTATATAGACTGTGCTATCAGTGTGTACCTCTGTATAAGGGCAGGGGGAGGTGTGACTGTACTATCAGTGTGTACCTCTGTATAAGGGCAGGGGGAGGTGTGTATATAGACTGTGCTATCAGTGTGTACCTCTGTATAAGGGCAGGGGGGGTGTGACTGTGCTATCAGTGTGTACCTCTGTATAAGGGCAGGAGGAGGTGTGACTGTGCTATCAGTGTGTATCTCTGTATAAGGGCAGGGTACGGTGTCACTGTGCTGTCAGTGTGTACCTCTGTATAAGGGCAGGGGGAGGTGTAACTGTGCTATCAGTGTGTACCTCTGTATAAGGGCAGGAGGAGGTGTGACTGCTGTCAGTGTGTATCTCTGTATAAGGGCAGGGGGAGAGGTGTGACTGTGCTATCAGTGTGTACCTCTGTATAAGGGCAGGGGGAGGTGTGACTGTACTATCAGTGTGTACCTCTGTATAAGGGCAGGGGGAGGTGTGTATATAGACTGTGCTATCAGTGTGTACCTCTGTATAAGGGCAGGGGGAGGTGTGACTGTACTATCAGTGTGTACCTCTGTATAAGGGCAGGGGGAGGTGTGTATATAGACTGTGCTATCAGTGTGTACCTCTGTATAAGGGCAGGGGGGGTGTGACTGTGCTATCAGTGTGTACCTCTGTATAAGGGCAGGAGGAGGTGTGACTGTACTATCAGTGTGTACCTCTGTATAAGGGCAGGGGGAGGTGTGTATATAGACTGTGCTATCAGTGTGTACCTCTGTATAAGGGCAGGGGGGGTGTGACTGTGCTATCAGTGTGTACCTCTGTATAAGGGCAGGGGGAGGTGTGACTGTACTATCAGTGTGTACCTCTGTATAAGGGCAGGGGGAGGTGTGTATATAGACTGTGCTATCAGTGTGTACCTCTGTATAAGGGCAGGGGGGGTGTGACTGTGCTATCAGTGTGTACCTCTGTATAAGGGCAGGAGGAGGTGTGACTGTGCTATCAGTGTGTATCTCTGTATAAGGGCAGGGTACGGTGTCACTGTGCTGTCAGTGTGTACCTCTGTATAAGGGCAGGGGGAGGTGTAACTGTGCTATCAGTGTGTACCTCTGTATAAGGGCAGGAGGAGGTGTGACTGCTGTCAGTGTGTATCTCTGTATAAGGGCAGGGGGAGGTGTGTAAATAGACTGTGCTGTCAGTGTGTATCTCTGTATAAGGGCAGGGGGAGGTGTGTATATAGACTGTGCTGTCAGTGTGTACCTCTGTATAAGGGCAGGGGGAGGTGTGACTGTGCTATCAGTGTGTACCTCTGTATAAGGGCAGGGGAGGTGTGTATATAGACTGTGCTTTCAGTGTGTACCTCTGTATAAGGACAGGAGGAGTTGTGACTATGCTATCAGTGTGTACCTCTGTATAAGGGCAGGAGGAGGTGTGACTGTGCTATCAGTGTGTACCTCTGTATAAGGGCAGGGGGAGGTATATACATGGTGTGACTGTGCTATCAGTGTGTACCTCTGTATAAAGGCAGGGGAGGTGTGTATATAGACTGTGCTATCAGTGTGTACCTCTGTATAAGGGCAGGAGGAGGTGTGACTGTGCTATCAGTGTGTACCTCTGTATAAGGGCAGGGGGAGGTATATACATGGTGTGACTGTGCTATCAGTGTGTATCTCTGTATAAGGGCAGGAGGAGGTGTGACTGCTATCAGTGTTTACCTCTGTATAAGGGCAGGAGGAGGTGTGACTGTGCTATCAGTGTGTACCTCTGTATAAGGGCAGGGGGAGGTATATACATGGTGTGACTGTGCTATCAGTGTGTACCTCTGTATAAGGGCAGGGGGAGGTATATACACGGTGTGACTGTGCTATCAGTGTGTACCTCTGTATAAGGGCAGGGGGAAGTGTGACTGTGCTATCAGTGTGTACCTCTGTATAAGGGCAGGAGGAGGTGTGACTGCTATCAGTGTGTACCTCTGTATAAGGGCAGGAGGAGGTGTGACTGTGCTATCAGTGTGTACCTCTGTATAAGGGCAGGAGGAGGTGTGACTGTGCTATCAGTGTGTACCTCTGTATAAGGGCAGGAGGAGGTGTGACTGTGCTATCAGTGTGTACCTCTGTATAAGGGCAGGGGGAGGTATATACATGGTGTGACTGTGCTATCAGTGTGTACCTCTGTATAAGGGCAGGGGGAGGTATATACACGGTGTGACTGTGCTATCAGTGTGTACCTCTGTATAAGGGCAGGGGGAAGTGTGACTGTGCTATCAGTGTGTACCTCTGTATAAGGGCAGGAGGAGGTGTGACTGCTATCAGTGTGTACCTCTGTATAAGGGCAGGAGGAGGTGTGACTGTGCTATCAGTGTGTACCTCTGTATAAGGGCAGGAGGAGGTGTGACTGTGCTATCAGTGTGTACCACTGTATAAGGGCGGGGGGAGGTATATACACAGTGTGACTGTGCTATCAGTGTATACCTCTGTATAAGGGCAGGGGGAGGTGTGACTGTGCTATCAGTGTGTACCTCTGTATAAGGGCAGGGGGAGAGGTGTGACTGTGCTATCAGTGTGTACCTCTGTATAAGGGCAGGGGGAGAGGTGTGACTGTGCTATCAGTGTGTACCTCTGTATAAGGGCAGGGGTAGGTATATACACGGTGTGACTGTGCTATCAGTGGGTACCTCTGTATAAGGGGAGGGGTGTGTGTGTGTGTGTGTGTGTGTGTGTGAGAAATGCTATATAATACAGTGTGTATGTATGTATAGGCGGAGGTGTATCTAGACTGTGTGACTACACTGTCAGTGTGTACCTCTGTATAAGGGTAGGCTGGCGGGTATATAGACTGTGTGACTGTGCTGGCAGTGTGTATCTCTGTATAAGGGCAGAGTGAGGAGAGACTGTGTACTGTCAGTGTGTTCCTCTGTATAAGGGTAGGCTGATGGGTATATAGACTCTGTTACTGTGCTGTCAGCTTGTACCTCTGTATAGGGGCTGTACTGTTTGGGAAAAGTGACATCTGGTGGTCAATGAGTGTAAGTGCAGGTTACATTTACAAGATTACGTTACGTTATAACGCGATCTATAACGGGACTATAGCGCAAGGAGCAGGCGCGATCCAGGCGCGATTTGCATGGCGCACTTTATGCGCAACGCAGCCACGATGTACTTGGGCATAACTGTATAGACGGTGTGACTGCCCAGTCAGTTTGTATAAAACTGTATATAGGCAGGGTGAGGGGTGTAACTAGACTGTGTGACTGCCCTGTCAGTGTGTGTCTCTGTATAATTACGGTGTGACTGCCTTGTCAGTGTGTGTCTCTGTATAAAGACTGTGTGACTGCCCTGTCAGTGTGTGTCTCTGTATAATTACGGTGTGACTGCCTTGTCAGTGTGTGTCTCTGTATAAAGACTGTGTGACTGCCTTGTCAGTGTGTGTCTCTGTATAAAGACTGTGTGACTGCCTTGTCAGTGTGTGTCTCTGTATAAAGACTGTGTGACTGCCCTGTCAGTGTGTGTCTCTGTATAAAGACTGTGTGACTGCCTTGTCAGTGTGTGTCTCTGTATAAAGACTGTGTGACTGCCTTGTCAGTGTGTGTCTCTGTATAAAGACTGTGTGACTGCCCTGTCAGTGTGTGTCTCTGTATAAAGACTGTGTGACTGTCCTGTAAGTGTGTGTGACTGCCCTGTCAGTGTGTGTCTCTGTATAATTACGGTGTGACTGCCCTGTCAGTGTGTGTCTCTGTATAAAGACTGTGTGACTGCCTTGTCAGTGTGTGTCTCTGTATAAAGACTGTGTGACTGCCTTGTCAGTGTGTGTCTCTGTATAAAGACTGTGTGACTGCCTTGTCAGTGTGTGTCTCTGTATAAAGACTGTGTGACTGCCCTGTCAGTGTGTGTCTCTGTATATAGACTGTGTGACTGCCTTGTCAGTGTGTGTCTCTGTATATAGACTGTGTGACTGCCTTGTCAGTGTGTGTCTCTGTATATAGACTGTGTGACTGCCTTGTCAGTGTGTGTCTCTGTATAAAGACTGTGTGACTGCCCTGTCAGTGTGTGTCTGTATAAAGACTGTGTGACTGCCCTGTCAGTGTGTGTGTCTGTATAAAGACTGTGTGACTGCCTTGTCAGTGTGTGTCTCTGTATAAAGACTGTGTGACTGCCCTGTCAGTGTGTGTCTCTGTATAATTACTGTGTGACTGCCTTGTCAGTGTGTGTCTCTGTATAAAGACTGTGTGACTGCCCTGTCAGTGTGTGTCTCTGTATAATTACGGTGTGACTGCCCTGTCAGTGTGTGTCTCTGTATAAAGACTGTGTGACTGCCTTGTCAGTGTGTGTCTCTGTATAAAGACTGTGTGACTGCCCTGTCAGTGTGTGTCTCTGTATAATTACTGTGTGACTGCCTTGTCAGTGTGTGTCTCTGTATAAAGACTGTGTGACTGCCCTGTCGGTGTGTGTCTCTGTATAAAGACTGTGTGACTGCCCTGTCAGTGTGTGTCTCTGTATGTAGACTGTGTGACTGCCCCGTCAGTGTGTGTCTCTGTATGTAGACTGTGTGACTGCCCCGTCAGTGTGGGTGTCTCTGAATATGGCTCGGGGAAGGGGTGTATATATAGACGGTGTGACAGCCCCGTCAGTGTGTGTGACTACCCTCTCAGTGTGGGTGTCTCTGAATATGGCTCGGGGAGGGGTGTTTATATAGACTGTGTGACTGCCCCATCAGTGTGTGTGTCTGTATGTAGACTGTGTGACTGCACTGTCAGTGTGTGTGTGTCTGTATGCAGACTGTGTGACTGCCCCATCAGTGTGTGTGTCTGTATGTAGACTGTGTGACTGCACTGTCAGTGTGTGTGTGTCTGTATGTAGACTGTGTGACTGCCCTGTCAGTGTGTATGTCTGTATGTAGACTGTGTGACTGCCCCGTCAGTGTGTGTCTCTGTATGTAGACTGTGTGACTGCCCTGTCAGTGTGTGTGTCTGTATATGGCCCAGGGGAGGGGTGTATATATAGACTGTGTGACTGCCCTGTCAGTGTGTGTGTCTGTATATGGCCCAGGGGAGGGGTGTATATATAGACTGTGTGACTGCCCTGTCAGTGTGTGTGTCTCTGTGTATGGCTCGGGGGAGGGATGTATATATAGACTGTGTGACTGCCCTGTCAGTGTGTGTGTCTGTATATGGCCCAGGGGAGGGATGTATATATAGACTGTGTGACTGCCCTGTCAGTGTGTGTGTCTGTATATGGCCCGGGAGGGGTGTATATATAGACTGTGTGACTGCCCTGTCAGTGTGTGTGTGTCTCTGTATATGGCTCGGGGGAGGGGTGTATATATAGACTGTGTGTCTGCCCTGTCAGTGTGTGTCTCTGTATATGGCTCGGGGGAGGGATGTATATATAGACTGTGTGTCTGCCCTGTCAGTGTGTGTCTCTGTATATGGCTCGGGGGAGGGATGTATATATAGATTGTGTGACTGCCCTGTCAGTGTGTGTGTCTGTATATGGCCCAGGGGAGGGGTGTATATATAGACTGTGTGACTGCCCTGTCAGTGTGTGTGTCTGTATATGGCTCGGGGGAGGGATGTATATATAGACTGTGTGACTGCCCTGTCAGTGTGTGTGTCTGTATATGGCCCAGGGGAGGGGTGTATATATAGACTGTGTGACTGCCCTGTCAGTGTGTGTGTCTGTATATGGCCCAGGGGAGGGGTGTATATATAGACTGTGTGACTGCCCTGTCAGTGTGTGTCTCTGTATATGGCTCGGGGGAGGGATGTATATATAGACTGTGTGACTGCCCTGTCAGTGTGTGTGTCTGTATATGGCCCAGGGGAGGGGTGTATATATAGACTGTGTGACTGCCCTGTCAGTGTGTGTGTCTGTATATGGCCCAGGGGAGGGGTGTATATATAGACTGTGTGACTGCCCTGTCAGTGTGTGTGTCTGTATATGGCCCAGGGGAGGGGTGTATATATAGACTGTGTGACTGCCCTGTCAGTGTGTGTCTCTGTATATGGCTCGGGGGAGGGATGTATATATAGACTGTGTGACTGCCCTGTCAGTGTGTGTGTCTGTATATGGCCCGGGGGAGGGGTGTATATATAGACTGTGTGACTGCCCTGTCAGTGTGTGTGTCTGTATATGGCCCGGGGGAGGGGTGTATATATAGACTGTGTGACTGCCCTGTTAGTGTGTGTGTCTGTATATGGCCCGGGGGAGGGGTGTATATATAGACTGTGTGACTGCCCTGTCAGTGTGTGTGTGTCTGTATATGGCCCGGGGGAGGGGTGTATATATAGACTGTGTGACTGCCCTGTCAGTGTGTGTGTCTGTATATGGCCCAGGGGAGGGGTGTATATATAGACTGTGTGACTGCCCTGTCAGTGTGTGTGTGTCTGTATATGGCCCGGGCGAGGGGTGTATATATAGACTGTGTGACTGCCCTGTCAGTGTGTGTGTGTCTGTATATGGCCCGGGGGAGGGGTGTATATATAGACTGTGTGACTGCCCTGTCAGTGTGTGTGTCTGTATATGGCTCGGGGGAGGGGGTGTATATATAGACTGTGTGACTGCCCTGTCAGTGTGTGTGTCTGTGAATATGGCCCGGGGTAGGGGTGTATATATAGACTGTGTGACTGCCCTGTCAGTGTGTGTGTCTGTGAATATGGCCCGGGGTAGGGGTGTATATATAGACTGTGTGACTGCCCTGTCAGTGTGTGTGTCTGTATATGGCCCGGGGGAGGGGTGTATATATAGACTGTGTGACTGCCCTGTCAGTGTGTGTGTCTGTATATGGCTCGGGGGAGGGATGTATATATAGACTGTGTGACTGCCCTGTCAGTGTGTGTGTCTGTATATGGCCCGGGGGAGGGGTGTATATATAGACTGTGTGACTGCCCTGTCAGTGTGTGTGTCTGTATATGGCCCGGGGGAGGGGTGTATATATAGACTGTGTGACTGCCCTGTTAGTGTGTGTGTCTGTATATGGCCCGGGGGAGGGGTGTATATATAGACTGTGTGACTGCCCTGTCAGTGTGTGTGTCTGTATATGGCCCAGGGGAGGGGTGTATATATAGACTGTGTGACTGCCCTGTCAGTCTGTGTGTGTCTGTATATGGCCCGGGCGAGGGGTGTATATATAGACTGTGTGACTGCCCTGTCAGTGTGTGTGTGTCTGTATATGGCCCGGGGGAGGGGTGTATATATAGACTGTGTGACTGCCCTGTCAGTGTGTGTGTCTGTATATGGCTCGGGGGAGGGGGTGTATATATAGACTGTGTGACTGCCCTGTCAGTGTGTGTGTCTGTGAATATGGCCCGGGGTAGGGGTGTATATATAGACTGTGTGTCTGTATTATAACAAACTAAAAGCTGCTTAATGAAATTAGTGCCGCCTCTCAGGTGCTAGAAGGGAGGTTGTTCTGGACCAGAAAGTCCTGCAAAAAATGGCGGGTTATTCTGCTTCATTCGGTCCTCCGTGCGCACGCACAGAAGACCGATGTTTCCTTTGTGTGTATGCGGCCAGTGCACTCACCCAAGACTTCGGGCGTGGGGCGGCGGCCGGGGGATTCGCATCATGGGCATTCCCATGAAGACGCTGGGCGTTCCTATGCAAATTGCCTGGTAACAGGAATGCGCGGGGCGGCCAGCTGACACCACCCAGTTCCTTTCTAGGTAATTCGGAGATCTTAGTTACATATATTTGCAAACATATGGTGAACCTCCAGGTCGCTTCAAGGTGTCTCTGATACTGGAGGCCCCTACACTGCATGGTAACCCGCGTCATTGTCTACTGTGGGCTACATCAGTGGTTCCTACACTTTCTGGACCAGGGCGGCCTAGAATATCAGCATTTGGTCGAGGCACCCCTAGTCCCTTAGGGATAAATATAAAAATGAAGTAATTGTGCTGAACTGTCCCCCTCAGGTTCCGTTATGTGGTGGGGAACATCGCTGTGGTTCTAAGTGTCCATACATGTTAGACTATGTGACTGTACTATCAGTGGGTGTAGATAGACCATATCTGTATGTTTAGGTTGCAGGAAGTCTTGGTGGAGTTACTGCTTATTGCTCTTTTTTTTTTTTTTTGTTATAAATATAATGATTGTGAACCGTTCTGTGTGCCGACAGGAGCACAGAGAGAGGACTTGGACACCAGGAACGAGATCGGCACACGAGCATGGAGAGAGAAAGACGAGGAGTGAGTGGGGTCCTCTCTTCTCTCTCCCTACTGTGTGTGATCCTGGATCTGCATCTGGATGGTGAGCCCTTTACCTCATGTGTTCCGCTGCCTGACTGCCATTGTGATGTCATTATATCTAAAATACGTCGGCGGACACACATACCGCCTCCCCACAGCTTGTCTCGGTGTACGGAAACTGAGATCTCTGTTTCTAAGACGTATTTTTTTTTTCATTTTGTTTTTTCCACTGTTCTGGTAAAAACACATTCTCTTATGTCTTTGAGGCCTATTTGTTTAGTGCAAACAGATGGACCAGCCAAGCGCAGCAGGTATATCTGTGATCAAACATTCAGAAGCCTATTGAGGGTCATGCAAAACCTAGTGTAATATCAGTTACAATTTGTACAATTATGTGTCAGTAAATTTAATAAGAATACCAGCACACCTTTTGCCCTGATTAAACAATTAAAAACTGTTGTAAACTGTCCACGTTCTAGCCCTCTCCTACATTGCAGAATCCCAAAAAACATTCATGTTTTTATTTGAACACTCTGTTTTGGAAGTATAATTAGCTTTTTGAATTGATCACCATTTTTTTTTTACTAATACCCCTTTTACCCTCAAAACTCCGGGTCTTCGGCGGGTCAGAGGCAGTGTAAATCTGTCACGCCGTGTCCCTTTACACGGGACTTCTACACGGCTAGGACCTGGGTAGAGGGCGGTGTAAATGGGTACGCCGGGTCGGATGACCCGTCTCCCATTTACATGAATGGGGGACGTCCAACCTGCGGACCGCAGCGTACGCAGGTTGGATGGGGGGACACACACAGCCTGCGCTGCTGTCTGCTATACTCTGCAGGCAGCAGTGGAGGAGGTGGATGGATGCCTGTGTGTGGCATCCATTCACCTCCCGGACGGCGTCTGGGGGGATGCACAGGGGCTGGGGGTAGCCCAGCAGCTTACCTTGGTGCTGGGCTGCCCCCAGCACGGCGATCGGTGTATCAGGCAGGGATCACCGCAGTCCCGGCGCTTGGAGACGATGTCATCTCCAAGTGCCCCCTCCGTCTACATTGCGGGTGGGCACCGCAGTGTGAATGGAGTAAATCCCGGATCCGACCTGGCTTGGATCCTTCTTCCAAACGCCGGGTTGGATCCGGGATTTTTGGTGTAAAAGGGGTATTAATAAGCACTGTGACTTTTTTTTTTGTCATCCTAAAGTCAATAAAGTTGAATCTAGCTCAGATTTTTTTACGTTTCTGTATTTATGGAGGGAATTGTTTGAGCTACAGTTCACATGTATGGGAAGGGGTTAAAGTTTAGGTAAAGTCAGGGAAACATGGTCCTAGAAATACATTGAACAATGAGTGGGTAGGGGGAGGAGGTAGTATATAATCCGCAAACAGCATCTCAGTACTATGCTATAAATGGTGGGTGGTCTAGAAAACACGGACAGTTAGAAACAGCACTTTGTGTACTGATCTGTGATATGATCAGTCATCGTATTGCCTGCTATGTGTGGGCTGCGCAGACAGCTGAGTATTATAGGGGGGCTGCTCCTGGATAATGTCCGGTAACTGTGTCTCTCCTGTGTTTGATGGGCAGGAGCTCTGGCTGCCAGTCAGGCAGAGGTGGAGAACCATCTGGAGATGGGCCGGAAGCTCCTGGCTGCGGGACAGTTGGCTGAGGCCCTCTCTCACTATCACACGGCCGTAGGTGAGTACAGGGCTAACCCCATGGTGACATGTGATCATACTCGTGCTATTAACTCCTGAGACCTGATGCCACCACTTCCTATGTCATTGTTAAGACGTGCGTATTATAAGGAGCCACGGAACCTTGACTGTATGTACACCATGAATTGGATGTTACACAGCATGTAGTAAAGGCTTTGTGCACCAGGGGGCAGCACTCACACACTCTCACAGATCGCTATACTGTACATGCTGAGTAGCAGATTTCTTTTTTTTTTTCTTTTTGCTCATTTATGTATTGTTGGTGCTTCGGAACCCTTTGACGTCCTATAAATAAATGATAATATTTCATCCCTGTTGATGTGAATTTCAGAGACTAAGTCGCCCATCCTCATGTCGCTGTCTTGTCCCCACCCCTCTCGTTGCAGATGGAGACCCCAACAACTACCTGACGTATTACAAGCGGGCAGCGGTTTACCTGGCAATGGGGAAGTTTAAGTCGGCTCTCCCAGATCTCAGCAAGGCCATCGCGCTGAAGCCGGACTTCCTGGCGGTAGGGGCGGGGTGATGGGAGGGTGTGTGTGTTTGGGGGGGGGGGGGGGTGTCTTCATGCCTGTTAAATAGAGTTACGCATTTCGCATGTACTTATATATAGACAGCGCTGTCCACATGGCATCATCATGACCGGCTTCCAATCATCAGTGGATGGTGGATCTCCTGCCCGAAGCCCTTCTTCTCTGCCCCAAACTGACCTTGTGACCTCTTGTCATAGCCCAGGACTCCCAACGGGCAACACACAAACCAGTCACTGAAGGGAACGCTCTTAGATTTCATTGACTGAGCATGTAGGGGCTCACGCCCACCACTGACCCTAATTGTCCTCTAGGACACACCGTAAGGGAGGAATTCAGTTAATGCAGGTCATGCGATCTGACTTTTTGCGTGCCGGAACAGCCAAAGGAAGATCGGAAAGCAGCATAGAAGTCTATCGGTAGTCGTAATATTAGAATTCGGGGGTACTTTCCACTTCTGATAAATGGCTGTAATATGCATTTTAAAATGCAAGTAAAATAAAATGTAAGTGTTTTTCAGCAAAATAAGTGCATACATTTAATACGGGGTACTTAAAAATGGGTATTTGTATATTTGAGTGATATCTTAAGCCACCTAAAAAAAATAAAAGATAACTCCCAGAAATACAATTACTCCCTCCTGCAGGGTTAAAAAACACTTGCCCCACTCATAAAAAGCTGTCCCATACTATGTACCCCAATTTCCATTATTTTGTTTTATCTGAAGCTTAAAGGCTGGAGTCTGACCCGGGCACATTACTTGCTACATTGCGGACTGGCTCATCGTTACTCTCTGCATTGCATTATAACTTTTTAAATTGAAGACCTATGGAGCCAGTCATTGGACACGGCTTATTTCTTCTATCTGAGCAGCGGCTGCAGGTGTATTAGCATCTCTGCAAACGACCCATCATTTTAATGACGCATCCTGATCTCTTCATTGCTTCTGTCCTGTCGTTTCCTGCAGGCCAGACTCCAAAGGGGGAACATATTGCTGAAGCAGGGGGACACGGAGGAGGCCAGCGAGGATTTCCAGGCGGTGGTGAGTCTGTCCTGATGCCTTAATGAGATGTGGGGAAAGGCGTCCTATCTGCCTGTTCTAATAATGTGCCGGTCACATCCGTCCCTGCCCCACTGGAGCTTACCATAATTACCCATGCGTCCTCCATGTACAGAGCTACGGAATATGTTGGCACCTTTATAAATAAAGCTTATTGATAAAACGTGTTGGTCCGCCTTGTCAGAAGCCAATTAACCTACCAGTACCCTTCCGCCCCCGGCAGATGCTAAGCAACCCCACCAACGAGGAAGCCAGGAACCAGCTGGAGCGAGTGCGGGACCTGGATGCCAGCCGAGAGGAGGCATGGGCGGCCTATAACAGAGAGGATTATGGGGAAGCCATCAGTTGGCTGGAGAAAGTGATTGAGGTAATGGAGCGCTGTATGATGTCTGTACCTTGCTATCGGGGGCCGATGGATGGCCGCTAGTCCTCTGTGGCTCTTATATGTTGGCATTACTCTGCTGTCTCTAGTATTCCCCCTGGGACCCCAGTGTGCGGGAGCTCAGGTCTGAGTGTTACCTCCAAGTTGGAGATGTGACCAAAGCCATCCATGATCTGAAGCCCACAACCAAGCTCCGGAATGACAACAGAGCCGCCTTCCTGAAACTGAGCCAGCTCTATTACACCATGGGGGACCACGAGGAGAGCCTGAGGTGAGGGGGGGTCTGTATCACACCATGGGGGGAGCAGGAGGAGAGCCTGAGGTGAGGGGGGATCTGTATCACACCATGGGGGGAGCAGGAGGAGAGCCTGAGGTGAGGGGTGTGAGGGGGGATCTGTATCACACCATGGGGGGAGCAGGAGGAGAGCCTGAGGTGAGGGGGTGTGAGGGGGGATCTGTATCACACCATGGGGGGAGCAGGAGGAGAGCCTGAGGTGAGGGGGTGTGAGGGGGGATCTGTATCACACCATGGGGGGACCACGAGGAGAGTCTGAGGTGAGGGGGTGTGGGGTATGTATCACACCATGGGGGGAGCAGGAGGAGAGCCTGAGGGGGGATCTTTATCACAACATGGGGGGAGCAGGAGGAAAGCCTGAGGTGAGGGGGGATCTGTATCACACCATGGGGGGACCACGAGGAGAGTCTGAGGTGAGGGGATGTGGGGTATGTATCACACCATGGGGGGACCACGAGGAGAGTCTGAGGTGAGGGGATGTGGGGTATGTATCACACCATGGGGGGACCATGAGGAGAGTCTGAGGTGAGGGGGTGTGTGGGTATGTATCACACATGGGGGAGCAGGAGGAGAGTCTGAGGTGAGGGGGTGTGGGAGGGATGTATCACACCATGGGGGACCGCAAGGAGAGTCTGGGGTGGGGGGTATCTATCACACATGGGGAAGGAGAGTTTGAAGAAACTCAGGGAGCCCGAGGTGTGCTCCCACCACCACCAGTGCTGTGCCAAAACACGTGCAAAGGGGGCAGCCGTACGAACGTGTGGGCCCTCTCCCAAAGGAGAAAGGCCCCATGGTTCCCCTAACCCCCCTCAACCATAAGGCCGAGGAAGGGAAAAAAGGGATCGGTGGGTCCTCTTCGCAGAAGCTCAGAGAGACCCGCTTTTCCTCCACCCCCGGAAGGGTTTTGGACGGTGGGTCCTCCGCACCCGAAGGTTTGGAGAGACCCGCTTAGGCTTCCCTCCGCCTTGCGGCTCGGGGTTGCCCTCGAGGGGACCGGGACTCTCCCCAAAAGGTGAAGAGTCCCAGCCACGTTTGGGGAACGGAAGGCCTGTTAGGGACAGCCGCACTACCCAAATCAAAAAAACGTGACAAACTAACGAAAAACGTGAAGTGCTCAAAAGTGCAAATCAAAGAAATAAATAAAAGAGGCCCTAGCCAGAAGGCCGGGGTGGGGGTGTAAAAAATTGTCCTACCCCATCCAAAAGGACGAGGTAAGGACGTGTAGCCTAACCTAGAGGGAAGTGCGCAGTGTGTGTGCCATTCAGTGCATGGTGCTGGACATCACCAGTGCAAATCAGGCACCCCCGAGTTTCCCCGGGGGCACAGTGCAGCCTCGGGCTCCAGGCAGCCGACCAGTCAGCGTCCGACCAAGTGTTTCTCCGTCTCACCAGCAGGTACTTTCCAGCCCCTGGCATGGGAATGGGTACTCCACTGGGCTTTTCGAAAGACTCCCTTAGGGGCTGCACCCCCCTCGAAAGAGCAATCTACTCAGTCCCAGTGTTTCTCCGCTCCCAGGGTTAAGATACTAGGCTGAGCTTTTCGCTGTGCCCAGGCTGGTGGTTTGCCCAACCTGGACCAATCTACTCGGTCTCAGCTTTTCTCCGCTCCCTGGGAATGGATACTAGACTGAGCCTTTCGCTGTCTCATCCTTCGGGGGCTACGAACCCCGTCAAGAGAGTCAAACTACTAGGCCCAGTGTTTCTCCCCCCCCTCTTACCAGTGGATTTACGGAAACAACACCTCCTACCAAAGGCAGAGGTGAAGATACTCAGTGAGACTTTTCACCACTCCCGGGAAAAAACAGAGGGGTCCCACACCCTCCGCCCATCAGAGCAGCTACTCAGTCCAACCTTTCTCTATTCTCTGCCAGAGGCCAGTCCATACCCACTGATAAGAACAGATACTACACTTGATCTTAGCCAAAAGGCCGAGAACATGGGGGAGGAGAGCCTGAGGTGAGGGGGTGGAGGGCATGTATTACATATGGGGGACCATGAGGAGAGCCTGAGGTGAGGGGGTGGTGGGTATGTATAACACCATGGGAGACCAAGAGGAGAGCATGAGGTGAGGGGGATCTGTATTACACCATGGGGGAGCAGGAGAGCCTGAGGTGAGGTGGGTCCGTATTACACCATGGGGGAACAGGAGAGCCTGAGGTGAGGGGGGATCTGTATTACACCATGGGGGAGCAGGAGAGCCTGAGGTGAGGGGGGATCTGTATTGAACCATGTGGGAGAAGGAAGAGAGCCTGAGGTGAGGGGGGGATCTGTATTACACTATGTGGGAGCAGGAGATCCTGAGGTGAGGGGCATCTGTATTACACCATGGAGGAGCAGGAGGAGAGCCTGAGGTGAGGGGGGTCCATATTACACCATGTGGGAGCAGGAGGTCTTCTGTTCTGTATGTCACACCTACCATTACACATGTGTACTGTATTGTAGCCATGTGCGGGAGTGTCTGAAGCTGGATCAGGATGATAAGGAATGCTTTGCACACTACAAGCAAGTAAAGAAGCTTTCCAGGCAGCTGGAGACTGCTGAGGAACTAGTGCGAGATCAGAGGTGAGTGCGTCTCCCCCAACTTCCCCCCTGAGGTGGTGTGCGTCGTCCATTCCCCCAGAGGCGGTGTGCGTCTCCAATAACTTCCTCCCTGAGGTGGTGTGCGTCTCCCCCAACTTCCCCCCTGAGGTGGTGTGCGTCTCCCCCAACTTCCCCCCTGAGGTGGTGTGCGTCTCCCCCAACTTCCCCCCTGAGGTGGTGTGCGTCTCCCCCAACTTCCCCCCTGAGGTGGTGTGCGTCTCCCCCAACTTCCCCCCTGAGGTGGTGTGCGTCTCCCCCAACTCCCCCCCTGAGGCGGTGTGCGTCTTCCCCAACCCCCCCCCCCCCCCCCCTGAGGTGGTGTGCATCTTCCATTCCCCCAGAGGTGGTGTGTGTCTCCCCCAACTTCCCCCCAGAGGTGGTGTGCGTCTTCCCCCCTGAGGTGGTGTGCGTCTCCCCCAACTTCCCCCCTGAGGTGGTGTGCGTCTCCCCCAACTTCCCCCCTGAGGTGGTGTGCGTCTCCCCCAACTTCCCCCCTGAGGTGGTGTGCGTCTCCCCCAACTTCCCCCCTGAGGTGGTGTGCGTCTTCCATTCCCCCTGACGCGATGTGCGTCTCCCCCAACTTCCCCCCTGACACGGTGTGCGTCTCCCCCAACTTCCCCCCTGACACGATGTGCGTCTCCCCCAACTCCCCCCCCCCCCCCTTTGTAGGGTGCCTCTCCCTACCCTTCCAGCTCCCCCCTATGAGGCGGTGTGAGTCTCCCATCCCTCCCCCTCCCCCCTATGAGGCGGTGTGAGTCTCCCATCCCTCCCCCTCCCCCCTGAGGCGGGTTGCATGTGTGTGTCCCCCCCAGTTGGGTGCGTATCCCCTCCCTCCCCCTGGTGGGGATGAGTCGCTGTGGGTCAGCGAAGGCTTTGGAGACACTACTGTGTATAATATAGGTTTGTGCGCTAACCTTGCTATCACTGTGTGGTGTCCCTGGCACGTCCCATCCGGTAGCTGGTGGCCAGGGAAACGCCTCTGCATGTTACCGTGGGCAGAAGGGGGGGGGGTCACAGATTCCCATTCACTAATGTTACATTAGGTCCCAGTGTTGTGGAGGCGGCCGGAGTGGGCCATCCAGAGCTCCGTAACACTAATATCCGGACCGCAGACTTACGTCGCTTCTCTTGTTTCCTGCGCAGGTTTGAAGCCGCCATTGAGAAGTTTGAAGCAGCGATAAGGACGGAGCCAAATGTTGAGATCTACAGGAAAAGAGCCAAAGAGCGGATCTGTCACTGCTTGTCCAAGGTGGGTGCTGCGACACCGAGCGGAACCGGACATATTGGGACCTCGTGTCGTACAGGCTAAGGGCGTCATTCGCACATTAGTAAATAATAAGTGTCTCATTGTGCACACCGTAGGGAAAATGGGCCTAATTCAGATTTGACTGTGGCTAAATTTGTTCTCAAAATGGGGAAAACTATGCTGCACTGCAGGGGGGCAGATGTAACAGGCGCAGAGAGATTTACATTTGGGTGGGTTGTGTTGAAACTCAAATCTAAGTTGCAGTGTAATAGTAAAGCAGCCAGTATTTATCCTGCACAGTAACAATATAACACACAAATCTAACTCTCTCTGCACCTGTTACATCTGCCCCCCCTCCCCCTGCAGTGCAGCATGGTTTTGCCCATTTTGAGAACAAATTTGCCCTGCGATCACGTCTGAATGAGGCCCAATGTCCAGATAAGTCTTTAACCCTCTGTATTCTGTGTCCCCCAGAGCCAGCACACGGAGGCAGCCATCAAAGTGTGTACAGAGGCGCTACAGAGGGACCCGCAGAATCCGCAGACGCTGAAAGACAGAGCGGAGGTCTTCATCCTGAACGAGGAGTACGAGAAAGGTCTGTGATACCCCACGTAGCTGTGCGGTAAAATATACCCTGCAGCTAGTGCGGCCAGTTGTTCATCACCGCGGTTATACCCGCTACCGGTGCCCACGGTGTACAACTGAGAAATAATGCCCACTGCCATTGCACACTCGGGAACCCGCTGGAAATGTTTAAAATAGCTGCGTAGATTGGGTATAAGTCATAAGGTAACACTATGATCATACTGGCACATGTTGGCTCGAAAAAAAGTGAAACGCACCATGTGGACTTAATGACCGTATGCCAATTTGTCATTGTGCAAAAGGAGAGGTTCTTAAGGTGCCCACACACTAGAACGATTTTTTTTTTTTTTGCCGATTTCTGATAAGAAAATTGCGTTGATCGCGTCCATCGCATGCCAATATAATGGCCCGCGATGCGATAAACGCGATTTTACATAGGGAACAATGGGAAATGGGCCAATATGGCCAATTTCTCATTGTATATGCACCCTCATGGGTTTTAAGTATGGGAATGTCCCCCCATTGTTAACGCCACCCCACTATTGACGCCAACCCGAAGCGTGGCGAGCGCCAGCGGTACGCGTCCTCCGACCTTTTTATTACCCCCACTATCTACGTTGGTGTGGAGTTGATTTTATATAGTGTGGCGAGCGGACGCGTATACCTGTGAAGTTATGCGCGTCCCCTCGCGGGGCTCGCTTCACTCCCCACGCTTCGGGCTCGGTGGCTCGCTGCGTTCGCCACACTATATAAAATCAACTCCACACCGACGTGGATAGTGGGGGTATTAAAAGGTCGGAGGACTCGTACCGCTGCCCCTCGCAGGCTCGCTGCGCTCGCCACGCTTCGGGTTGGCGTCAATAGTGGGGTGGCGTTAACAATGGAGGGACATTTTAGCCATGAGGGGGGGATGCAATTAAATTTGGGGTTTCGGGGGCTTTTTACATTGGGCACAATGTAAAATTGGGTCTCAGGGACCATTTTACATTGATTCCAATGTAAAAATCGCGTCGGTCGCGTCGATCGCATGCGATTTGGTTGCATGCGATGCGATCGACGTGATGTTTTTGGTCCCGATCCTTGCGATACAAATCGCAGGTGCCGTGCTAGGAAATAAGTACCGAAAAATCTTTGGTAAAGACGTGCGCTGGCCTGAAATCTCTTGTCCAGGACAGGCAAAAGATTTGAAGGCTAATTTACGCGCACATCTTATGATCGCAGATCATTCTAGTGTGTGGGCACCTTTTAGACAAGTCCTGGCATTTTTAACTTAAGTGGATTTTTTTCCCCCCTGATTCTTGCACCTGCTTTTGGGCTAGGTTATCTGACCTTGTCATTCCCTTACTCTGTGATCGTCCGTCTCCCCTGCGTCCCGCGTCCTTTCCCACCAGCTAACCCTCTCTCGCTGCTCTCTTACAGCCGTGGAGGATTACCAGCAGGCAAAGGAAGTAGACGGAGAGAATGAAGAAATAAAGGAAGGTCTGGAGAGGGCACAGAAGCTGCTAAAACAGTCTCAGAAGCGAGATTACTACAAGATCCTGGGCGTGAAGAGGTAACCCTGGCCAAGGGTTGTGTCCGCCATGGGGAAGGGGGGGGGGGGGGTTCGTGAGGGTTACGGTACAACTGTTAGAACAGACTTGGGTCTACAGTCATTAGGTCGACCCCGGAAGGTCGACTGTCCCCAAGGTCGACAGGGTTAAAGGTCAACATGGGCCAAGGTCGACAGTCATTAGATCGACATGAGTTTTTCACTGTTTTTTGACCTGAATGTCGAAACAGTCGACATGGACACAGTTGGAGTTGAACCGCAGCCCCTCGCATCGCTCTCTTCGTTCGCAATGCTTCGGGCACGGTGCCTCGCTGCGCCCGGCACACTATTTTATTCTCCCACCACGCCCTAGTGGATGGTAGGGCATGAAATACCGCCTGTCGGCACATGTCGGCTCAAAAAACAGTGGAAAACCCATATCAACCTAAACCCATGTCTACCTTGGCCCATGTCGACCTTAAGTAATGTCGACCTTGACCCATGTCGACCTTTAACCCTGTCGACCTTGGGGACAGTCGACCTTCCGGGGTCGACCTATTGACTGTCGACCGAAGTCTGGTCTTAAAGATGACCGTTTCCCTTCCTAATTGGGGGTCTGCATGTATTAGGATAACAGACTATGTGTAGCTGAGCGCCGCTCTCTTCCAGAAACGCCAACAAGCAGGAAGTAATCAAGGCGTACAGGAAGCTGGCGCAGCAGTGGCACCCGGACAACTTCCAGTCCGAGGAGGAGAAGAAAACAGCCGAGAAGAGATTCATTGATATCGCAGCAGCCAAAGAAGTGTTAACAGATCCAGGTGTGTTGGTGTACGGTCTAGATAAGGGGGGGGAGGAGTATAACCCTATTGTGCTAGTACGGCAATGTATCAGTCTTCAATAACCTTGTGTTATTACTGTACTCCGCATTGAAGACTCACTTGCACACTCCGCAACATGTCTCTCCCCCTCTCACGCTTGCTCGCTCTCCCCAGTTTGTTTTTCCTTGTTCTCCACCCACCCTCTTGTGCTCTCCACCCCCCACACTCTGCCCCCCCCCCCCCCTTGCGTTTTCTGACTCCCTCTCTGTCTCTCTCCTCCTCCCTTTCTTTCTCCCCTCCATCTCTCCCCCCCCCCCCCCGCTCTCTCTCTCTGCCCCCCCCCGCTCGCTCGCTCTCTCTCTCTCTTTCAAAATGTAAAATGTAATCAATACTATATGTTTAAAATATATTGTGTAACCTACAATTATCTGAAAAAAAAAAAAAACAGTAGTTGGTCCTTAATTTTTTTACCCGATGAAACATAGGGTATGGGGTCATGTTGAAGCTAAATAGCCAATAATGACAAATAAGAAGATTCGGTCTCCATTGTGGAGCTCATGGATTTATAATGGGTGAAATGTAATAGGATGAGAGATTTGGTAAGAAAAATCCTGGTTTTTTAAAGCGGCAATCATTTACACCTTCTAAATCACACTGGTTTTGCAGTGTAAATGATTGCCACTTTAGAAAAAAAAACTGGAGATTTCTTCCCAAATCTCTCACTTTCTGATTCTCTCATCCTATTACATTTCCCCCAATGTGTCCACACAGGGAAAGGATAAGAACGCCTATACACTGTAGATTAGAACGCGATGAGCGATCAGAAAACTTGGCCCATCTAGTCTTCCCTAAACACAAGCACGAGGTATCATTATTGTCAGGGGCCGATTAACCTACCGGTGTATAATTGGATTGTGGGAGGAAAACGGATACCCCGTAGGAAACCCCTTTTGGCGCCATATAAATAGCTGTCAATTACAAAATAAAAAGATTCAGAATCTCTTTAGCTTGATCACGGTCCCGTATACGTCTCCTGAGAAACCCATGTCCCTTTATTAGAACTGAACAATACTAAGCATTAAGCCATTTTCTGTGTCCGATAATGGAACGTTACACAATATATTATCCATATAATAAGTTAGGTTTTCATTTGGAAACTATTAAGAGCCCCCGTTGTGCTTTTTTGTATGTCCATGACTCGTGGCTGCACCGCCAGCCGTACATGTACCCGCAGCCTGGCCTTAGGTCACGGTTTCCATTATACCGCCATATTCCGGTATACTGTGCCAAATACATTAAGGTTTCTGGCATAGATTTATTAAGCTTGGTGAAGTGATAAAGTGCCTGGTTTTTATCACCGGCCAATCGGTTCCTCCCTGTCATTTTTCAAAACAAGCCTGTAACCTCACAGGTAGGAGCTGATTGGCCAGTGATAAAAACCAAACAATTTATCACTTCACCGAGCTTAATAAATCTGCACCTCAGTGCGTGATCTCTCCAGTTTTCCTTTGCAACCGGGAGAGCCCGACGTGACCCGAACCTCTCTTTTCCCCATTCAGAGATGCGCCAGAAAGTCGACGCTGGAGAAGATCCGCTGGACCCAGAAAACCAGCAAGGATCCGGCCATCACCAGCAATGGCCGTTCGGGTTTAACCCCTACAGTTCGGGCAACTTCCACTTCAAATTCAACTTCAACTGACCTCCGAATGACCACGTTGTGGGGCTCCTCCCGAAGTACTGATACCTCGTTACCCATACAGACAGTTTACAGTGGGAGGGTGCGGAAGGGTAACCGTACCCCAATATGTGGCCAGTGGTTTTATGGCGGTGGCCGCCCAGCGATTGGGTTATTTATCCGTGTGACTGTTACTGGGTTAGACCTTTATCCTCGAGCCGTAAATGCCCAAAGCACAGCGCCTGGAGATTTGCTTTTAATGGACCGATAGGGAAGAGGCGCAGAGAACATATCGATGAATGATTGAGAATATCACATTCTTTTAAAGCCGATCTATGGTGGTAAAATGAGATTTATGGACTTAAAGATTTACAAATCCTCGGGGACTGGGGAGAAAAAAATATTGTAAAATAAAAAAATTCTAATTTTAAATGAACCCCTTTACGTTTAGCATTTACTGGCTCTCAGAATCATTGGTACTTGTTTCCTAGCACGGGTCCCATCGCAAACCTTAACTTAAGGTATGCGTGGGGACCCGACCGACCCGATATTTGGGTTTTAAACACCTTCCCGTACAATTTTAAAATTGGTCGCATCGCATGCCATTATAATGCGATGCAACCGACGCGATTTTTCATTGTAACCAATGGAAAATGCCCCCCCAGACCCGATTTTTAATTGTATACCCACCCTGATGGGTAATTAATATGTAAAATGCCCCCCCAAAGTTAATGCCACCCCAATATCAACGCCAACCCGAAGCGTGGCGAGCGCAGCGGTACGCGTCCTCCGACCTTTTCATACCCCCACTATCCACGTCGGTGTGGAGTTGACTTTAGATAGTGGGGCGAGCACGGCGAGGGGACGAGGAATACATGTGAAGTCATCTGCGTCCCCTCGCAGGGCTCGCCACGCTTCGGGCTCGGTGGCTCGCTGCGCTCGCCACACTATATAAAATCAACTCCACCCCGACGTGGATAGTGGGGCTATGAAAAGGTCGGAGGACGCGTACCGCCGCCCCTCGCGGGCTCGCTGTGCTCGCCACGCTTCGGGTTGGCGTTGATATTAGGGTGGCGTTGACTATGGGGGGGCATTTTACATATTAATTACCCATCAGGGTGGGTATACAATTATAAATCGGGTCGAATCGGTCGCATCGCATGTGATTTGGTCGCATGCGATGCGACCGATTTTGCCGACCCGATGCCATACAATCTATATATCGGCGGCGCCGTGCTAGGAAACACGTACCGAATCATTTTATCTGTTTGTTATATTTACCCATTAATTAAGAAAAAAATCCTCTGTGCTGCTGGGGACTCTGCTTTTCCCACTATATACAGTAACTGTCAGTCTGTGGCTTCCTGCTGCCTCCATTCCCCTCCTCACATCATGTCACTGCCCCTGTCACATGCAGCCCTGTCCTCACTGACACATCCCTCATCTCCTGATCTACTCTGTGCTGCTCGGGACACTGCTCCTCCCACTATATAACTCTCAGTCTGTGGCTTCCTGCTGCCCCCATTCCCCTCCTCACATCATGTCACTGTCCCTGTCACATGCAGCCCTGTCCTCACTGACACATCACTCATCTCCTGATATACTCTGTGCTGCTCGGGACACTGCTCCTCCCACTATATTACTCTCAGTCTGTGGCTTCCTGCTGCCTCTATTCCCCTCCTCCCATCATGTCACTGCCCCTATCACATGCAGCCCTGTCCTCACTGACACATCACCCATCTCCTGGTATACTCTGTGCTGCTGGGGGACCCTGCTCCTCCCACTATATAACTCTCAGTCTGTGACTGCCTGCTGCCCCCATCCCCCTCCTCACATCATGTCACTGCCCCTGTCACATGCAGCCCTGTCCTCACTGACACATCCCTCATCTCCTGATATACTCTGTGCTGCTGGGGACCCTGCTCCTCCCACTATATAACTGTCAGTCTGTGGCTTCCTGCTGCCTCCATTCCCCTCCTCACATCATGTCACTGCCCCTGTCACATGCAGCCCTGTCCTCACTGACACATCACTCACCTCCTGATATACTCTGTGCTGCTGGGGACCCTGCTCCTCCCACTATATAACTCTCAGTCTGTGGCTTCCTGCTGCCTCCATTCCCCTCCTCACATCATGTCACTGCCCCTGTCACATGCAGCCCTGTCCTCACTGACACATCACTCACCTCCTGATATACCCTGTGCTGCTGGGGACCCTGCTCCTCCCACTATATAACTCTCAGTCTGTGGCTTCCTGCTGCCTTCATTCCCCTCCACACATCATGTCACTGCCTCTGTCACATGCAGCCCTGTCCTCACTGACACATCACTCACCTCCTGATATACTCTGTGCTGCTGGGGACCCTGCTCCTCCCACTATATAACTCTCAGTCTGTGGCTTCCTGCTGCCTCTATTCCCCTCCTCCCATCATGTCACTGCCCCTATCACATGCAGCCCTGTCCTCACTGACACATCACCCATCTCCTGGTATACTCTGTGCTGCTGGGGGACCCTGCTCCTCCCACTATATAACTCTCAGTCTGTGACTGCCTGCTGCCCCCATCCCCCTCCTCACATCATGTCACTGCCCCTGTCACATGCAGCCCTGTCCTCACTGACACATCCCTCATCTCCTGATATACTCTGTGCTGCTGGGGACCCTGCTCCTCCCACTATATAACTGTCAGTCTGTGGCTTCCTGCTGCCTCCATTCCCCTCCTCACATTATGTCACTGCCCCTGTCACATGCAGCCCTGTCCTCACTGACACATCACTCACCTCCTGATATACTCTGTGCTGCTGGGGACCCTGCTCCTCCCACTATATAACTCTCAGTCTGTGGCTTCCTGCTGCCTCCATTCCCCTCCTCACATCATGTCACTGCCCCTGTCACATGCAGCCCTGTCCTCACTGACACATCACTCACCTCCTGATATACCCTGTGCTGCTGGGGACCCTGCTCCTCCCACTATATAACTCTCAGTCTGTGGCTTCCTGCTGCCTTCATTCCCCTCCACACATCATGTCACTGCCTCTGTCACATGCAGCCCTGTCCTCACTGACACATCACTCACCTCCTGATATACTCTGTGCTGCTGGGGACCCTGCTCCTCCCACTATATAACTCTCAGTCTGTGGCTTCCTGCTGCCTCCATTCCCCTCCTCACATCATGTCACTGCCTCTGTCACATGCAGCCCTGTCCTCACTGACACATCACTCACCTCCTGATATACTCTGTGCTGCTGGGGACCCTGCTCCTCCCACTATATAACTCTCAGTCTGTGGCTTCCTGCTGCCTCCATTCCCCTCCTCACATCATGTCACTACCCCTGTCACATGCAGCCCTGTCCTCACTGACACATCCCTCATCTCCTGATATACTCTGTGCTGCTGGGGACCCTGCTCCTCCCACTATATAACTCTCAGTCTGTGGCTTCCTGCTGCCCCCATTCCCCTCCTCACATCATGTCACTGCCCCTGTCACATGTAGCCCTGTCCTCAGTGACACATCACTCACCTCCTGATATACTCTGTGCTGCTGGGGACCCTGCTCCTCCCACTATATAACTCTCAGTCTGTGGCTTCCTGCTGCCTCCGTTCCCCTCACATCATGTCACTGCCCCTGTCACATGCAGCCCTGTCCTATATAGCACATCACTCATCTCCTGATATACTCTGTGCTGCTGGGGATCCTGCTCCTCCCACTATATAACTCTCAGTCTGTGGCTTCCTGCTGCCCCCATTCCCCTCCTCACATCATGTCACTGCCCCTGTCACATGCAGCCCTGTCCTCACTGACACATCCCTCATCGCCTGATATACTCTGTGCTGCTGGGGACCCTGCTCCTCCCACTATATAACTGTCAGTCTGTGGCTTCCTGCTGCCCCCATTCCCCTCCTCACATCATGTCACTGCCCCTGTCACATGCAGCCCTGTCCTCACTGACACATCACTCATCTCCTGATATACTCTGTGCTGCTGGGGATCCTGCTCCTCCCACTATATAACTCTCAGTCTGTGGCTTCCTGCTGCCCCCATTCCCCTCCTCACATCATGTCACTGCCCCTGTCACATGCAGCCCTGTCCTCACTGACACATCACTCATCTCCTGATATACTCTGTGCTGCTGGGGATCCTGCTCCTCCCACTATATAACTCTCAGTCTGTGGCTTCCTGCTGCCTCCGTTCCCCTCACATCATGTCACTGCCCCTGTCACATGCAGCCCTGTCCTCACTGACACATCACTCATCTCCTGATATACTCTGTGCTGCTGGGGACCCTGCTCCTCCCACTATATAACTCTCAGTCTGTGGCTTCCTGCTGCCCCCATTCCCCTCCTCACATCATGTCACTGCCCCTGTCACATGCAGCCCTGTCCTCACTGACACATTACTCACCTCCTGATATACTCTGTGCTGCTGGGGATCCTGCTCCTCCCACTATATAACTCTCAGTCTGTGGCTTCCTGCTGCCTCCATTCCCCTCCTCACATCATGTCACTGCCCCTGTCACATGCAGTCCTGTCCTCACTGACACATCCCTCATCTCCTGATATACTCTGTGCTGCTGGGGACCCTGCTCCTCCCACTATATAACTCTCAGTCTGTGGCTTCCTGCTGCCTCCATTCCCCTCTGCAATGTGTGTGTTATTCCCTATGGCAGGGATGTCCCTAGCTGCTGGGTGCAGGCCATACCATCGTTGCTCTGTGCATCCTATATGTCCGGCCAGCCCGGTGACGCAGTGTCACATTATACTAATGCGCAGCATATGGCAGCGAGGGAGCACAGTACACAGGGACCTGATCATGATAAGATAATACGGGATATTTATAGCCTGATGATTTTATTAGTCCAAACTCTATTGTGATAACAGGACGGGGAAAGCTGGATTCTCATCACAGGATTTACACTCTGTTCCGTAATATCGGAAAAGGCCTGTATGTACATATATGACGTGCCTTACACATGTCCTCGCACACTACTGCTGCCGCTGGTAGGTTTTTGGAGTTGGTGTGCGCTGGGTTATGGGGGAGAAGAGTTTGCGGCATATTGTATCATTATGAGACCACCCCTTTCTGTGCGAGACTGTGACTCATGGCATTGCACCAGGGGGTGGCCTCATAACACTATTTTCGCCAAACACAGTGGTTACCTTCACCTCTTAACTGAGAAACTGGACCTTCGCTAGGACGGGGCTGACGGAACCCTGGATACAGCACCGGGCAGTGCCAAAATCTCTAGCTGCTTGTTGTATGCTACATTGTGCTGAGCTATGCTCCCCTCTGTACCTTGCAATAGCCCTAACCTCAAAATCCCACGTCACTGGCCCAGCTGATTCACACTGGCTTCGTTCTACTGTGGCGATTTTCCTGCACGGGCCAATGGTTTTTTTTTTTTTTTCATCCCCTGTGGGAACCAATGTGGTTGTTTTCCCGTTGAAGCCAATGGGCGGTATTCAATGAGCCTGATTCGCCATGTTTTTATGGCGAATTTGTGTTGTTTTGGCGAAATTCTGACTAAAACGGTGAATCACCCTATTCAATGAATAGATGGCGAATACATTTGAAGGTTTTTTTCGCCATGATTCACAGAGTAGCAATCGCTATCTTTTTATGGAGAAGTGGAATGTGAACTTTTAAATTAAAGTGTTTTGTTTTTTACATTTGGTGTCAAAATATCAGGAATTTTATTCTGAGGAGGGGCATGATATTTTTATTCATGTGCTCTAAGCACATGAATATATATTTAATAAAAAAAAAATATATAAAATATACAGCAGGGGGCGCCGGAGCCGAGCCGCTCATTAGATATTCATATATTCACTGCACCCGATCGTTACATATGCATGATCGGGTGTAGTGAATATACCCGGTCCCCTGCTGGCACCCCCGGGGGGCAGCCTGTGCTGCCTGGCACCCGGGGAGCCCACATCCCCCCCCCCACATACGCTCTGGGGCAGGCAGAGAGACTTCCATCTCCCTGCCTGCCACCGTCCTCAGGCTCCCTGCGGCGTTTGCCGCAGGAGCTCATATTCGTCGGTCAGGGGCAGCAAGCCCCTGACTCGTTGAATACCGGAGCCGGCGAGGCTCTGGAACGTGGCGAATGTGCAGCGAATCCTAAACAGGATTCGCTGCACCTCGCCGGTATTCACATTGAATACCGCCCAATGTGTTATTTTTTTCCTGTGGGAGCCACTGTTTTATTTTTGTCCTGTGGTAGCCACTGTGTTTTTATTTTTGTCCTGTGGTAGCCACTGTGTTTTTATTTTTGTTCTGTGGTAGCCAATGTATCTTTATTTTTGTTCTGTGGGACCCAATGTATAGCATCTTTGTCCTGTGGGAGCCAGTGTATTTTGTTTTTGTCCCGTGGGAGCCAATTTGATATTTTTATTTTTTTCTTGTGCATGCATCCAAGTTACTCCACTCCTACATCCCAATGGCGTTAGTACAGAGTTGTACTAAACAATAGTACTAGCACTGAAAACAAAATACTTGTTATCATCGCAATAACATTCTTGATAAATGGACCTCTTTATTTATTTATTTATTTATTAACAGTTTCTTATATAGCGCAGCATATTCCGTTGCGCTTTACAAAGGAGACAGTGATACAACAAACAGGGTATTTACAGACAGTCAAAATGTAGGAGGGCCCTGCTCGCAAGCTTACAATCTGTAGGGAAATAGGCATTGATACATAAGGATAGATACTGTATTCTTTATTGCATCGATTCCACCAGAATTCAAGGTTCTGTGACTGGTTCTGGAATTTGATAAACTTTCCTGAAGAGGTGAGTTTTTTTTATTGAACGCTTATAGGTTTGGAGACTGGAGGAGAGTCTTATTGGGCTTGGGAGGGCATTCCACAGAGTGGGTGTAGCCCGAAGAAAGTCCTGCAGTCGGGAATGGGAGCGAGTAATGAGTGTGGATGAGAGACGCAGATCTTGGGAGGAACGTAGAGGTCGTGTTGGATGATATTTTGAGATAAGAGAAGATATGTATGTTTGTAAGTAAAATAATTTTGTATTGAGTACGGTAGAATACAGGTAACCAATGAAGTGACTGACAGAGTAGCTTTGCAGACAATGAACGTCTGGCTAGGAAGATTAGCTTTGCAGCTGCATTCATGATGGACTGTAGTGGTGAGAGTCTGTATTGGGGAAGGCCAATAAGGAGACTATTGCAATATTCAATGTGGGAGATGATGAGAGCATGGATTACAGTTTTTGCAGTGTCTTGTGTAAGGTAAGGGCGAATTTTAAATATGTTTTTTAGGTGCATGTGGCATGATTTTGAGACATTGAATGTGGGGAACAAAGGAAATTTCTGAGTCAACACCTTGAGAGGTAGGAAAGATTGTCATCTTCTCAACAGCAATAGAGATATCTGGCTGGTAACTACTATTTATTGGTGGAAATGCAATTAATTCTGTTTTTGAGATATTAAGTTTGAGGTGGCGAGATGACATCCAGGATGAAACAGCAGAAAGGCATTCAGAGACACGGCCCAATACAGATGGGGACAGGCCCGGGGAGGATAGGTAGAGCTGAGTATCATCTGCATACAGATGATACTGAAATCCAAAGGAGCTGATTAGTTTGCCAAGAGATGAGGTATAGATTAAGAAAAGCAGAGGACCTAAAACTGAACCCTGAGGTACTCCAACTGAAAGAGGTAGCGAAGAGGAGGTAGAATCCGAGAAACGAACACTAAAGTAGCGGTTAGATAGGTAGGATGAGAACCAGGAGAGGGCTGAGTCTTTAAGACCTAGGGATTGTAGTCTTTGTATGAGAAGTGTGTGGTCAACAGTGTCAAAAGCAGCAGAGAGATCTAGAAGAATTAGTAGTGAATAGTGGCCTTTAGACTTAGCAGTGACCAGATCATTCACAACTTTAGTCAGTGCTGTCTCTGTGGAGTGTTGGGCACGAAAGCCTGACTGATGCGGGTCCATTAAGTTGTGCTAGTTAAGAAAGTGTGTGAGGCGAGTGTAGGCAAGTCTTTCAAGTAGTTTGGAGGTGCATGGAAGTTGAGAAATGGGACGGTAGTTTGAGAGAGAGCTTGGATCAGAATTCTGTTTTTTCAGAATCGGAGTAATAACTGCTTGTTTGAACAATGAAGGAAAGACACCAGTAGAGAAAGAGAGGTTACAGATTTTAGTTAAGGTTGGGATGAGCACAGGAGACAGAGATTTACTTATTTGCGAGGGTATAGGGTCAAGAGGAGAGGTAGTAGAGTGGGAGGAAGAGAAAAGTGCAGATATTTCATCTTTATTTGTGGGATCAAATGAAGCAAATGCTTCAGAGGGCTCAGGTATGGAATTGAGCATATCACCAACTGAGTTGGAGCATACCAATTCATCTCTGATCTTGTCAATCTTATCCCTGAATTTGGAAGCAAGATCTTGTGCATGGATAGTGGTTGGTGGCTTGGGTGAGGGAGGGTTGAGAAGGGATTTAATTGTATTAAAAAGACGTTTTGGGTTAGAGGCTTGAGCAGAAATGAGAGTTTGGAAATATGTTTGTTTGGCAGTTCCCAGGGCATAACTATAGTACTGGTAGATAGTCCTATATGTGAGGAAATCCATTGGACTGTGAGATTTACGCCATTTACGCTCAGCTTTGCGTGAGATATTTTGTATGTGTCTCGTTAATTTAGAGTGCCATGGTTGGCGTCTAGGCCTACGTGGAGTGTGGTGGGTAACTGGGGCCACTTCATCCAGGGCTGTTTTGAGGGTTAGGTTTAGGTGTGATACCGCCATCTCAGGAGTAGTAAATGTAGAAATAGGAGCAAGCTGTTGTTGCAGTGAGGAGGAGAGTACTTGAAAATAAATATCATTAATATTTCTGCGGGCTTGAGGTGGATTAAATGATTTCTGTGTTTTTGAGTTAGAAGTACAAGAGGACAGCGTGCAGGAGATACGGTTGTGATCTGAGAGAGGGAAAGGAGAATTGGTGAATTCAGACACTGGGCCTTATTTTGGTTCATTCTTTCTGACAAAATCCTTCTTAGATGGGCAAAACCATGTGCACTGCAGGGGGGGCAGTTGTAACATGTGCAGAGAGAATTCGATTTGGGTGGGGTTTTATTTCAAAGTGAGATCTATATTGCAGTGTAAAAATAAAGCAGTCAGTATTTTCCCTGCACAGAAACAAAATTACTCACCCAAATCTAATTCTCTCTGCACATGTTACATCTGCCCCACCTGCAGTGCACATGGTTTTGTCCATCTAAGAAGGATTTTGTCAGAAAGAATGAACCAAAATAAGGCCCACTGAGCACAGCTTAGTGAATACCAGATCAAGGCAGTGGCCCTCCCGATGAGTAGAGGAGTCAGTCCATTGGGAGAGGCTGAGAGAGGAGGTTAGAGAGTGTAGTTTGGAGGCATGAGCAGCAGATTTTGGGCTATCACTAGCAATGTTGAAGTCACCCATGATGATGGTTGAGATGTCAGTGGAAAGGAAGTGAGGGAGCCAGGCAGAAAAATTGTGATGGCTGCCCAGGTGGGCGATAGATAGCTGCAACCCGCAGCGAGAAAGGAGTGTAAGTTCTGATGGAATGTACTTCAAATGATGTGAATGTGACTGATGGAACCTGTGGTATAACTGTGTATGTGAAGGATTGGGATAGTAATATTCCAACCCCACCTCCTCTGCTGTCACCAGGCCTGGGTGTGTGTGTGAAGTGGTGAGCACCATGTGACACGGCTGCAGGGGAGGCTGTGTCTGATTGTGAGAGCCATGTTTCTGTTATAGCCAGCAGGTTGAAGTTGTTTGAAATGAAGAGGTCGTTGATGGATGTTTATTTGTTGCCAACAGAGCGTGCATCCCATAACGCACATTTTAGTGATTTGGGGGATGAAGGGAGGCATTTGATGTTTATGAGGTTAGCTGGATTACTATGTTCCTGAGAGTTAGGTGCCTGCGAGCGGGGCAAGCAGCTGGGGCCTGGATTAAGTGAAATGTCACCAGCTAATAGAAGCAGTAGAGAGAGAGATAGGTGTAGCTGCAGGTGGTTTGTGAATGTTGTTTCTGGCGATAGTTTGTGGATGTTATTGTCAATGTAGAGAGATATGTAAATATCTCATGAGTGTTTATCTGCTGGCAATGTCCCCATCTACCTTAATGAGTCCTGTTTGCCGTCCTCTCCCAGAGCTACGTAGGACTGGTCACTGGCTCTTCCTCCCACGTATACAGTAGGTAAAGGTGTGAGTGTATTAGAATGCTGTCATTATACTAATGACCTATCCGGCCGTAACCCAGTATGGCGATCAATACCAAGACTACAGTTAGGGTAATCATGTCAATTATTAATCACACGTCACCTGAGTTAAATAACATTATAGGCCTCCTATTGATCACTCCCTAATAACCAGGGAAGAGTGGGTACAGGGAGGAGCGAGGACGCGATAACGGGCCTTATTCAGATACAACGCCCCGCCGAATGCTCCCCCCACCCCCAATGTGAGGGGGGACAGGGGAAAACGGTGCGCCTTGGTTTATTGCCCCATGGGTACCTTCATCCTATTCAGCAAGGATGGGTGAGACAGAATCTTCTGCTGCCATCAGCCTGTTAAGTGGGTTTGACATTTTAGCCCACTGCCACATGTCTTGCTAGCACTGGCACAGATCATGTGCTTGCAGCTTCATAGGTAACACTTTTGGCAGCTGTCATTTATTACCCGCTTCCATGCAGTAATAAGTGACTCCTGTTGGAATTTTGGTTTTCCGTAGGCCTTAGAACCTACCCCCTTACCGCAGTTTTCTTGTCATCGGTCACTCCTCTGCCCCCCTCCCTCCCTCCCTTCCTGACCTCACCAATCATCCCGGTCCCATGCCCAGACTGTCACTGATAACTTGAATGAACTTTGCCCATTTCCTTATCATTAAACCAACAGAGGTTTCCCAGTGAGCAGACCCAGAGGACTCGCAGCCAGACATCGCCTCTGCCGCAGGTGCCACCATGTGCACTGGGAAATGTTCTCGCTTCGTCGGCCTGTCCCTTCTCCCCATGGCCTTCCTATGTATCATCGCCAACCTCCTACTCATATTCCCTAACGGAGAAACCAAATGGACCAACGACCTCACACTCCAAGTCTGGCTGATGGCCGGCATCCTGGGCAGCGGGCTCTTTGTGAGTATGGCGTGCGTTCTATCGGGGTGACGTTACTACTGGTCTCTCCCTACACGGACTTGGGGAAGCGGAAATCCAGGCTGCAGCCTCTTCCCGGTGCAGGACCCCACATATAGCCTGCAGCTTACGTTCCTTTAGAATGTAAGCTCTCACGAGCAGGGCCCTCTGCCCTCACACCCAAACCGTTTGTTCTCTGCCACCCCGATACTTCTGTCAGTGCCACCTGCTGACGCAGCTATGTATATATACCCTGGACCTGTACTGTAGCGCGCTGTGTTTTGCCTATTTGTGTACTCTGTAATTGGGCGCTGCAGATCCCTTGTGACTCACTCATAAATCGGTCATCTCTACCGACGGCATCTGCCCCTGGTAATATGCTTTACGGGCTGTTAGGTCGACAGTCAAAAGGTTAGAATGATCTGAAGGTCGACATGTTTCATGTCACAATGAGAAAAGGTCGACATGAGATTATTATTTATTTTTTTCTGGTGTTTAGTTGACACATGTCAACGTGGACACCATATTGACATGTGTCAACTAAACACTGCCATGTACTATTATATGCCCACTGGGGTGGTAACGTATGAACAAGTCTGTTAAAAAAAATCTCATGTCTGTCTTTTTCAATGTCGACCTTTTTTATGTCCACCTTTTTATGTGTCGACCTTTGACTTGTAGTACACAGACAGCTCCTCAGCTTCCTCAACTGTATCGTGTACTGAGCATTGTTACCTGTGCTCTATGTTATTGTCTCAGTTAGTGTTCTGTTTAGTTGTGTGCTCCCTGTATCGTTATAACGTGTGCCCTATGTACGGCGCTGCCCCTGGTAGTACACAGACCGCTCCTCTGCTTCCTCGCCTGTATGGTGTACTGAGCATTGTTACCTGTGCTCTATGTTATTGTCTCAGTTACTGTTCTGTTTAGTTGTGTGCTCCCTGTATTGTTATAATGTGTGCCCTCTGTACGGCGCTGTCCCTGGTAGTACACAGACAGCTCCTCTGCTTCCTCGCCTGTATGGTGTACTGAGCATTGTTACCTGTGCTCTATGTTATTGTCTCAGTTACTGTTCTGTTTAGTTGTGTGCTCCCTGTATCGTTATAACGTGTACCCTATGTACGGCGCTGCCCCTGGTAGTACACAGATCGCTCCTCTGCTTCCTCGCCTGTATGGTGTACTGAGCATTGTTACCTGTGCTCTATGTTATTGTCTCAGTTACTGTTCTGTTTAGTTGTGTGCTCCCTGTATTGTTATAATGTGTGCCCTATGTACGGCGCTGCCCCTGGTAGTACACAGACCGCTCCTCTGCTTCCTCGCCTGTATGGTGTACTGCGCATTGTTACCTGTGCTGTATGTTATTGTCTCCGTTACTGTTCTGTTTAGTTGTGTGCTCCCTGTATTGTTATAATGTGTGCCCTCTGTACGGCGCTGCCCCTGGTAGTACACAGACCGCTCCTCTGCTTCCTCGCCTGTATAGTGTACTGAGCATTGTTACCTGTGCTCTATGTTATTGTCTCAGTTACTGTTCTGTTTAGTTGTGTGCTCCCTGTATTGTTATAATGTGTGCCCTCTGTACAGCGCTGCCCCTGGTAGCACACAGATCGCTCCTCTGCTTCCTCGCCTGTATGGTGTACTGAGCATTGTTACCTGTGCTCTATGTTATTGTCTCAGTTACTGTTCTGTTTAGTTGTGTGCTCCCTGTATCGTTATAATGTGTGCCCTCTGTACGGCGCTGCCCCTGGTAGTACACAGACAGCTCCTCTGCTTCCTCGCCTGTATCGTGTACTGAGCATTGTTACCTGTGCTCTATGTTATTTTCTCAGTTACTGTTCTGTTTAGTTGTGTGCTCCCTGTATTGTTATAATGTGTGCCCTATGTACGGCGCTGCCCCTGGTAGTACACAGACCGCTCCTCTGCTTCCTCACCTGTATCGTGTACTGAGCATTGTTACCTGTGCTCTATGTTATTGTCTCAGTTACTGTTCTGTTTAGTTGTGTGCTCCCTGTATCGTTATAATGTGTGCCCTCTGTACGGCGCTGCCCCTGGTAGTACACAGACAGCTCCTCTGCTTCCTCACCTGTATCGTGTACTGAGCATTGTTACCTGTGCTCTATGTTATTTTCTCAGTTACTGTTCTGTTTAGTTGTGTGCTCCCTGTATTGTTATAATGTGTGCCCTATGTACGGCGCTGCCCCTGGTAGTACACAGACAGCTCCTCTGCTTCCTCGCCTGTATTGTGTACTGAGCATTGTTTTTTTTTAAATTCAATAATTTTTATTCACTTTTTTTTACATAACAAACAATACGCCCTTCCCCCCCCACATATATATATATGTCATAGGTAGTAACATAACAGACGAATTGGCAAAGTTAGGCATAGTCAACGTTTACATCGTGATGGCAATTATCAAAGGAGAGCTAAGGCACTGTATTCTAAACATTCGCATTTCTCTAGCATAGTACAGGATATGTAGATACCCGAGGGCGCCTACTCGGGTAAAGTTGGTAAGAGCATCCCAGAGAAAATAAAGAAATGTTCACGTACAAAGAGCATAATCACCATCCACTTACGTGGTTTGCAGTATTATATTAATATGCCAACAATGACTATGACAGCTAAATAATTCTGCCCAATACTAATATAGTAAATCAAAATAACCCCCCCCCCCCCCCAAATAACCAAAACAAACCTCCCTTATAACCCCCCACCCTGTACTACCCAACCCCAACTAAGGTGTACTTGGATCCCTGAACTATGCCCCCCCATCTAACTATGCTAACTTATGCTACCTAACTATTCCCATCCCCCCCCCCCCCCCCCCCAAATAATGATAGGATATTATACCAAGTATGTGTTTAGGGCTTAATTTTAGACCACAAAAAGATCAAATCACAATCGAGCTTTCCCCCTAAATATCAACAATATAGATTTGCCAGGATAAATCTATAAAAATAGAAATTAAAATGCCCTACCCCCCCCCATATAAAAGTACAGGATAGAAGTAGAGATAACCCGAGGGCTGCAAACCCATGGCTCTTAAAGCAGACAACATTTTACCCAGTTCCCCAACCTGAACATATGCATATAGGATAGTGCCCTTAGTAACGTGTATATATAGGAGCTAGCATGTGGCCTCGTTTAAAAGAGTACTCTACCATCTATAGAGAAATAGGCTTAGAAAAAACATTGTTCCAATAGACAAAAGTCCGAGCATAGACAAGAAAAAAATGTCCCAGATTGCCATATAGTGCGGTACGTTAGTCCGGCCATCTCTCCGGCCCAATGCAGGGAAAGAATAACGGACCAGGGTTTCCTCCAGCATCAAAGGGAAAAGCAGGGGAAGATTCAAGGTAGAAGTACGATCCGTTCCAAGTATGTTTGGCATGTGTTCCATATACGTAAAGCAATTTTGAGCATGCCGCAGGACGTATAAGATGGCAAGACAGGATTCTAGACATATTTACAGGGTTATGCAAGTAGTTGCCCTGACAGTATAATAGTGTATAGACCTCATAGGTTGTAGGGACATTACATGTGTACACATCGTTTACACATACATCAGCAGGTGCAGCAGGTGTATCGTTGTCACAGAGGGGACCAATATTATCCCACTGTAAGCCAGTAAGTTTATTGAGAAGCCTGTCTGTAACAGAGGTAATGACCTGCAGGATATGCTTCAATGAGGCTTCCATCTCAAGCTTAATACCAGGAGGGGACAGGGATGTAAACGCAGTCCCACAGTCACAAGTTATCTCTGCAGTAATATATGGAGGCAAGCACGTTCCAGGGTTATAGGCAAATATCAGCAGAAAGCCGCCCCTCTCCTCCTTCAGCGATAGCAGGATTTTTCAAGGGAAACAGTATATAGATATGGGTCTTAAAGGCACCAGTATAATGATCCCAGGCACCCCAGGCAGGCAGTCAATAGAGTGTGAACCGACCGTATCCACAGCTGACCCCCACTATAATGTCAGGAGTTAATGCACTCACATATGGTCCATAGCGTTGACCTCCAGCAGTGTCCAGGATTAGTAACAGCCAGGCACAAGAGAGACACTACAGATGTAGTAAAGTGCCCCAGCCCGACCTCCACGCGGGCAAGATGGCGCCCGCCCTCCCTGCGCGGCCCGCAGCAGCACCCCCAAGACGGGAGCACTCCCTGCTCTCTCCGCTCCAATAACAGGGAGCAGCCGGCGCCAGCACCTCTCACCTGCCGTAGTATCCGGGCAGGCAGCGCCGTCGCAGTATCCCGGCGGTGAAGGGAAAAGGACCAACGGCGTCTGGATCCCTGCTGTTGTGCAGGCCGCGGGCAGCGTCGTCCCCCGTCCAGCGGCCGGATAAGCCTTGAAGGTCACTGGCAGTACTGCTGGGCACAAGGCACTGTATCTTGCTCCCTGTGTGAGGGTCAGGGTCCCCGGCGGCAGCGAAAAAGGATATTATTCAGGATCTGTGTACTGAGCATTGTTACCTGTGCTCTATGTTATTGTCTCAGTTACTGTTCTGTTTAGTTGTGTGCTCCCTGTATTGTTATAATGTGTGCCCTCTGTACGGCGCTGCCCCTGGTAGTACACAGACCGCTCCTCTGCTTCCTCGCCTGTATCGTGTACTGCGCATTGTTACCTGTGCTCTATGTTATTGTCTCCGTTACTGTTCTGTTTAGTTGTGTGCTCCCTGTATTGTCATAATGTGTGCCCTCTGTACGGCGCTGTCAACCCTTTGTGACGCCTTATAAATCGTGTAATAATAATGTGATGGTGGCTGCGGCCAGGGTACAGGCACCTCCTACAGAACTGTGCGGCCCTCTTACCCTGTCTCTCTGTGGTTCCTGCAGATGCTGTGCCCTTCATGTAACGCCATCCGTGCTGGTGGTAAGGGCTGCTGCGGAGAGGGATGCTGTGGGAATCGCTGCCGGGTAAGTATCGCTGTGAGACGCAGCAACTCCCGAGGGGGTTTATGTCGGTGTGTTCCGTCAGCATGCCGACGCGGGCATCCCGAAGGAGGGAACCCAGTACATTTCTGCATCCTTAGTTCTACTGAAGGGGATACCTCATGAAGGTCGACATACACTGAGCGTCGACACCTGACACAGGTCAACATGGATAAGGTTGACAGAGTGGGAAGGTCGACAAAAGCATTAGCTCGACAATGGGAGGGTCAACGGTCCAAAGGTCGTGTGAGTTTTTCACGTTATTATTTTTGAGCTGACATGTGCCGACACGCGGTATTCCATTCCCTACCATCCACTACGGCGTGGTGGGAGTATATAATAGTGCGTGCCCGAAGCGTGGCGGGCACTGCGGTCTCCATGTCGACATTTGGGACAAATTACAAACATGCAAAACTCATGTTGACTTTTTGACTGTAAACCTTTTCATTTTCAACCTAATGCCCGTGTCGGCCTCCCACCCTGTCAACCTTAGCCATGTTCTTATATTTCAAGTGTCAACCCTATGACCCACACTCCTATTGAGATGGGATGTTTCCCATAACAACCAAGCAGATTCTCTTTCTTATTTATTTACCACCTTCTAGAAGGTAATGGATAAAATCTGATTGGTTGTCCGTAGCAACAGCCCATCTACAGTGGAACGCCCATCTTAGTATATTTACCCCTTAATGCCCCTTTATCCTGGATAATAAAATATGGGAGTAATCCGGCAATCTGAGTAACAGCCGTCCCTGTGGGCCCTAAGGCAGGGACTTTGGCCCTAAGGCCGGTACTTTGGCGTACATCTCTGAATGAATGTCTCTTTGTGTCCCGTCCCAGATGTTACGCTCGGCCATATCCTCCATATTTGGAGGACTGGGAAGCTTCTACTGTGTGGTGGTGTCCGGGACGGCCCTGAATGACGGACCACGGTGCAACCTGAACAACCAGACCGGCGACGCCTCAAAGTGGGGCTACCACCTGAAGGAATTGCCGTAAGCAAACACTATGCACAGTACATGAACTATTTCTAAGCTGCTCCCTACCCTAAACCACCCTGTGTACATTCATGTCAATCCGCAAGCACTCCTAACAGGCCATGTTTTCTGGATTTCTCTCACCATACACAAGGGGAGTTGCTCTATTTCGCTGTGTCGGTAACTATCCCATTTGGGTCCTCCAATAAAAACTGATGACCCGTTGCGTGTTCTTGAGGACTGGAGTTGAGAACTTCTGGGCAAGATAAAAGCAGACATCTTTCTTTATAGACTAATATAATTCATCTAAATGTGTCTCCTTTGTCTGGTCTCCAATTTTTTTTTTTTTTTTTTTTTTAGTTGCCTGGTTTCAATATTTTTTTTGGTTTCCTGGTGTCCAGTATTAGTTGGTTTTGTTGCCTGGTCTCCAGTTTTAGTTTGTTTTGTTGCCTGGTCTCCAGTTTTAGTTGGTTTTGTTGCCTGGTCTCCAGTTTTAGTTGGTTTTGTTGCCTGGTCTCCAGTTTGAGTTGGTTTTGTTGCCTGGTCTCCAGTTTTAGTTGGTTTCGTTGCCTGGTCTCCAGTTTTAGTTGGTTTCGTTGCCTGGTCTCCAGTTTTATTGGTTTCGTTGCCTGGTCTCCAGTTTTAGTTGGTTTTGTTGCCTGGTCTCCAGTTTTAGTTGGTTTTGTTGCCTGGTCTCCATTTTTAGTTGGTTTTGTTGCCTGGTCTCCAGTTTTAGTTGGTTTTGTTGCCTGGTCTCCAGTTTTAGTTGGTTTCGTTGCCTGGTCTCCAGTTTTAGTTGGTTTTGTTGCCTGGTCTCCATTGGAGGTTTCTATTGTTTTATTTTGAACTAGTTACTCTTTGCTTTTGCTCCTTGGACTAATCCACATCCAGATTTTTTTCAATGAGGGGAACAAACAGAAGGTGCTTATTTTGAACAATTGATATCTCTTTACATCAAAATTCGAGCAAAATGACTGCAGCCCCTCGTCCAAAATGGAGCTTAGCAGGATAACAGAGCGTCTCCCGCAGGTGTAATGCTCCGGTGACACAAACCCACACAGCTCTGTTTATCATTCTGCGTTATATATATATATATATATATATATATGTACATTTTCATGGGATTGATAGCTGATGATTCGAGCAGAGAAAATCACCGTCAAATCATTGAGCTGTGCCAGGTGGTTTGGGGTAGATCTGGAATTACTTATGTGCGAAACGCGTCGCTTTGTGGAATGAGAGAAATATACTGTTCAGTGGGTTGTTGTGGAAATGCCACTTATCGCTCTTTGTCACTATTTGTTCTACAGGGATAGTTACTTATTTAATAAGACATCGTGGGACATCTGCGTGCAGCCGCCTAACGTGGTACTCTGGAACATTGTGCTGTTCTCCATCCTCCTGGGCATCGGAGCGATACAGTTTGTCCTTTGTGCCATTCAGATTATCAACAGTCTCTTTGGGGTAATGTGCGGAGACTGCAGGAAAGACGGCAAAGTGAGTACCATTCATGTCTTACATCCGTAGACCCACGTTGTGTGTAAGCTGTGGTTTCTGTGTGGCTGTTGTGTTGCTAAATTATGACACAATCTGTGCAATGTGCGGCACAGCAAAGAAATTATCATAATGTATTCATATGTTTTAGTTATATGTAAAGTATAGTGGTAGGGCCAGAGGCATATCACAGATCGGCAAATCAGGCAAGTGACTGCAACTTCTGATTGGCTGCCAGATCTCAATCTTAAATGTAAAAAGCTCCTTTTTTTTGCTTTGAGGAAGGAATTTAGGATACGGGAGCATGAGGTTATACTAGAGGAGAGAAGATTTCGTACCCTTAGAAGGAAAAACTTTTTTACGTTCAGGGCAGCCAAATTGTGTAACTGTCTTCCTGGAGAGGCGGTGTCGGCATCTGGAGAGGTGGTGTCGGCAGCTGGAGAGGTGGTGTCGGCAGACACAATAAATACATTTAAAATAAATATTTATAAAAACAATCGTAATTTTGACCAAAATTAAATCAAAATACACAATTTATATATAGGGATATATATATATAGGGATATAACAAATAGACCAGACCCAAAGGTTGAACTTGATGGACATACGTCTTTTTTCAGCCTAAACTACTATGTAACTATGGGGGGGTATTCAATTCCAGGCAAAATTTTTGCCAGGTGAAGAATCACCAGCTTTCCCCCCTTTTTTGGGGGTGAATTTGACTCATTTGGGTGAATTCAATCCCTGTTTTTTGCCTGGGTGAAAACTTTAGCATTGGTGAAAACTGCGTAAATCAGCAAAATTGCGGCAAATTCACGCGGTATTGGTGCATTTGCTGCGGTTTTCACCTGTTTTTGCGGCCGTTTTCGGACCAACAACCAAAAAGGCCCGTGATTGAATACTGATAGGCAAATGTTTGGCATTTTTTACCTGGTGAAAACCTCGGCCAAGATTGAATACGCCCCTACTGTATGTAGCTATGTAAGTTCCTTGTACAGTATAAACGCCCTACATCCACTCTGTTTGAGCATTATTCAGTCCGGAATCCCTGTGTTATCCTCCTCCGTAGATATGACTATTTTATCTGCAGATCATATTGTATAATCATTACATGCCAGGATCCTGGGATGTGACTATGACCGTACTTATATATTACCGCTCGTCTTGTTTTATGTTTTGACCCCGCAGACAACAATGCAATATGTCCCTATTATTGCGGCCCAAATTGTTGAGTTGTTGAATTTAGTAAATTAATCATTTTATTTTCCGGCCCGGCATAGCAGGAAAACCGTCTCTACCTTGAAAGCCTAAATGTCACCAAGCGTAAAAACTAAGCGTAAATGACAGAAATGACGCCACTGATACCACCTCCGACCCACATGCGCTATGGTCTGCCGCTCATGATAATACTGTTATTTATCTTGTTTTAAATGTTTTGTGGTGTACTTTGCTGTATTATATATTACTGACAATGTTTCTCCTCTGTAGAATGAAGGCTGAAAGAATCTACTCTCACCTCTCACCTCTGACCTCTGTCGCCGCGACCCTTATGGACTTTATAATGACGTGTCTTAACCTGGATTTTTTTTTTTAAAATACTCCTGACGGAGAAAACTTTTTTTTTTTGTCCTCATGGGTTTATTTTGTGTGACTAAATGTCACGACGGATATCGATGGATGCATTGACATATTGTAACGTTAAAATGAATCTGCTTATCTATTTGAATAAATAATTAGCTTAATGTCTACTTATGAGCTGGCGGCATCAGGGGGGAGGGGTCAATGCAGGAAGCAACCTATCAGGTAACCTGCAGCCTCAATCACCAATCGATTCTCTTTTTACCTGCCTGGGTGCAAATAAGACAATCAAAGCAAGCATCTCATTGGACAGTCTAGTTCTGTGCAAAATATCCGTCCAAGGCCCTTTTCGTAAATGGGCCCATAATAACTAATAATAATAATAATAATAATAATAATCCACATTGCTGATGCTAATAGGAAAAACAGTTTATGATGGAAGATTGTGGGAGATTTAGACAGACCCCTGAACCGCCAGATGCTATATTTACTTAGGAAACTCCCTTGAATGCGCAACCGCTGCCGAGTTCCCATGTCACTTCCTACATATCTGACGCAAGCACTACCATTATCTGTCCGCGTATTCCAGGCCGTCGCTTCAGCACTACCATTATCCCATTATCTGTCCGTGTATTCCAGGCCGTCGCTTTAGCACTACCATTATCCAATAATCTGTTCGTGTATTCCAGACCGTCGCTTCAGCACTACCATTATCTGTCCGTGTATTCCAGGCCGTCGCTTCAGCACTACCATTATCCCATTATCTGTCCGTGTATTCCAGGCCGTCGCTTCAGCACTACCATTATCCCATTATCTGTCCGTGTATTCCAGGCCGTCACTTCAGCACTACCATTATCCCATTATCTGTCCGTGTATTCCAGCCCGTCGCTTCAGCACTACCATTATCCCATTATCTGTCCGTGTATTCCAGGCCGTCGCTTTAGCACTACCATTATCCCATTATCTGTCCGTGTATTCCAGCCCGTCGCTTCAGCACTACCATTATCCCATTATCTGTCCGTGTATTCCAGCCCGTCGCTTCAGCACTACCATTATCCCATTATCTGTCCGTGTATTCCAGCCCGTCGCTTCAGCACTACCATTATCCCATTATCTGTCTGTGTATTCCAGGCCGTCGCTTCAGCACTACCATTTTCCCATTATCTGTCCGTGTATTCCAGGCCGTCGCTTCAGCACTACCATTATCCCATTATCTGTCCGTGTATTCCAGCCCGTCGCTTCAGGACTACCATTATCCCATTATCTGTCCGTGTATTCCAGCCCGTCGCTTCAGCACTACCATTATCCCATTATCTGTCTGTGTATTCCAGCCCGTCGCTTCAGGACTACCATTATCCCATTATCTGTCCGTGTATTCCAGGCCGTCGCTTTAGCACTACCATTATCCCATTATCTGTCCGTGTATTCCGGGCCGTCGCTTCAGCACTACCATTATCCCATTATCTGTCCGTGTATTCCGGGCCGTCGCTTCAGCACTACCATTATCCCATTATCTGTCCGTGTATTCCAGGCCGTCACTTCAGCACTACCATTATCCCATTATCTGTCCGTGTATTCCAGGCCGTCGCTTCAGCACTACCATTATCCCATTATCTGTCCGTGTATTCCGGGCCGTCGCTTCAGCACTACCATTATCCCATTATCTGTCCGTGTATTCCGGGCCGTCGCTTCAGCACTACCATTATCCCATTATCTGTCCGTGTATTCCGGGCCGTCGCTTCAGCACTACCATTATCCCATTATCTGTCCGTGTATTCCAGGCCGTCGCTTCAGCACTACCATTATCCCATTATCTGTCCGTGTATTCCAGGCCGTCGCTTCAGCACTACCATTATCCCATTATCTGTCCTTGTATTCCAGGCCGTCGCTTCAGCACTACCATTATCCCATTATCTGTCCGTGTATTCCAGGCCGTCACTTCAGCACTACCATTATCCCATTATCTGTCCGTGTATTCCAGGCCGTCGCTTCAGCACTACCATTATCCCATTATCTGTCCGTGTATTCCGGGCCGTCGCTTCAGCACTACCATTATCCCATTATCTGTCCGTGTATTCCGGGCCGTCGCTTCAGCACTACCATTATCCCATTATCTGTCCGTGTATTCCGGGCCGTCGCTTCAGCACTACCATTATCCCATTATCTGTCCGTGTATTCCAGGCCGTCACTTCAGCACTACCATTATCCCATTATCTGTCCGTGTATTCCAGCCCGTCGCTTCAGCACTACCATTATCCCATTATCTGTCCATGTATTCCAGGCCGTCGCTTCAGCACTACCATTATCCCATTATCTGTCCGTGTATTCCAGGCCGTCGCTTCAGCACTACCATTATCCCATTATCTGTCCGTGTATTCCAGGCCGTCGCTTCAGCACTACCATTCTCCCATTATCTGTCTGTGTATTCCAGGCCGTCGCTTCAGCACTACCATTATCCCATTATCTGTCCGTGTATTCCGGGCCGTCGCTTCAGCACTACCATTATCCCATTATCTGTCCGTGTATTCCAGCCCGTCGCTTCAGCACTACCATTATCCCATTATCTGTCCGTGTATTCCAACCCATCGCTTCAGCACTACCATTATCCCATTATCTGTCCGTGTATTCCAGCCCGTCGCTTCAGCACTACCATTATCCCATTATCTGTCCGTGTATTCCAGCCCGTCGCTTCAGCACTACCATTATCCCATTATCTGTCCGTGTATTCCAGCCCTCGCTTCAGCACTACCATTATCCCATTATCTGTCAGTGTATTCCAGCCCGTCGCTTCAGCACTACCATTATCCCATTATCTGTCCGTGTATTCCAGCCCGTCGCTTCAGCACTACCATTATCCCATTATCTGTCCGTGTATTCCAGGCCGTCGCTTCAGCACTACCATTATCCCGTTATCTGTCCGTGTATTCCAGGCCGTCGCTTCAGCACTACCATTATCCCATTATCTGTCCGTGTATTCCAGGCCGTCGCTTCAGCACTACCATTATCCCATTATCTGTCCGTGTATTCCAGGCCGTCTCTTCAGCACTACCATTATCCCATTATCTGTCCGTGTATTCCAGGCCGTCGCTTCAGCACTACCATTATCCCATTATCTGTCCGTGTATTCCAGCCCGTCGCTTCAGCACTACCATTATCCCATTATCTGTCCGTGTATTCCAGCCCGTCGCTTCAGCACTACCATTATCCCATTATCTGTCCGTGTATTCCAGACCGTCGCTTCAGCACTACCATTATCCCATTATCTGTCCGTGTATTCCAGGCCGTCACTTCAGCACTAACATTATCCCATTATCTGTCCGTGTATTCCAGCCCGTCGCTTTTAGCACTACCATTATCCCATTATATGTCCGGGTATTCCAGGCCGTCTCTTCAGCACTACCATTATCCCATTATCTGTCCGTGTATTCCAGGCTGTCGCTTCAGCACTACCATTATCCCATTATCTGTCCGTGTATTCCAGGCCGTCTCTTCAGCACTACCATTATCCCATTATCTGTCCGTGTATTCCAGGCCGTCTCTTCAGCACTACCATTATCCCATTATATGTCCGGGTATTCCAGGCCGTCTCTTCAGCACTACCATTATCCCATCATCTGTCCGTGTATTCCAGGCTGTCGCTTCAGCACTACCATTATCCCATTATCTGTCCGTGTATTCCAGGCCGTCTCTTCAGCACTACCATTATCCCATTATCTGTCCGTGTATTCCAGGCCGTCTCTTCAGCACTACCATTATCTGTCCGTGTATTCCAGGCCGTCTCTTCAGCACTACCATTATCCCATTATCTGTCCGTGTATTCCAGCCCGTCGCTTCAGCACTACCATTATCCCATTATCTGTCCGTCAGTGATTGGCCGCCGTGCATTACCGCCTGTAGGCGTGGTTTGTAGCCCGTAACTGTGTATTATATCTCTTCAGCCTATAATAAAGACACTGATGTCCACAATGCAGGGTCTGTACTGTACTCTCTTGTAATGTTGCTTTTCCCCCTCATTAAACCATATGTTTATTTATCGACTGGATACGTTTCTGGTTACTGTGTTACAAACGGCATACAGTCATTCCGCTTGGTCTACGATGGGTGCCTGAGGAACAGCAAAGATCGTCACTAAAGATGGGACTTGGCGAGAGCTAGCGGGACGTTCCACATAGAACTCCGGGGATTCTAATAAAGATGCCAGAGTCCTACGTCCGAAAAGCTCAGAAACCATCCTAACCTCAAACTGCGACATCCCGCTTCTCTTCCTACTGGTAGGGGCCTAGTTGCGCTGTTCTCTGAAGGGAGTAGTACACACCATTGTAGGAAATGTTCAGTTTCTTGGCAATATCTCGCATGGAATAGCCTTCAATTTCTAAAAACAAGAATAGAGCGTCCCCCCCCCCCCCCCCCCCCCCCCCCCCCTTGGTATGCCTATGCACTGTACCATTAGAACACTGGAGTGAAGGTGGTTGGAAATGGGCTTCTGTTCAACTATGTAGATATTTCATTTAAAATAAAAGATGTTTGCAGCTAGTATAGTCATTTACCACAGTAACAATGTCTAGACCGTATTTGTGATTGATATAAAGTTATCTTGTTGAAAAATAATACAAGAGATTTTCTATCACAAGTAAAGACATTTCTAAGTGACCCCAAACTTTTGGACAGTAGTGTATATGTATGTTCCAGCATAAATCCGGATTGGCTACAGAAATTTACACCAAACTACTGTATGTATACATATGAGTTACAATCTGAGAACAATACTGGGGGAGAAACACCCCTAGCTCCCCTAGGGGTGGGACAGCAGCACAGAGTATATTAGGACACAGGATAACTCTAGAATGCCTGGAGCAATTTACACCTGACTTGTTACACATATGACTTCCTATCTGGGAACAAACACGGTGGGGGTAACCCACCCCTTGCAACCCTAGGAGTGGGACAGCAGCACAGAGTATATCAGGAGACAGGATATATCTGGAGCAATTTACACTAGTCATTCTATTTGATTGATGATCTAGGTAGATTAGACATTAGAGGAATGGTCAAGAGTATGGTTACAGTTTAATGCCAAAAAATGCAAAATCATGCACTTGTGTCTCAAAAATCCAAAGTCTAAGGGGGTTTTCAATGTAGGGTCGCGATTCTTGGGCTGGCCCGACAGCCGTGACCCTGTCCTGTTCTCGGTCGGCTCGACTGAGATTTTGTAGGTGGGATTCAATGTCCCGTCTGCCGAGCGCCTAGAAGTGGGCGTGGCCGCGAGAAGCGGACGGAAATAGTCAAGCTGCGGCCGGGAGCCGGTTGTCAGTTCCCAACCGTTCTCGGCAGAACCAGCCCGACTGCTTGTTGGGCACGTTCTGCCGAGATCCCCATTCAATGCTGTCGGGGAAGACAGCATTGAATAGGGCCCCGCCGCCATTTAGCTAATTGGCAATGGCAGCGGGAGATTGAATACCCCCCTAAATATAGTATAAATGGCACTATGATGGAAACTACTGAGGAAGAGAGGGATCTAGGTGTCACTATTTCAGGGGACTTAAAGGCAGGTAGGCAATGTATCAAAGCAATGAAGAAGGGGAGGCAGATGCTTGGTTGCAGAGGGAGAGGAATCCACACTCCACCAATGGCTTTTAAAGAGGTACCTGAAGACACCATATCTGATTAGCGGGACGCCGCACTCAGATACATCAGACGCAATACAATCCCCTTTGGGAACTGTTGGACATTTTTTGGATTTTTCATTCATAAGCCTACCACAGACCCTTATCCCCGAATTGGCCAGGCAGACTGCTAGTCTGGTGGGCACAATTGGGGACACAGTGTTGGTAGTTCTGCAGCCATCAGGGCTATTCATTACTGTTACCTTACCCCATGTATGATTACATTAAGCAAGTAAAGTTTTTGAACTAAACCATTGTGTCACCACTATCATTGTATTGTTAGGATTGTAGTAGGTCTGGACAACAGACCAGAAACACATAGGGACGGAGCGCAACACAAAACAATCTAAAAGATCTTAATATGTATAGTTTATAGCAGAGAAGGGAAAGACATGATAGAGACTGTCACATATATCAAGGGCTTGAACAAGGTACAGGTGGGAGACATTCTTCACAGGAAGAGGAGCAGCAGAACACGAGGACATGCACTGACACTGGGGGGAGGAAGGTACAGGTGGGAGACATTCTTCACAGGAAGAGGAGCAGCAGAACACGAGGACATGCACTGACACTAGAGGGAGGAAGGTACAGGTGGGAGACATTGTTCACAGGAAGAGGAGCAGCAGAACACGAGGACATGCACTGAAACTAGAGGGAGGAAGGTACAGGTGGGAGACATTCTTCACAGGAAGAGGAGCAGCAGAACACGAGGACATGCACTGACACTGGGGGGAGGAAGGTACAGGTGGGAGACATTCTTCACAGGAAGAGGAGCAACAGAACACGAGGACATGCACTGACACTAGGGGGAGGAAGGTACAGGTGGGAGACATTCTTCACAGGAAGAGGAGCAGCAGAACACGAGGACATGCACTGACACGGGGGGAGGAAGGTACAGGTGGGAGACATTCTTCACAGGAAGAGGAGCAGCAGAACACGAGGACATGCACTGACACTAGGGGGAGGAAGTTTCAGGGGAAATGTGAGGAAGAATGACTTCACAGAAAGAGTAGTAGATAATTGGAATAGACTCCCATCAGAGGTGGTAGAGGCAAATACAGTAGAGCAATTTTTGGTACTTGTTTCCTAGCACGGCGCCCGTCGGGTCCCATCGCATACCATTAGTTAAGGTATACAATGGGACCCGATTTGACCCGATATAAGGGTTTTAAGAGGTTCCTGTACAATTTTAAGATCGCGTCGCATCGCATGCCATTACAATGGCATACGACGCGACGCGATCACACCCGATTTCACATTATACAGCCACCCTGATGGCTGATTAGTATGTTAAATGCACCCACAGACCCGATTTTTAATTGTGCAGCCACCCTGATGGGTAATTACTATGTCAAATGCCCCCCCATTGTTAACGACACCCCACGACGAACACCAACCAGAAGCGTGGCGAGCGCAGTGAGCCCGCGAGGGGCGGTGGTACGCGTCCTCCGACCTTTTCATACCCCCACTATCCACGTCGGCGTGGAGTTGATTTTACATAGTGTGGCGAGCGGATACGGAATACAAATGCCTCTGAACTAGGACTCTGGACTCTGCTTCTACACTGCAGCTCTAACCAATTTACAAGGCAAAAAAATCGGCAATACACCAGTTAAGAGCTGCAGTGTGTAAGGGGTATCAGACAGAGGGCTAGATTCTCTAAGATTCAAAAGTGATAAACTGGAGAGTGATAAACAGCCAGCCAATCAGCTCCTACCTGACATGTCACAGGCTGTGTTTAAAAATGTCAGACAGGAGCTGATTGGCTGGCTGTTTATCACTCTCCATTTTATCACTTTTGAAGCTTAGAGAATCTGGCCCATAGGTTCCAAAACGCGGTCCTCAAGGCACCCCAACGGTCCAGATATTAAGTATATCCGTGCTTGGCCACAGGTGACTTAATTAGTAACTCAGTCAGTCTGATTTAACCATCTGTGCTGAGCCATGGATAGACCTAACCAGTGGCCTAACTATAAATTTTGCTCCTCCCAGGCAAAAAAGTTTCTCCCCCCCCCCCCCATGCCCCTTAAACATTACGTCACACATCATAATGCCCCTTGCACTATATGCCACATCAGTGGCGTAACTATAGCAACGCAGCCCCCGCGGTCGCGGGGGGGGGGGGGGGGCGCTGTGCATATCGGGGCGCCGGGGGGGCTGCGGTGCTATAGTAATCCCCCCGCCCCCCATCCCCCGCAGGCTTACCTGTCCGCGCGTCCCGGCTCCCCTCCTGGCTTCAATCAATGCTATGGAGACGGACCACGATAAAAATGGCCACCCCATAAAGCAGACTGTTCTCTGAAACTGTCTGCGGTATGGGGGCTGCCATTTTATCGTGGTCCGTCTGCATAGAATGAATTGAAGCCTTGAGGGGAGCCGGGACGCGCGGACAGGTAAGCATGCGGCAATGGGGGGAGGGGGCACGGGCGGGCGGACGGGAGGCAAGGGCGGCCGGACGGGCGGGCGGGGAGGGGGGGGCGCCCCCCCTATTAACGGCGGGGGGCGCCCCAAACAAAGCTAAGCCGCTGTGCCACATGCTGTCATTAACCTTACACTCCACACACCTAATTGCACCTTACACTGTGGCCGGAATTTAATGCCGCCTGAGTTCAGTGCAGTGCGAGATGTCCGCTGAATTCTGACGTTTATTAAAGGGGAATTAATTTCCAAGCATGGTTTTGCCTTGTAAGCTAATTCCCCTTTAAAAAGTGTCAGAATTCAGCGGACATCTCGCACTGCACTGAACTCAGGCGGCATTAAATTCCACCCTATACTGTCACACACCCTGATGCTCCTTACTCTATAGGCCACACATCATACTGCCCTTTACACTGCAGGAATTACACTAAGTCGCACCGACGCCAGAAAAAGGGTGTGACCTCACTGAGAGGGGGCATGGCTTATTAGGAATAATGCTCCCACAAGCCACGCCTCCCGTTTTCATCACTATGGAGCCCCTCTGTCTCCCATGAATAGATGCTCTGTGTAGGCGCAAAATGTCTATTCGCCCCTGCTCTGCCAAGCAGAGCACCGAGAGACAGGGCGTCTCCCAACTGCCCCTCCCCCCCATCGCAGGACATTGCTGCCCTTGGGTGGGACAGAGGGACAGTCACAAAAAAAAATTCCCTGTCCCACGAAAATCTGTACAGATAAGAAGTACTGTATACTGACAGATGCTAACGCATGGACACGCAGACGCAGGACAACCAGACAGATGCTGACAAATGGACAGATCCTAAAACATGGGCGCTGACAAGTTGGTACATATACGCTGACACAGACACATATGTTGACACATGGACACTGACAGACGCCTATACACAGGGATCCGCTGACACACGGACTGCACATAGAGACACTGATGCTGACAGACGCTGACATCCAGAGACATAACACAGACACCCAGACACTGACACAAATATGCTGACATGTGATGACACAGATGCTGACTGTTTTGCATCCCACTGTAGAAAACCAGGGTTTGAAAGGGTTAACCTTATTGCTGTGTTCAGCTCATGTGCAATTTTTTTGACAGGTCAAAAACGTGGGCATTTCACCATGATTTGCAGGTTACTACATGTGCGATTTTCGGTAAACGTGCTACTTTGCAGCTTTTTTTACATAAAAATCGCACATGTGCAAAAATCATTTCGCCCTCAAAGTTAAATATGATTCCTAATAAATGTAGCCCCCCCGGTCTTCATGCTGCCTGTGTGCGGTTATAGTGTCTGATTGTCCATACAGCAAATGTCCTGATTAACCAAGCACCATACTTATTGACATTGGAAGATCACTATGTGACTGTCAGTACAATGGACAATAACCAGGGCACACACTGAGGAACACAAACAACATACGTGACCAGTCCCGGTCCTACGCGGTTCTACATTTACGACAAGTACAGTAAATAAATAGCGTCATTGCTGTGTCTGTCTCAGTAGCTGTAGAGGATGGTGTCCGGGATGCTGCTCTTCGGCTCTCATGTCTTCTGCTGCTCAGCGCGTCTTCCGGACAGGATATGAAAAGTGAACCTAAATTAATCTATGTCAATGACACTGGTTATGGTGCCGGAGGGATTAAAGCGTGGGCTCCATGGAGTGCCAAGGCCGTAGGATTCCTTCTTAAGGTGATGTATTTACCATAGCGCACGGAATATTCTTCAGAGGATACTATAGAATGTGACGGCATATCAGAACCATATAGGCAGTACGGACGGTGTAATGGTTAGCATTACTGCCTCACAGCGCTGAGGTCATGGGTTCTATCCCCACCATGTGTTATATATACAGGGCAGTACGGACGGTGTAATGGTTATCATTACTGCCTCACAGCGCTGAGGTCATGGGTTCTATCCCCACCATGTGTTATATATACGGGCAGTACGGACGGTGTAATGGTTACATTACTGTATCACAGCGCTGAGGTCATGGGTTCTATCCCCACCATGTGTTATATATACGGGGCAGCACGGATGGTGTAATGGTTACATTACTGCCTCACAGCCCTGAGGTCATGGGTTCTATCCCCACCATGTGTTATATATACGGGGCAGTACGGCTGGTGTAATGGTTAGCATTACTGCCTCACAGCGCTGAGGTCATGGGTTCTATCCCCACCATGTGTTATATATACGGGGCAGTACGGATGGTGTAATGGTTACATTACTGCCTCACAGCGCTGAGGTCATGGGTTCTATCCCCACCATGTGTTATATATACGGGGCAGTATGGATGGTGTAATGGTTAGTATTACTGCCTCACAGCACTGAGGTCATGGGTTCTATCCCCACCATGTGTTATATATACGGGGCAGTACGGATGGTGTAATGGTTACATTACTGCCTCACAGCGCTGAGGTCATGGGTTCTATCCCCACCATGTGTTATATATACGGGGCAGTACTGATGGTGTAATGGTTACATTACTGCCTCACAGCGCTGAGGTCATGGGTTCTATCCCCACCATGTGTTATATATACGGGGCAGTATGGATGGTGTAATGGTTAGTATTACTGCCTCACTGCACTGAGGTCATTGGTTCTATCCCCACCATGTGTTATATATACTGGGCAGTACGGACGGTGTAATGGTTAGTATTACTGCCTCACAGCGCTGAGGTCATGGGTTCTATTCCCACCATTTGTTATATATACGGGGCAGCACGGACGGTGTAATGGTTAGTATTACTGCCTCACAGCGCTGAGGTCATGGGTTCTATCCCCACCATGTGTTATATATACCGGGCAGTACGGATGGTGTAATGGTTACATTACTGCCCCACAGCGCTGAGGTCATGGGTTCTATCCCCACCATGTGTTATATATACCGGGCAGTACGGATGGTGTAATGGTTAGTATTACTGCCTCACAGCGCTGAGGCCATGGGTTCTATCCCCACCATGTGTTATATATACGGGGCAGTACAGACGGTGTAATGGTCAGCATTACTGCCTCACAGCGCTGAGGTCATGGGTTCTATTCCCACCATGTGTTATATACGGGGCAGTACGGATGGTGTAATGGTTAGCATTACTGCCTCACAGCACTGAGGTCATGGGTTCTATTCCTACCATGTGTTATATATACGGGGCAGTACGGATGGTGTAATGGTTACATTACTGCCTCACAGCACTGAGGTCATGGGTTCTATTCCCCACCATGTGTTATATATACGGGGCAGTACGGATGGTGTAATGGTTAGTATTACTGCCTCACAGCACTGAGGTCATGGGTTCTATCCCCACCATGTGTTATATATACCGGGCAGTACGGATGGTGTAATGGTTATATTACTGCCTCACAGCACTGAGGTCATGGGTTCTATCCCCACCATGTGTTATATATACAGGGCAGTACGGATGGTGTAATGGTTACATTACTGCCTCACAGCGCTGAGGTCATGGGTTCTATCCCCACCATGTGTTATATATACGGGGCAGTACGGATGGTGTAATGGTTACATTACTGCCTCACAGCACTGAGGTCATGGGTTCTATCCCCACCATGTGTTATATATACGGGGCAGTACGGACGGTGTAATGGTTAGCATTACTGCCTCACAGCGCTGAGGTCATGGGTTCTATCCCCACCATGTGTTATATATACGGGGCAGTACGGATGGTGTAATGGTTACATTACTGCCTCACAGCGCTGAGGTCATGGGTTCTATTCCCACCATGTGTTATATATACGGGGCAGTACGGATGGTGTAATGGTTACATTACTGCCTCACAGCGCTGAGGTCATGGGTTCTATCCCCACCATGTGTTATATATACTGGGCAGTACGGACGGTGTAATGGTTAGTATTACTGCCTCACAGCACTGAGGTCATGGGTTCTATTCCCACCATGTGTTATATATACGGGCAGTACAGATGGTGTAATGGTTATAGTATTACTGCCTCACAGCGCTGAGGTCATGGGTTCTATCCCCACCATGTGTTATATATACGGGGCAGTACGGATGGTGTAATGGTTACATTACTGCCTCACAGCGCTGAGGTCATGGGTTCTATTTCCACCATGTGTTATATATACGGGGCAGTACGGATGGTGTAATGGTTACATTACTGCCTCACAGCGCTGAGGTCATGGGTTCTATTCCCACCATGTGTTATATATACGGGGCAGTACGGATGGTGTAATGGTTACATTACTGCCTCACAGCGCTGAGGTCATGGGTTCTATCCCCACCATGTGTTATATATACTGGGCAGTACGGACGGTGTAATGGTTAGTATTACTGCCTCACAGCGCTGAGGTCATGGGTTCTATTCCCACCATGTGTTATATATACGGGCAGTACGGATGGTGTAATGGTTATAGTATTACTGCCTCACAGCGCTGAGGTCATGGGTTCTATCCCCACCATGTGTTATATATACAGGGCAGTACGGATGGTGTAATGGTTAGCATTACTGCCTCACAGCGCTGAGGTCATGGGTTCTATCCCCACCATGTGTTATATATACGGGCAGTACGGACGGTGTAATGGTTACATTACTGTATCACAGCGCTGAGGTCATGGGTTCTATCCCCACCATGTGTTATATATACGGGCAGTACGGACGGTGTAATGGTTACATTACTGTATCACAGCGCTGAGGTCATGGGTTCTATCCCCACCATGTGTTATATATACGGGGCAGCACGGATGGTGTAATGGTTACATTACTGCCTCACAGCCCTGAGGTCATGGGTTCTATCCCCACCATGTGTTATATATACCGGGCAGTACGGATGGTGTAATGGTTAGCATTACTGCCTCACAGCGCTGAGGTCATGGGTTCTATCCCCACCATGTGTTATATATACGGGGCAGTACGGATGGTGTAATGGTTACATTACTGCCTCACAGCGCTGAGGTCATGGGTTCTATCCCCACCATGTGTTATATATACGGGGCAGTATGGATGGTGTAATGGTTAGTATTACTGCCTCACAGCACTGAGGTCATGGGTTCTATCCCCACCATGTGTTATATATACGGGGCAGTACGGATGGTGTAATGGTTACATTACTGCCTCACAGCGCTGAGGTCATGGGTTCTATCCCCACCATGTGTTATATATACGGGGCAGTACGGATGGTGTAATGGTTACATTACTGCCTCACAGCGCTGAGGTCATGGGTTCTATCCCCACCATGTGTTATATATACGGGGCAGTACGGATGGTGTAATGGTTACATTACTGCCTCACAGCGCTGAGGTCATGGGTTCTATCCCCACCATGTGTTATATATACGGGGCAGTATGGATGGTGTAATGGTTAGTATTACTGCCTCACTGCACTGAGGTCATTGGTTCTATCCCCACCATGTGTTATATATACTGGGCAGTACGGACGGTGTAATGGTTAGTATTACTGCCTCACAGCGCTGAGGTCATGGGTTCTATTCCCACCATTTGTTATATATACGGGGCAGCACGGACGGTGTAATGGTTAGTATTACTGCCTCACAGCGCTGAGGTCATGGGTTCTATCCCCACCATGTGTTATATATACCGGGCAGTACGGATGGTGTAATGGTTAGCATTACTGCCTCACAGCGCTGAGGTCATGGGTTCTATCCCCACCATGTGTTATATATACGGGGCAGTACGGATGGTGTAATGGTTACATTACTGCCTCACAGCGCTGAGGTCATGGGTTCTATTCCCACCATGTGTTATATATACGGGGCAGTACGGATGGTGTAATGGTTACATTACTGCCTCACAGCGCTGAGGTCATGGGTTCTATCCCCACCATGTGTTATATATACTGGGCAGTACGGACGGTGTAATGGTTAGTATTACTGCCTCACAGCACTGAGGTCATGGGTTCTATTCCCACCATGTGTTATATATACGGGCAGTACAGATGGTGTAATGGTTATAGTATTACTGCCTCACAGCGCTGAGGTCATGGGTTCTATCCCCACCATGTGTTATATATACGGGGCAGTACGGATGGTGTAATGGTTACATTACTGCCTCACAGCGCTGAGGTCATGGGTTCTATTTCCACCATGTGTTATATATACGGGGCAGTACGGATGGTGTAATGGTTACATTACTGCCTCACAGCGCTGAGGTCATGGGTTCTATTCCCACCATGTGTTATATATACGGGGCATTACGGATGGTGTAATGGTTACATTACTGCCTCACAGCGCTGAGGTCATGGGTTCTATCCCCACCATGTGTTATATATACTGGGCAGTACGGACGGTGTAATGGTTAGTATTACTGCCTCACAGCGCTGAGGTCATGGGTTCTATTCCCACCATGTGTTATATATACGGGCAGTACGGATGGTGTAATGGTTATAGTATTACTGCCTCACAGCGCTGAGGTCATGGGTTCTATCCCCACCATGTGGTATATATACGGGGCAGTACGGATGGTGTAATGGTTACATTACTGCCTCACAGCGCTGAGGTCATGGGTTCTATCCCCACCATGTGTTATATATACGGGGCAGTACGGATGGTGTAATGGTTACATTACTGCCTCACAGCGCTGAGGTCATGGGTTCTATTCCCACCATGTGTTATATATACGGGGCAGTACGGATGGTGTAATGGTTACAATACTGCCTCACAGCGCTGAGGTCATGGGTTCTATCCCCACCATGTGTTATATATACTGGGCAGTACGGACGGTGTAATGGTTAGTATTACTGCCTCACAGTGCTGAGGTCATGGGTTCTATTTCCACCATGTGTTATATATACGGGCAGTACGGATGGTGTAATGGTTATAGTATTACTGCCTCACAGCGCTGAGGTCATGGGTTCTATCCCCACCATGTGTTATATATACGGGGCAGTATGGACGGTGTAATGGTTACATTACTGCCTCACAGCACTGAGGTCATGGGTTCTATCCCCACCATGTGTTATATATACGGGGCAGTACGGACGGTGTAATGGTTAGCATTACTGCCTCACAGCACTGAGGTCATGGGTTCTATCCCCACCATGTGTTATATATACAGGGCAGTACGGATGGTGTAATGGTTACATTACTGCCTCACAGCACTGAGGTCATGGGTTCTATCCCCACCATGTGTTATATATATAGGGCAGTACGGATGGTGTAATGGTTACATTACTGCCTCACAGCACTGAGGTCATGGGTTCTATCCCCACCATGTGTTATATATACGGGCAGTACAGACTGTGTAATGGTTATAGCATTACTGCCTCACAGCACTGAGGTCATGGGTTCTATCCCCACCATGTGTTATATATACAGGGCAGTACGGATGGTGTAATGGTTACATTACTGCCTCACAGCACTGAGGTCATGGGTTCTATCCCCACCATGTGTTATATATACGGGGCAGTACGGATGGTGTCATGGTTATAGCATTACTGCCTCACAGCACTGAGGTTATGGGTTCTATCCCCACCATGTGTTATATATACAGGGCAGTACGGATGGTGTAATGGTTACATTACTGCCTCACAGCACTGAGGTCATGGGTTCTATCCCCACCATGTGTTATATATACGGGGCAGTATGGACGGTGTAATGGTTATACTGCCTCACAGCACTGAGGACATGGGTTCTATCCCCACCATGTGTTATATATACAGGGCAGTACGGATAGTGTAATGGTTAGCATTACTGCCTCACAGCACTGAGGTCATGGGTTCTATCCCCACCATGTGTTATATATACCGGGCAGTACGGATGGTGTAATTGTTAGTATTACTGCCTCACAGCACTGAGGTCATGGGTTCTATCCCCACCATGTGTTATATATACCGGGCAGTACGGATGGTGTAATGGTTAGCATTACTGCCTCACAGCACTGAGGTAATGGGTTCTATCCCCACCATGTGTTATATATACGGGGCAGTACGGATGGTGTAATGGTTAGCATTACTGCCTCACAGCTCTGAGGTGATCTGCAAGGAGGGTGTGTGTTGCAGGTGCTCCAGAGAAGGTAGAGACTCAGACTTTTGCAGTAGCTCCTCCTCTGGGAATCCCCAAGCCAGGGGACCCTGGTGGGGGAAGCTTGCAGGCAAGGGCCTGCTGTACCTTTCTATGGTACGTGGAGGAGGCCGTGCAGTTGAGAGCCGGTCCAAGAGGAAGAACATCCCTGCTGTTGCAACACCTGCAGCAGGAGCCTCAGACAAAGATACAGTGAGTACAATGGAAAATGTCCCCCCGGATGAATCCGGAGGTACCCCTGTGGCAAGCCAGCCACGGGGGGAAATGATGGAAGAACCCGGCGGGGATGCAAACGCCGGTGGTGACATAGCAGTCGCTGCGGGGGGACCTGGTGAAATGGTGTCAGAAGAGTCTGAGGAAGAAATGCAGTCTGAGGATGAAGACTTAAGTGCAGAAGAAGATAATGCTTTTGAGAAAATGGGTCTGGAGGAATTAAATAAAGAGGCGAAAAAAGTTTACCAAAGAGTCTATAAAGCAAAGAAAAAGAGAAATTCTTGCCTTTCATGGGAGCGCCATGTATGGAGAGATAAGATTGTTACAAATTCAAAAATCTTGTCAAAATTAAAGACTCATATTGCAAAAAAAATGAAAGGCGAAAGAAAAAGCAAAGATTTACCTCAGGCGGAGAAAGGGTTAATTGCAAGCCAGGAGCTTCAGGATTCCCTTGCTCCAGCTGATGCAGATGAGTTAATGGAGAGCAGCTGCAAAGGAAGCGGCCTATTCCCTGCAAGTCCAGATCAGCTGATGGAAAAAACCAGCAGCATGGAGATGCAGCTGCAGATTGAGAAGCCCATGCAAATGAACTCAGAGGAAAAGAGAGTGCAGCTAACAGCTGAGGTGAAAGGCACTGAAAAGATGAAGCAGGTCCCCCGGGACACAGTAAGTATGAAAGTTGCAAATGTTGTGTCCCGGGGAGACTCTGGTGCAAAGTCTGAAACCAATGAAAAAAACTGTATGATACGGGACAGTGCTCTAACTCCGGCTGTGGGTGCAGGTAAAGGGGAAAGTTTTGTCTACATTGCAGACAGTACTCCCAACCTTGCAGGGACAGCTGGGGGAGGGGGAAATATGGACAGTGAAAAAATGGATACAAATTGTGCGATGAAGGATGATGGGCAGATGCCCGGACCGAGCAATGTCACTGCTAATGCCCAAAAATGTTTTAAAGGTGTTAAAGAAACGGCTGAGAGTAATGATAATGTTTCTAACAGAAATGTAAAATTGTGTGAAGCTGAAAAGTTGGCACAGGGCCAAAAATGTTTAAATAAGGCAAATTTAAAGGCTGATGAGGCACAAATAATGCAAACTGTATATGGGGATGTACTAGTACCTGAAAGAGCTGGGGCTGCTTTCAAGTTGATTGCAGAAAACATCCGTACAAAGAAAGTGCAGGTAAAAGCCGGTGATGGTACTGGAGTTTCTGAGCTTGGAACTCCAGACCCAATTCAAATGCCAGCACCTATATCTTATGCCAATATGATAAAACAAACAAATAAAAGAAATGAAGACAGACAAAGTCAGGTCATGAGCCAGAGTGTAATTCAGAGAAGGAGAAATGTGATACAGTTTAAGTGGGTTCAGTCAGATCCGGTCCCCACAAAAGAAAAATTTCTTAATTTAATCTTTACTCTGGATTGCAGTGCTCATGACCTAACGGCATGTATTCATCCAGAAAGGTCTCAAATTTTTGATCTCAGTTTTGTTTTTATGAGGAAAATGAATGAGGTTGTAGACCAATGGCAAGTAAGAAAATTTGAAGAAGCTTATAAGGGCTATGAAATTGTATCAGTGTCAAAACCAGAGAATGTCAGAGCAAGGATATTGGTGAGGGATGAAACTATCCCAGCTGACGACATAAAGTACTGGTTGAGTAGACAATGCATCTGGATAGGGGACATGGTTAAGGTTGGACACACCTTAGGAGTCTGGGGAGGTGCATGGTCTGTGCAGATAAGATTACACCAAGTTGAAGGAAGGACAAAACATCTACCTTCGGCTGCTTATATCGGGAGAGACCGTATACAGGTGTTCTATCCAGGCCAGCCAAGGACCTGCTTTCGTTGTGGCGAAGAGGGGCATATGAGCAGTGAATGTGGAAACGTAAAATGCTCCCTCTGCAACGAGGCAGGTCACCCCTCGAGGTCGTGTAACATAGTAAAATGTAACTTGTGCGGCCTTGAGGGGCATCCCTACAGTAGATGCCCAGAATCTATGCGCCATATGGATAGAACACCTGGAGCGGGAACAAAGGGGAAATTCAAAAAGGCTACAGTAGAAGAGGAGACTCTGGTAGTTTGGGAAAGAGACAAAGAATCAGAAAGGGAGGAACAGTTTCAGGAAGTGAGGAAGAGGAAAAGTGCCACAAAAAGGAAAGGGGATGAAGAGATAGTGAGCATATCCAACAGGTTTCTAGTTTTTTCCGAAGAAGATGAGGATAGTGAGGAGGAGGAGGAGGAGGAGGAAGTCTATAAGGAAGGGGAGACTTTAGCTCTTAGGAAAGTTGAGAAAGAAGTAGGGAAGAGAAAGAAGAAAAAAGCAAATAAGAAAGGGAAAACGCAAGGGAAGAAAAGTAAGAAGGAGGAAGGAAAGGGGGAGAAAATAGAAAAAGTAGCCTTGGAGACAGGGAAAGTGGTAAAATTAATTAGTTCAAAAGAGAAAAAGGGAGAAGGGGAGCATGAAACAATACACAGAGAGGTGGTGACAAGGGATGAAGGAGAGCAAGGTGACCCGGAAAGAAACAGAGTCAACTTGCTAAATGTCTCAGACAGGCCTCCTGATCCTGTAAAAAGGAATGATGGTTTGTCTGAGGGTATGGCTGAGGATATGGATGTGTTGGGTGGTGGTGAATGTAAGGATGGTGGTGGGTCTGGTGTAAATAAGTAAAGGATTTGGTATTGCCCTACACTATGGTTTTTTGCATGGATCCTCACCCCATAAGATGTGCCACAATTAATGTGGCTTCTATACATTCTGAGCGAGCTCGGTTCATGGCTTTTGATTTTTTTAGAACAGCAGAGGTAGACATCTTTTTCCTCCAGGAGACCAGACTGAGGACCCTAGAAGCCTTGCATAAGGCTAAAAGGGAATGGAGTAGGGGGCCCTCATTCTGGTCTCTTGCGGCCGAGCCGTATACTGGGGTGGCGGTACTTTTTTCCGACATGGTAACCGTGCACAGAATCATAGAAATTGAAGTAGGAAGATGTATGGTTTTGGATGTCACCTTTAGAGGACATGACCTAAGGCTGATCAATATCTATGGTCCCCAAAAAGCTTGGGATAGGAAATGTCTTTTTGAGGTGATAAAACCATTCTTATTCACAGCCCAACAGGTCGTTTTTGGTGGTGATTATAACACTGTTGTAAGAACCAAAGACAGAGGAGGTACCAGAAGCAGTAGGACCTTGGGCTATGATGCAAATTATTTAGTTAGAATGGTTAGAGAGGCTGGTCTGGTGGATGTCCATATTAGGCATACTCCGGACCTCACTGGGTACACTTTTTATAGCGGTCAGAATAAAAGTAGAATAGATAGATTTTTTGTCAAAACAAATTCGAAAACTCTGCCTTCCAAGGTGGAGCCAGTAGAATTTTCAGATCACTGCTTTCTTAGTTTTTCATTGAATGCTTCACAGTCCATCCAGAAAGGGAGGGGTCTGTGGAGGCTGAACTCAGAGCTCCTAAAGGAAGAGAGTGTGAAGCAGTCTCTCAGAGGTCTCTTTGAGGATCATGAATCACTGTTGGAGGCAGGATGGAGTAAATCAGAGTGGTGGGAGGAAATGAAAAAGAAGGTCCAAGGTTTTTTCAAAAGACTGATTAAAAACAGAGGATTGAAAAAAAAGAGTGCCTACTATGTTCTTAAAAGGAAATTGGATTTCTTGATCTCTGAGGGTGGAGATGGTGGGGAAATCTCCCAGGTGAAGGCTCAGATGAAGGAATTTCAGTATAACCGATTGGCATCTTTGATTCTGGAGAGGGATTATGGTACATACCACTCACCGGATCCCTACCAGAATTGTAGAAAAGCCGTCGAGGCAAGAGAAGTCAGTGGCCTATATGATGGAAGGGGTGTGCTTCAGGAGAGGAGGGAAGGCATCCTGGAAGTCATTAGAGCCTATTATTCTGATCTCTTGTCTGAGCAAGCACCTATCAGAGAGAAGATGGAGACTTTTCTGAGGGAGACACCAGGTCTGATGGAGCCAGATGGCTCTCTTGAGTGTTTGGACAATAAGATTGGAGTAGAGGAAGTTAGGGAAGCAATTGATGGTTTGACATAAAAAAAGTCACCTGGACCGGATGGTCTAACATCGGAGTTCTATAAGGAATTCTCTGATGTATTAGCTCCCCGTCTCACGGATGTGTTCAATGCAAGTTTGGAGGAAGGAAATCTGCCTCCTTCCATGAGACGGTCGGCTCTAATCTTATTGTCCAAAGGAAAAGACCCAGCCCGTATTGAGAATTGGCGCCCCATCGCTCTTCTTAATACGGACAGGAAGATTTTGGCAAAAGTTTTCTTTAACAGAATAATGGAGTTTTCTGAGAGGCTTCTCTCCCCCTCCCAGCACTGTACAGTGAAGGGGCGTAGCACTTTTAGTGCGGTCCTTGGTGTCCGGGAAGCCGTGGAGCGGTGCAGGGCTGGGGGGGAAGGAAAATTCCTGCTGGCCTTGGATCAATCTAAAGCTTTTGACCGTGTCAATCATGAGTATCTTTGGAAATTACTTGAAAGGTATGGCTTTCCGTCAAAAATGGTCAATTGGTTAAAGGTTCTTTATAAAGAGGCCGAGAGCTTCCCGCTTGTGAATGGTTGGGTAGGGCCCAAATTTGGGGTAAGCTCGGGTGTGCGTCAGGGTTGCCCCCTGAGCCCTCTTTTATACGTGTTTGCAATTGATCCTTTCGTGAGGAGGATTGAGAGCAGCAGGTTGGAAGGGGTGCAGCTGTCACCGGAGTGTACTCTAAAGGTGGTAGCCTATGCAGATGATGTTACGGTGGTCTTGTCAGCGGAGGAGGAGGCAAGTGACATCAACCAACTAGTGACTGATTTTTCTGAGGCGTCTGGTTCGAAGATAAATCAGGACAAGTGTGAAGTTTTCTGGATGGGGGAGGGAGGGAAAGAATTTTCTCTCCCGGACACCCTCCCCAGGCCTAAAGATAGTATCAAAATATTAGGCATCCAATTTGATCACGGAGATTATTCCTTGCTAAATTGGGGAAGAAAGCTAGATGATGTCACCAAGAAGGTCAATTTCTGGAAAGGGTGCAAGTTCTCCCTGAGAGAAAGGGTTGACATTTGCAAAACTTATTTGATACCAATGTTCCTTTACATCAGCTATGTCTGTTTTTTGCCTCAGTCTTTGTGGTCTAGATTATGTTCCGTGTTTTTTCAGATGTTCTGGGGAAACAAGATGAACATAGTCAAGAGAGGAATCACGTACAGATCGAGGGCAGAAGGGGGCCAGGAAATGGTCAATCCTGTAGTCCTTTTTGTAACAACTTTTTTGAAATTGAATGTGGGAGGTCTATTTTTAGACAACCCCCCTCGATGGGTACATGGTTTCATGGAATGGATGTCTCCTTATTCTAGAACATGGATAGATGGTGGTCGGATGGGAAGACCTTGGACCAGGCGAGGTTACCTTCCGATTTACGTGATTCAATCCATAAAGATGATTACCAAGTGGAGTTTGAAGGTGGGTGATGTGAGAGATCTCTCGAGAAAGGAGATGGGGAAGAGGATCTTGCAGACCTACTTTTATGCTCCACTGGCTTTGAGAGATTGCCCAGGGGATGTCTGTTCAGCTGGGTTGAAACTGCTTAATGAGCAGAGGATCCCACTGAAGTTTAGAGACATTGCCTGGCTTTCTTTCCAAGGGAGACTTTACGTTAAAGGGAATATTAAGTTTAGAGGTGCCAATACCCGTGATTGTCCACGTGAGGAATGTCCTGGGGAGGAGGAGACAATGGACCATTTCTTTCTTAAATGTCCCTTCAATGTAAACATTTATCAAGATGTCTCAGTTGCTCTAGGGATCCCTTGTCTTTCGGGGCTAAGTTACCCGGAGTGGGTCTATGGGGCATTCAAAGGTTATGGGAATTTTGATTTATGCACAATTTATATGATTAGTTTAGCAGTCAGGTATCACACGTGGAATGCACGGTGTCATGTTATATTGAGACAAAAGATCCTCCCTGTTAGGACGGTGGTGGGTCTTATTCTACATGAGGTGAAGGTAATGATGGAAATGGAAAAGGAGAAGCTGGATGCCATCAGCTGGTCTCGCTTGTGGGGCCGGTTGAAACCTCCTTAGTAGGTGGCAAATAGTAGAACCTGGAACATACTAGGACTCTGTTCTTTTTATTTTCACACAAAATAGGGGGGATATGGAATATGAAATAAAAGAATGTTTTACATACATGTTTTGCTAGTACCAGATCCTTCACTTAAAAAATAAATGTAGGTGGAGAAAATGGTTGGGGGGAGTAAATGAAGAGATGAAAGGCGTCTTGTGGGTAAGGGTAATGAATGTGTTCTGTATTAAAGGTGATGGGTATAGTGGTGAAGGTGGAGGAGAGGTATGATAGGAATGAATGTAGTGAGAATGAATGAAGATGGAAGGACGGGAGGATAAGGTAAAAATGATGGTAAGTTTAAAAGTGGAGTGGAAGGAGAGATGTATGGGAAGGTATGAGTATGAGAGGGTATGGGTCAGGGTGGATGTTTTGGAGAAGGAGAAATGGTGGAGCTCAGGATCAGGAGAAAGTACAGAATAGGAAAGTTTATTTTGTATAAGATTGTTAGGTGGTGAAGGTGGGAAATTAAAAAAAAAAAAAGGGGTGGGGGGATGGTGGGAAGGTATGGGGATATGGATCAAATTGATGTTTGTAAATTTATGTGAAATTATATTTTACACTGTATATGAAATGGTATATATTTTTGTACAAAAGGTTGCAATCTTCAATAAAGAAGCATTGTCATGGGTTCTATCCCCACCATGTGTTATATATACGGGGCAGTACGGACGGTGTAATGGTTAGTATTACTGCCTCACAGCACTGAGGTCATGGGTTCTATCCCCACCATGTGTTATATATACGGGGCAGTACGGACTGTGTAATGGTTAGTATTACTGCCTCACAGCGCTGAGGTCATGGGTTACATTCCCACCATGTGTTATATATACAGGGCAGTACAGACGGTGTAATGGTTACATTACTGCCTCACAGCGCTGAGGTCATGGGTTCTATTCCCACCATGTGTTATATATATGGGGCAGTACGGATGGTGTAATGGTTAGCATTACTGCATCACAGCGCTGAGGTCATGGGTTCTATCCCCACCATGTGTTACATATACAGGGCAGTACAGATGGTGTAATGGTTACATTACTGCCTCACAGCGCTGAGGTCATGGGTTCCATTCCCACCATGTGTTATATATACAGGGCAGTACAGACAGTGTAATGGTTAGCATTACTGCCTCACAGCGCTGAGGTCATGGGTTCCATTCCCACCATGTGTTATATATACAGGGCAGTACGGACGGTGTAATGGTTACATTACTGCCTCACAGCGCTGAGGTCATGGGTTCTATTCCCACCATGTGTTATATATATGGGGCAGTACGGATGGTGTAATGGTTAGCATTACTGCCTCACAGCGCTGAGGTCATGGGTTTTATCCCCACCATGTGTTACATATACAGGGCAGTACAGATGGTGTAATGGTTACATTACTGCCTCACAGCACTGAGGTCATGGGTTCTATTCCCACCATGTGTTATATATACAGGGCAGTACGGATGGTGTAATGGTTAGCATTACTGCCTCACAGCGCTGAGGTCATGGGTTCTATCCCCACCATGTGTTATATATACAGGGCAGTACGGATGGTGTAATGGTTAGCATTACTGCCTCACAGCACTGAGGTCATGGGTTCTATCCCCACCATGTGTTATATATACCGGGCAGTACGGATGGTGTAATGGTTAGTATTACTGCCTCACAGCACTGAGGTCATGGGTTCTATCCCCACCATGTGTTATATATACCGGGCAGTACGGATGGTGTAATGGTTAGCATTACTGCCTCACAGCACTGAGGTAATCGGTTCTATCCCCACCATGTGTTATATATACGGGGCAGTACGGATGGTGTAATGGTTAGCATTACTGCCCACAGCGCTGAGGTCATGGGTTCTATCCCCACCATGTGTTATATATACGGGGCAGTACGGACGGTGTAATGGTTAGTATTACTGCCTCACAGCGCTGAGGTCATGGGTTCTATCCCCACCATGTGTTATATATACGGGGCAGTACGGACGGTGTAATGGTTAGTATTACTGCCTCACAGCGCTGAGGTCATGGGTTCCATTCCCACCATGTGTTATATATACAGGGCAGTACAGACGGTGTAATGGTTACATTACTGCCTCACAGCGCTGAGGTCATGGGTTCTATTTCCACCATGTGTTATATATATGGGGCAGTACGGATGGTGTAATGGTTAGCATTACTGCCTCACAGCGCTGAGGTCATGGGTTCTATCCCCACCATATGTTACATATACAGGGCAGTACAGATGGTGTAATGGTTACATTACTGCCTCACAGCGCTGAGGTCATGGGTTCCATTCCCACCATGTGTTATATATACAGGGCAGTACAGACAGTGTAATGGTTAGCATTACTGCCTCACAGCGCTGAGGTCATGGGTTCCATTCCCACCATGTGTTATATATACAGGGCAGTACGGACGGTGTAATGGTTACATTACTGCCTCACAGCGCTGAGGTCATGGGTTCTATTCCCACCATGTGTTATATATATGGGGCAGTACGGATGGTGTAATGGTTAGCATTACTGCCTCACAGCGCTGAGGTCATGGGTTTTATCCCCACCATGTGTTACATATACAGGGCAGTACAGATGGTGTAATGGTTACATTACTGCCTCACAGCACTGAGGTCATGGGTTCTATTCCCACCATGTGTTATATATACGGGGCAGTACGGATGGTGTAATGGTTAGCGTTACTGCCTCACAGCACTGAGGTCATGGGTTCCTTTCCCACCATGGCCCTAACTGTGCGGAGTTTGTATATTCTCCCCATGCATGTGTGGGTTTACTCCGGGTACTCCGGTTTCCTCCCTCAATCCAAAAATATACTGGTAGGCTTATTTGCTCCCAAGAAAATTAATGTGTGTTCGTTTATATGTGGTGGGGAATATAGATTGTAAGCTCCACTGGGGCAGGGACTGATGTGAATGTTCAAATACTCTCTGTGCAGCACTGCGGAATATGTGTGCGCTATATAAGAAACTGGTAATAATATTCTCTTTAAAGCGCTGTGGAATATGTGTGCGGTATATAAGAAACTGTTAATAAATAAATAAATAATCTAGTCTGCCCCTTTTTTAAACATGTTACCTCAAACCATATTTGATCCTTATTTCTTTGTAAGGATATCAATATGCCTATCCCAAGCATGTTTCCATTGTACTACTGTATTTGCCTCTACCACCTCTGATGGGAGGCTATTCCACTTATCTACTACTCTTTCTGTGAAGTAATTCTTCCTCACATTTCCCCTGAATCTTCCTCCCTCTAGTGTCAGTGCATGTCCTCGTGTTCTGTTGCTCCTCTTCCTGTGAGGAATGTCTCCCACCTGTACCTTGTTAAAGCCCTTGATATATTTGAAAGTTTCTATCATGTCCCCCCTTTCCCTTCTCTGCTCTAAACTGTACATATTAAGATCTTTTAGTCTTTCCGGGTAAGTTTTGTGATATACAGTAGGCCATGCACCATTTTAGTTACCCTTCTTTGTCCAGTCTCTAATGTACTGGATCCTTCTGTAGATATGGCCTCCAGAACTGAAAGCAGTACTCTAGATGAGGTCGCACCAATGCCCTATACAGTGCCCTATACAATACCCTATACAGTGGCTGTATGGCTGTTTGGATCCTGTAAATTGATGGTTTTGAGATATTCTACAACTCTTTGTTCTAAGAGTGTTTCCAGCAATTTCCAGTTGCTTATCTCTTCCTTGTTTCCACGTTTGTGCAGTGGGACTACATTTGCTGTTTTCCAGTCCTCTGGGATTACTCCAGTAGCTAGTGACTGGATGAATAATTCTGTTAATGGTTTTACCAGCTCTCCTTTAAGCTCTTTTAGTATCCTTGGATGTATCCCATCTGACCCCATTGATTTATCCACTTTTGAAAGTTCTGTAAATGTACTTGTTTTTCCCAATTTTTTCTGACTTTACTTGCAACTTAACGGTGGCCCCTTCCCCTTCCTTTCAGCAGTGAATACTTAGAAGAAATAATTGTTAATTTGATTGGTTACATTGTCTCTTTCAAGAAGACTTCCACCCACTCTCTGATTCCTAAGCCAAACATTAACGTTTCTGATGCTCTCAGTTCTCTCTTCCTCTCTGTGTACTGGCAATACTTCTGAAAAAGTTACAGTGGTTGCCACCTGTTTTAGAGCGGTTCCTAACTTTCTAAATACATCATTTACGGCCATGACTTCAGCAATACACCAGGTCATTTGTGCCTAGGTGGACGCTGACGTCCACTTCCCCATCTTTTCTTGCTGCCTTTACAATTCTTAGCATGTGCTCTTTGTGGGTTATTCTGATTCAGAACAGTTTTTGTACTGTGCATGTGCATAAGCAGAGTGCATGCACCCAAGTGCACCCACCCAGGACTGCAGGCAGGGGGCGGGGCATGGGGCAGTGCGGGCCATGATGCGGGTGGGGGGGGGGGAGGGCAGCTGACATTACCAGACATCAGCTGCCCCCCATTTCCTTCCCAGCGTGCACGCATTTGTAAATTACTTGAGAGTCACTTTTATATGCGTGCACTTTCCACATCTTTTTTGATGGCCGGCGACCATCCAAAGATGTGGGAGGTTCCCACTAGGCTGCAAAGCCCCTGCGACTGAGTCACCCTTGCGAATGTGTGGCACCAGCCAACCATTCGCAAGGCGGGGTATGGTGGACTTCAAGGCTGCGAATTAGCAGCCTTGCGAATCCACCAGAATAACCCCCTTTATCTCTTAGAGCTGTGGCTCCAGGTAAGCACCTTACTTCTTATCTAAACTTTTCATCCAACACAGGTGGAGAAACCGCGGCCACCTTTGTATCAGACTTTGGCGTACGGCATCCGACTGGTCTTCAGCGATCCAGACTCAAAACGCGACTACATAGCAAAGGCTACAGAGATGTTGTGAGTATAAATACAGCATAATGATCAATACTAATGTGTGTGCTGGTGGTGGTGGGTATCTACCTGTATACTGTGTCAACTGAGCTCGGCTTATGCAGTAAAGAAATCTTCTTTATTTACAAATACTCGCTGCCAGCTGCCATATCCCCTTGAACGTCTCTCCCACATTCCAGGTGACTAAGGGGACGATTCTGGTGCACACACAGTGATCCAAATCACACACTCGCTGGGCTGTTTGCAGCGTGGAGGGAGGGCTGGGGGCAGTTGGCAGGATGGTCGTAGATCGCCCATTGGAATGCCCAGCGTTTTATGGGCATTGCCAGGGGTAAGCGGGCAGGCCGATGCCTGCCGAGGGTGGGTGGCTGACATCACAGGACTGAAAGACTGGCTGTTATTTGCGAAGGCCGGAGAAATCAATGCATGATTTCTCCTGCAGCGGTGGCGGCATGCGAGGGAATGTGTGCATGGTTGTACGGTGCATCTGCTCTCTTGTTCCTGTTGAGGGTCTATTGACGTCTTCTCACTCTTGTCTTCTCCAGGAGCGGCTATTGGACCCCAATTAAAAGGTGCTCAGGGGACGGCTATCTTGTGGCGTTTGCTCTGAAATTCATCCAACTAGACTCATACAAGGCCATAACCAATATCAAGTTCCAGTGTTCCACCGGTGAAATTCTGGAGGGAGATGGAGAGGAACGGGGGAGTTATGGAGGCATGAGTAAAGGTGGCCATACACACACAGATTTATCTTTAGATCTGGCTGGTTGGAACAAAAACATGGTTATGGATGAGAGCAAATGACAGTTGACCATTTGCTTGGAAGTGCTGGAAAACTGACAAACTGTCACTCATCCATAACCATGTTTTAGTTCAAACCAGCCAGATCTGAAGATAAATCTTACTAGTGTATGGCACCTTTAGGAGCTGTAATAAAGGAATCCGCGGTTTCCAAACTTTTCAAATGTGGATCCGTTCTCAAAAACTCACGGTGACTATCTGGAGTGACGTCTGGTTTTTCTGCTATCGCCCAAGACATAAATACTAACCAGTATGGCCCCTCCCTGTCTTCCCCTAGCACAGGCGTGGTAGTTTTAGCGCTCGGAATAAAGAAGAAAATGCATTCACACTTGCTTGGTCCTTTTTTAAAATATAGTACAATACAGAAACACCAGGGCACAACATTTTTGACTGCCCCCTTATTAGGCGTGTGGCATCACATATGTAACACAACACCAAAAAAAGAAGAGATTTGTAACTGGCCCTATTAGGGAAGCAGCTAGGTTCTTTTCCCCAGGAGGCCATCAATCCCCCAAACCATAGGCAATTCGACAAAGAAGATTTTTTTGGGAAAAAAACCAGCGCAGAAATTCAACGAAACTTGCTTGTGAATCGGGACACAGGTGCTGTGCTATAGCGGGCTTAAGTAACCACACTTACATTATATTCCCAACTCGCGTTCACATAGCAGTTTCTTTGAGTATATCCACATCACAATCGATAAGCATCACAGGTTTCTTGTGTACTAAAACAGGTGTACCAAACTTACATTAAATTTCTGTCACGCATACACGTAACAGTTTATTTAGACTCCACTCCAAGATCACAGTAAACAAATTTATTCGGAATAAGGATCCACAAGCAGATATCCACAAAACAGTAAAAACAGCAAACAAGACGAGTGTCACCGCGATTGTCACCACACTTGCACATAGACTTATCACTCACTCGAGACTGTCACAGTCACTGTGCCGGACCGTGTCCTGTGAGTGAGCTCTCCCTTTAGCGTCTGCAGCGCCGGGGAGACGGAACATCAGCTGACTCAGAGAATCGTGGTGACACTCGTCTTGTTTGCTGTTTTTACTGTTTTGTGGATATCAGTCATATCTTCCATTTCCACAAACACACCGTGACAGAGAGGCAAGTGTAATTTCCCCACTTTGATAGCAGACACAGACCGACACTACGTAAAGGTACAACTCTAATTTATTTTACTATAGTGCCACTTTGAAGTTGGGTTTTTAGAACAAACAATAATTACCACCAAAAGCGAAACAGCTCAAAATTACTAAGAAAAACACAATAAACATTAGAATACAGTAAATAGATTGCACAATCTATAACAACTAACAGGAATAATTAAAAGTTTAGCAGGTACTTGTGACAGGCAGGTGGTTTGACTGCAGGCGATTTTATACATAGTCTATGAGCAACGACAAGAGAAACCGACATAACAAGACAAAGCAAGTATTTATGTAAGTGCACTGAAAGTCAAATTATAGTCCATAAAATGTAACTTTTATTGGTTATATTATAAAATGGTGAAATATTAAAATAAGTGAAGATAAAGAATAGAAAAAATAAAGATATTAAAATATTAATGACCGCCACTGATCTATACCTTCAATTTTACAGCGAATATACGGCCTGTTTGTCACAGTACATACACATAAACACAAAATTAAAAAGGGTAATTATATCCTCAGGATGTGGGGCTCCACTGCCCAATCATGGTTTGAAATAAACTTTATTTATCACTGAAATTCATGTACGATGCTTGGATCTGTGAATTGTACTGGTTAATTCAAATATTACCAGTCACATATATTGTTAGGAACTTTTAATGACAAGCGGTATTGCTAGATTCACCCTCTTTCAGGTAGAGGAGGTGAGTCGGGACTGAAATGTATATATGTTACAGTCACAATATATACCAGATAGTGGTACTCTAACTTGTCTCCCATAACTAGTTTCCGGATAGACGCCTATTATTAATACAGATGGAGCAGGAGTAATCTTTGCAGGGGATGCCGGAATATTCGCCATCCGCCATCCCCTGCCAGCCGCCGTACGGGGACGCTCGTGCACGAGATGCGCGCGCGTCCCCTTAGCGAGCTTATATCTGTTATAGCACCACACTGTCCCACGCAGTATCAACACTCATTCGGACAGTAGCCTGCCCATCTATATCATATCTTATCAGATGTGGAGATCATAGTCCTATATTGTGACTGTAACATATATACATTTCAGTCCAGACTCACCTCCTCCACCTGAAAGGGGGTGATTCCAGCAATACCGCTTCTCATTGAAAGTTCCTAACAATGACAATTAACCAGTACAATTCACAGATCAAAGCATCGTACATAAATTGAAGTGATAAAGTTTATATCAAACCATGATTGGGCAGTGGGGCCCCACGTCGTGACAATTATCCTTTTTAATTTTGTGTTTATGTGTATGTATTGTGTCATTTATTTTCGCTAAAATTTTACTGAATACTGAATAAAGGTTACATTTTATATTTTTTTGGTGCACCACACAAAGACCTTCTCTTTTTTTGCCTCTCAAAGAACCATTCCTGCTCCAAACCCATGTCCAGTGGTAGCACACCCTTACTGTGATGGTATATGCCCATATATTATAATCATTGAAGGGGTCATCAAGTATATTTAAATTATATTTTCCTGTGCAATTAACACTTCCTCTTTGTGTTATGTCCCTGTTTGCCTATAGTGTATGTGAGCTAATGTATTACATTTGAATTGCTCACTGGTTCACTTGGCTTTATTTTCAGCCAAGCAGTGAATTTGATTAACTAAATAGTTGTTACAAATACTAAATAGTGTTTCAATGTATAGTACCAGTGCCTGTTATATTTAAGTAGCTTTTCCTGAGTTCTCAGGCCCTACGTGCAGTAATACTTTCTCAATAAACTATGTTTTCTTTATACCGATGTCCTTAGTTCGTTGAGTTTCGCATGTATTGGTACACTCTGAACACAGGTTATGTTGCAATTCTTTATTTCCAGATATTTTCTTACTCTTACCAGACATTAATGATTTTTTTTGCAGTTTATTCTTTATGACGTCTTGCAGATAGCAATAGCAGATCACACTCACACACTTTCAGATACTTACAGTATTACACCAATCTGAATTTTATTAATCATGTGTCCTCTTTGCAATGAAGAGTAAGAGATTTTACGGTGTTCTTTAGCTGCTGTATAGTTAGTTACATGCGGTTTTAAAGTGATAGCGCAGACTTTTTACCCACCATTAATATACACAATCAATCTGATTGTAAAGATAATTGGAAGTGGTAGTGGGTTATGTTTCTTAGTGCAAGTCGGCCTCTCCAGCCTGAGTGATAACTCACGCTGATCCGTCTATGATAAACTTATAGCAATCTTAAACGATCGCACTGTCTCCCGTCTGCTATGAATGTGCATCTGCCGCTCAGGGAAGCAGAGAGGGGGGGAAGCGGGTACTAATTACCCGGGCCCAGGCTTGCTGGAGGGGCCCTGGTCCGACCCCTCCCTTCCCCCTCCGTCCCTCCCAGGTAGCAACAGCAGCACACACCTACAGCATGTGCTGACAACGTGAGAGGTCATGCTGAGCCTGCTGTCAGCACAGCACATGCTGCTGCTGTTTTTAGAGTTTCACCCTCCTCTAAACGTTTTGGGGGTGTGGCCTGAGTGAGGGAGGTGCACACACCTCCCACACTTAGGCCACGCCCAAACATTTTACCGGGGCCCGGCATTCCTTTAGGCTGACCTGCTGGCACTAGATGTTGAGGTACGGGTACTGACACGATGACAGCCGGTCTTAGTTCCTGGCATGTCTCGGCGTGTCCCAGCACTGCGCTACCCCCATACCTCCCAATATGACCCTTTCCAGGAGGGACACATTGCTCTCTTTCTGGACTTTTCCCTTAATTAATGATTGCCATCACCTGTGTTGAAACGCCTTTCTAATCAATTAACCTGTGTGAAACAGGTGATGGCAATCATACATTATGAGGGAAGTCCAGAAACAGAGCAATGTGTCCCTCCTGGAGAGTGTCATGTTGGGAGGTATGCTACCCTCTGCTATGTTAGTACTGGTCTGGTTAAATAAGTCAATTCTAGAAACAAAGTTCTGCAGTGGTCTGCTGCTAATATTTAGAGGTACGGTCCCCGACATGCTGACAGCCGTTCTCAATCCCCGGCGTGTCCCAGAGCTACGCTGCCCTCCGCTAAGTAGGTATGCTCCAGTACTAATCTGGTGTAACACATCTATTATGAGAACAGTATACTGCACTAACATACTGTACATTCAACACGATTTTAGGCATTTAAGCATAGAGGTGGCGGTCATTATGAGCCAACGTCCGTTTCACCAAAAGCTTCATCAAGGCATCAACCCGTTTGCCCTCTGGAAGGGGTTTAAATTCCCCGCCATGTACTCTCATTGGCTTTTCAGATTGGATTGAATTTTCTATCCTATGGCTTTATTATTCCCCCTTAATATTCATTGAGTCATAGATGGAATGTTCATTCCGTAATGAATGAAATATTCTGGTATTTTCCACTTTAATTCTGGAATGTTTGTTTCATTTCCTGATAATGGTATTCCTAATACTTCAATATTTTGTTACTTCAATACTGGTGGGGCCGGATGTGACCAGCACCTCTAGCAACCACGGGACTGGCACATCAGGCTTAGTGGGGGCTAGGGTCCCACAAGACAGATGGTGGTGGTAGGGGATTCTGGTCAGGTCAATCTGCTACCGGGACCATGATAGTCATACAGTCTGTTGTCTTCCAGGTGCTCGGGTATGGCATATTGCGGACCGGGTGGACAGATTACTGGGAGGGGCTGGGAAAGACCCAGCGGTCATGGTGCACGTTGACACAAATGACCAAGTTAGTGGCAGGTGGGGTGTCATTAAAAATGATTTCAGAGACTTAAGATGTAAACTAAAAGCAAGGACATCCAAGGTAATTGTCTAGGAAATATTACCGGTGCCGCGCGCTAATTTAGGGAGACAGAGGGAACTCATGGAGCTTAATGCATGGCTAAAGGGATGGTGTAGGAAAGAGGGGTTGGAAACCTGCACCACCAAGGTAATTGTAAAGAGGAGCATGTGCAGACTCTGTCTTTACAATTACCTTGGGTACTCTTTACTTAGTACGGCGCCCGTCGCGGGCATCGCGGGTACATTTATGTATGGCCGCGACGCGACCGACGCGATGCCCGCGATTTCCCATTGAAATCAATGTAAAACATGAAAATCGTGTCGGTCGCGTCGCGGCCGGCCATAAACGTACCCGCGATGCCCGCGACGCGATGCTCCCGATTTCCCATAGGAAGCAATGTTAAAAGCCGCGATGGACCCGATTTTAGTGTTAAATGCCTCAATCCACCCGATTTGGCCATAGGAATCAATGTTAAATGGGCTACAGAGCCCATTAACCCTTAAATGTCCCCCCAAATTTTTAACGCCACCCCACGATCCACGCCAACCCGAAGCGTGGCGAGCGCAGCGAGCCCGCGAGGGGCGGCGGTACGCGTCCTCCGACCTTTTCATGCCCTACTATCCACGTCGGCGTGGTGTGAGAATAGAATAGTGTGGCGAGCGCAGCGAGCCACCGAGCCCGAAGCGTGGCGAGCGGACGCGGATACCTTCACAGTTATACGCGTCCCCTCGCGGGCTTCACAGGTGTCCGTGGCGACCCGGACACCTGTGAAGCCCGCGAGGGGACGCGTCTACCTGTGAAGGTATCCGCGTCCCCTCGCGGGGCTCGCTGCGCTCGCCACGCTTCGGGCTCGGTGGCTCGCTGCGCTCGCCACACTATTCTATTCTCACACCACGCCGACGTGGATAGAAGGGCATGAAAAGGTCGGAGGACGCGTACCGCCGCCCCTCGCGGGCTCGCTGCGCTCGCCACGCTTCGGGTTGGCGTGGATCGTGGGGTGGCGTCAAAAATTGGGGGGGACATTTAAGGGTTAATTGGGCCTAATTCAGGGTTAATATGGCCAAATCGGGTCAATTGAGCCATTTAACAGTGAAATCGCGGTCAATCAGCTTTTTTAACATTGTTCCCTATGGGAAAATCGCGGTGATCGCGGTCATCGCGGGCATCGCGACCATCCAATTTTACCCGCGATGGCCGCGATGACCGCGATCACCGCGATTTTTACCCGCGATGACCACGATTTTGATCGTTGGCGCCCTTCTAGGTAAAGAGTACCTTACCTTGGTTGTGCCAGCGTAACCGTCTACACCTGCCTGAAAATATTCTGCCATCTACTTGTGCTGTTTACTACTGAGAGTCTCCCCAGTCTCTGTAAGTGTTCTGCTTACAATATCTGCCGGTCCGGCCCAAAACATCTAATGAACCAACAGCCTGGGTGAGTCAGCACACGCTACCTACACGCTTTAACATCTACCGGCAGTTTAATATCTTCCGTCTAAACCTGTCTGCCGAAGACAGGCGGCTCGCTCCCCGCTGACTGTGACATCAGCGGGTCGTCATCTGGCGGCGACCGCTAACGGGGTTGCAGGAGCTGTCTGTGGACAGCGTAGAATTTCAAGATCTACTATTCACTCCATCTTTAAAAAGCGTTCTGCTGCTGGATAAAAGTTTATCTAAGGAGCATCCAATTTCGGAAAACACCTTCACTTACCCTATTAAGGAGAGTTCTTTCATCTTTGGGACTATCGGTTACCAAGACAACCACATTTTGAAACCTATTCAATAGGAGTGTATGTGTGTGTATGTTACTTTTTATTTTAATGTTTTATAAAAACTCTATACTGTTACAATTATATATTTGTCTATTAATAAATTAATTTTAATTACAAACTTTTGTGTGGCGCTCTCTGGTTATATGCGATTTTATCGTATATACCCCTATCCTTCTGTTTTCTAGCACTCCAATTAACAAATTATCCAGTTTGTTATTCTTTTATTAATAGCTCTTTCCAATAGTGAAATTAGTAGTTGCACCTGATTGGTTCTCCATTATCAATAGGTTTATCTTTAAAAGAGGTCCATGCTGAATGGCTAAATACACGGGATTTAGACAATTGATGGGTTTTGAAACATTCATTAGCCTTATGCCAGCTTTGGAATCCCTTATCAATAAATGCAGAATCAGTGTGACCTTTGCTTGCTGCATCATTACCAGGAAAGAAACGGCAGTAAAAACAAAAAGATGCATCCTTTGTTGGGCTGTATTCTAGCCAACTATATTTTTCATACCAATCCGATTGAAAACGTCTTACTTTAGAGCCTATTTTATTTCTGGTAAATATACTGTTTCTGGGCTGAAAGGGCCCTCTAGATATTCGTAATTGACGTTCCAATCTGTTTTTTTGGAATATCACAAACTGGGTCATCAGATGGAGTATTTGGAGGCTTTGATCTGCAAGACGATGTTTCTTGTTGGTCAGAAGTGGTGTCAGCAGTATCTTCCTGTAAGTTTGTAACTTCAGATTCTGAGGTGAGTATTGTAACTTCAGATTCTGAGGTGAGTATTGTAACTTCAGATTCTGAGGTGAGTATTGTAACTTCAGATTCTAAGGTGAATATTGTAACTTCAGATTCTGAGGTGAGTATTGTAACTTCAGATCCTGAGGTGAGTATTGTAACTTCAGATTCTGAGGTGAGTATTGTAACTTCAGATTCTGAGGTGAGTATTGTAAATTCAGATTCTGAGGTGAGTATTGTAACTTCAGATCCTGAGGTGAGTATTTTAACTTCGGATTCTGAGGTGAGTATTGTAACTTCAGATTCTGAGGTGTCTGTTATAGTTTCGGATTCTAAGGTAACTGTTGTAACTTCAGATTCTGAGTGGACTGGTGCAACATTAACCCTTTCATTAGACTTCTCTTTGTCAGTTTATTTTCTTATTTTAACCCCTTCCCGACATTTGACGTATATATACGTCATGGCCGGGATGTACTTCCCGACACATGACGTATATATACGTCATGACTTTAAACTGTCCCTGCGTCTATAGACGCGGTGACAGTTTAAACATGTCTGCTGTCCCTGACAGCAGACATGTCCCTGCATGCCCAGGGGGGGTGGCGATGCCTCCCCCCCGTCGGCGATCGCTGTGATTGGCTGTTCAATGTGAACAGCCAGTCGCAGCGTTTTCCTGTGTTACCGGCGAATCAGACGCTCGGTAACACAGGTGTCAATCACCGCCGGGTGTGAGGGGGCATGAGGGGGTCACCGGTGATGACCACACCTCACCCCACCTCACCCCACCTGCCCCCAAGGCTGTGATTGGTCCGTCGGACCGACGGACCAATCACAGCCAAGGCGCGTCATTTAAACTAACTGTGACTGCGCTGCAGACGCCATTCCGGTCTGGAATTGCGTGCAGAGCGGTCACCGGCCACTCTGTCGTGATATACATACCTGAACCTTGCCTGATACTTACCTGATCACCGCTGATCACCGCTGGTAGCGTGCTGCCAGCAGCTGGATGCTTCCTGGATCTTGTGACTTCCTGTGTCCTGCTGCTGCAGTGTCATAGAGTCACAGATCGTGAGAGATAGTGACAGATAGTGACAGAGAGTGACAGAGAGTGACAGAGAGTGATAGAGAGTGATAGAGAGTGCTATATTTTGTGTCTGCTGCACCCCTTTTGTGCTGATCAGTATATCTGTGCTGATCAGCAACTTTTTTTTTTTTTTTTTTATTTATATATATATACCTGTCAGTTGCACCAAAGGTTGTGCTGCCTGTGCAACTGACTGCTGCCCCCCCTTTTGTGCTGATCAGTTTAAATTAATTAACTGATCAGCAACTTTTTGGGGGTCCAGGTTTTTTTTTTTTATATATATACCCTATCAGGTTGCACCCACAGTTGTCTGCCTGCTGCCCCTCACTGCTAATCAGTGTAGCATCACTGCATCACTGATCTGCAGGTTTTTTTTGGGGGGGGGGGGGGGGGGGGGTTGCAGTGGGGTTTTGTTTTTACACCCACGCTGCTTTTGTGGGTGCTTTTGTGGGTGTCCTGTGGCCGCTGATCACTGAACAGCATTTTTGGCACAGGGTTGATATCATTTTTTTTCTGCAGGTTTTTTAAATTGTTTTTTTTTTGGAGAGTGTTGTGGTTTATTTTATTTTTTTAATTGTTTTTACACCCACGTTGCTTTTGTGGGTGTCCTGTTGCCTTTGAGCGCTGTTCAGTGACGGACGTTACTGACCAACATCTGTGCTCAATTTTTGGCGCAGGACCTTTTTTTTTTTTTTTTTTTAACCCCTTCAATTTTTTTTTTTTTTATTGGGATCAAATTCCTGTATAAAGTATTTTTTTTCTGCACTACATACACACTACACACTACATACCCCCCGTGTTGAAATAAAGTTTGTACCCCCCCTACACTATACACGTGTTGAAACATTACACTTACAGAAACACAAAAATAAAAATGGCATCCCAAATGTCATCCCAAATGTCATCCCAGTCATCCAGAAGAATGTATTCAGCGGAGGAGGCATATGCCATGCTTGCCTCTGACTCTGACACAGCCAGTGATGCAAGCGGGGAATTTGAAGGATTCGTCTTAAGCTCCTCTTCCTCCTCTAGTGATGAGGGACCCCCTCAAAGACGCCCCCGTAGAGCAGCTGAGACCCCCCCCAAATGATTGATCCCGTATGGACCCCACCACCAGACAATTTTGAGCCCCAGGTTCCTGAGTTTTTGGCCATCCCAGGAATCCAATGTGATTCAACAGGTCTCAGAGAAATTGACTTTTTCGAATTATTTTTCTCTGATGATTTTATAAATTTAATGGTGGACCAAAGTAATTTATATGCCCAGCAGTTTATTGCTCAAAACCCCACGTCATCATTTGCTAGGTGGACCCCTGTAGATGCAGTAGAGATGATGACGTTTTGGGGTCTGGTGTTACATATGGGCATAGTAAAAAAGCCAGAAATTAGGCAATATTGGAGTACAGATGTTCTGTACAGCACCCCACTTTACCGTATGGCCATGACTCGGACTCGTTTTGAGATAATCCTTAAATTTTTACATTACACCGATAATGCACAGTGCCCACCCAGAGATGATCCCACCTTTGACCGGCTATTCAAAGTCAGGCCGGTCATTGATCATTTCAGTGCCAAATTTGTAGAGATGTACATCCCTGAAAAATTTATTTGTATCAACGAGTCCCTTATACATTTTAAAGGAAGGGTTAAATTCCGCCAGTACCTTCCCAGTAAGAGGGCAAGGTATGGCATAAAAATGTATAAACTGTGTGAAAGCACCTCAGGGTACACCCACAGGTTTAGGGTATATGAAGGGAAGGATTCAAGAATTGAACCGCCAGAATGCCCCCCCTACCTCGTAGGTGTTAGTGGAAAAATTGTCTGGGATTTAGTGCACCCCTTCCTGGATAAAGGTTATCACCTCTATGTGGATAACTTTTACACTAGCATCCCCCTGTTTAAGGCCCTTGGTTCAAGAGGTACAGCAGCTTGCGGTACTGTGCGCAAGAACCAAAGAGGCCTCCCAAAAACGCACATTGCCCAAGTACTGAGAAGGGGTGAAAGCAGGGCACAATCCACCGAAAATATGTTGTTGGTCAAATATAAGGACAAGAGGGATGTCCTTATACTGACAACAATTCATGGAGACAGTACCACCTCCATTCCTGTACGAGGTACCAGTACCCACACCTCAAAACCTTATTGTATCCTAGATTACAATAAGTACATGGGCGGAGTGGATCTTTCAGATCAGGTACTGAAGCCGTACAGTCCCCTGCGGAAAACAAAAATCTGGTACAAGAAGCTGGCCGTGTATATCATCCAGATGGCACTGTATAACGCTTACGTGCTATTCCGTTCTACCAGCCAGAGGGGGACATTTATGCACTTTCAAGAGGAAGTCATAAAGGGCCTAATATTTGGGAACCAGCAGGCAGAGGGCCCCAGTACTTCTAGTACTGGCCCCCGTATTGTACCAGGGCAGCATTTTCCTAACGAAATCCCCTCCACTGCAAGAAAGGGCAGGACACAAAAAAGGTGCAAAGTTTGCTATAAAAAGGGAATAAGAAAGGATACTATTTTCCACTGTGAAACTTGCCCCGACAAACCCGGCCTATGTATAAAGGAGTGTTTTATAATATACCACACATCTATGGATTATTAGGTTCATCATTTCACCGTGCTTCGGGGGTCTTGCTAATGCCACATAGCACCCACCATTCATTCCACCAGAATCTGAGCTGCAAAATCCTGCCATGCACCCAACTGGTATTTTTTGGTCACATATGAGGCATTGCCATACTCGGGAGAAATTGGGGCACAGATTTTGGGGTGCTTTGTCTCCTTCATTCCTTGTGAAAATGAAAAATTTGGAGCCAGAACTGCATTTTTGTGTAAAAAATGTAATTTTTCATTTGCACAGCCCAGTTGTATCAAAATTGGTGAAACCCCTGGGGGTTTGAAATGTACACTATACCCCTAGATGAATTCCCTGAGGGGTGTAGTTTGCAAAATGGGGTCACTTGTGGGGGGTTCCACTGTATTGGTGCTTCGGGGGTCTTGCTAATGCGACATAGCACCCACCAACATTCCACCAGAATCTGAGCTGCAAAATCCAAAAATCACTCCTTCCCTTCTGAGTCCTGCCATTTTTTGGTCACACATGAGGCATTGTCGTACTCGGGAGAAATTGGGGCACAGATTTTGGGGTGCTTTGTCTCCTTCATTCCTTGTGAAAATGAAAAATTTTGAGCCAGAACTGCATTTTTGTGTAAAAAATGTAATTTTTCATTTGCACAGCCCAGTTGTATCAAAATTGGAGAAACCCCTGGGGGTTTGAAATGTACACTATACCCCTAGATGAATTCCCTGAGGGGGGTAGTTTGCAAAATGGGGTCACTTGTGGGGGGGTTCCACTGTATTGGTGCTTCGGGGGTCTTGCTAATGCGACATAGCACCCACCAACATTCCACCAGAATCTGAGCTGCAAAATCCAAAAATCACTCCTTCCCTTCTGAGTCCTGCCATTTTTTGGTCACACATGAGGCATTGTCGTACTCGGGAGAAATTGGGGCACAGATTTTGGGGTGCTTTGTCTCCTTCATTCCTTGTGAAAATGAAAAATTTTGAGCCAGAACTGCATTTTTGTGTAAAAAATGTAATTTTTCATTTGCACAGCCCAGTTGTATCAAAATTGGAGAAACCCCTGGGGGTTTGAAATGTACACTATACCCCTAGATGAATTCCCTGAGGGGTGTAGTTTGCAAAATGGGGTCACTTGTGGGGGGGTTCCACTGTATTGGTGCTTCGGGGGTCTTGCTAATGCGACATAGCACCCACCAACATTCCACCAGAATCTGAGCTGCAAAATCCAAAAATCACTCCTTCCCTTCTGAGTCCTGCCATGCACCCAAATGGTATTTTTTGGTCACATGTGAGGCATTGCCGTACTCGGGAGAAATTGGGGCACAGATTTTGGGGTGCTTTGTCTCCTTCATTCCTTATGAAAATGAAAAATTTGGAGCCAGAACTGCATTTTTGTGTAAAAAATGTAATTTTTCATTTGCACAGCCCAGTTGTATCAAAATTGGTGAAACCCCTGGGGGTTTGAAATGTACACTATACCCCTAGATGAATTCCCTGAGGGGTGTAGTTTGCAAAATGGGGTCACTTGTGGGGGGGTTCCACTGTATTGGTGCTTCGGGGGTCTTGCTAATGCGACATAGCACCCACCAACATTCCACCAGAATCTGAGCTGCAAAATCCAAAAATCACTCCTTCCCTTCTGAGTCCTGCCATGCACCCAAATGGTATTTTTTGGTCACATGTGAGGCATTGCCGTACTCGGGAGAAATTGGGGCACAGATTTTGGGGTGCTTTGTCTCCTTCATTCCTTGTGAAAATGACAAATTTGGAGCCAGAACTGCATTTTTGTGTAAAAAATGTAATTTTTCATTTGCACAGCCCAGTTGTATCAAAATTGGTGAAACCCCTGGGGGTTTGAAATGTACACTATACCCCTAGATGAATTCCCTGAGGGGTGTAGTTTGCAAAATGGGGTCACTTGTGGGGGGGTTCCACTGTATTGGTGCTTCGGGGGTCTTGCTAATGCGACATAGCACCCACCAACATTCCACCAGAATCTGAGCTGCAAAATCCAAAAATCACTCCTTCCCTTCTGAGTCCTGCCATGCACCCAAATGGTATTTTTTGGTCACATGTGAGGCATTGCCGTACTCGGGAGAAATTGGGGCACAGATTTTGGGGTGCTTTGTCTCCTTCATTCCTTGTGAAAATGAAAAATTTTGAGCCAGAACTGCATTTTTGTGTAAAAAATGTAATTTTTCATTTGCACAGCCCAGTTGTATCAAAATTGGTGAAACCCCTGGGGGTTTGAAATGTACACTATACCCCTAGATGAATTCCCTGAGGGGTGTAGTTTGCAAAATGGGGTCACTTGTGGGGGGGTTCCACTGTATTGGTGCTTCGGGGGTCTTGCTAATGCGACATAGCACCCACCAACATTCCACCAGAATCTGAGCTGCAAAATCCAAAAATCACTCCTTCCCTTCTGAGTCCTGCCATGCACCCAAATGGTATTTTTTGGTCACATGTGAGGCATTGCCGTACTCGGGAGAAATTGGGGCACAGATTTTGGGGTGCTTTGTCTCCTTCATTCCTTGTGAAAATGACAAATTTGGAGCCAGAACTGCATTTTTGTGTAAAAAATGTAATTTTTCATTTGCACAGCCCAGTTGTATCAAAATTGGTGAAACCCCTGGGGGTTTGAAATGTACACTATACCCCTAGATGAATTCCCTGAGGGGTGTAGTTTGCAAAATGGGGTCACTTGTGGGGGGGTTCCACTGTATTGTTGCTTCGGGGGTCTTGCTAATGCGACATAGCACCCACCAACATTCCACCAGAATCTGAGCTGCAAAATCCAAAAATCACTCCTTCCCTTCTGAGTCCTGCCATGCACCCAAATGGTATTTTTTGGTCACATGTGAGGCATTGCCGTACTCGGGAGAAATTGGGGCACAGATTTTGGGGTGCTTTGTCTCCTTCATTCCTTGTGAAAATGAAAAATTTTGAGCCAGAACTGCATTTTTGTGTAAAAAATGTAATTTTTCATTTGCACAGCCCAGTTGTATCAAAATTGGTGAAACCCCTGGGGGTTTGAAATGTACACTATACCCCTAGATGAATTCCCTGAGGGGTGTAGTTTGCAAAATGGGGTCACTTGTGGGGGGGTTCCACTGTATTGGTGCTTCGGGGGTCTTGCTAATGCGACATAGCACCCACCAACATTCCACCAGAATCTGAGCTGCAAAATCCAAAAATCACTCCTTCCCTTCTGAGTCCTGCCATGCACCCAAATGGTATTTTTTGGTCACATGTGAGGCATTGCCGTACTCGGGAGAAATTGGGGCACAGATTTTGGGGTGCTTTGTCTCCTTCATTCCTTGTGAAAATGAAAAATTTTGAGCCAGAACTGCATTTTTGTGTAAAAAATGTAATTTTTCATTTGCACAGCCCAGTTGTATCAAAATTGGTGAAACCCCTGGGGGTTTGAAATGTACACTATACCCCTAGATGAATTCCCTGAGGGGTGTAGTTTGCAAAATGGGGTCACTTGTGGGGGGGTTCCACTGTATTGGTGCTTCGGGGGTCTTGCTAATGCGACATAGCACCCACCAACATTCCACCAGAATCTGAGCTGCAAAATCCAAAAATCACTCCTTCCCTTCTGAGTCCTGCCATGCACCCAAATGGTATTTTTTGGTCACATGTGAGGCATTGCCGTACTCGGGAGAAATTGGGGCACAGATTTTGGGGTGCTTTGTCTCCTTCATTCCTTGTGAAAATGAAAAATTTGGAGCCAGAACTGCATTTTTGTGTAAAAAAATTAATTTTTCATTTTCACTGCCCAGTTGTACCACAATTGGTGAAACCCCTGGGGGTTTGAAATGTACACTATACCCCTAGATGAATTCCCTGAGGGGTGTAGTTTGCAAAATGGGGTCACTTGTGGGGGGGGTTCCTAACTTTAGCATCTTATGGTGCCTAGAAACCTACATGGTGCCTAAAAAATTATCTCATAAAAAGGAGGCTCCAAAATCAAGTAGGTGCTCCTTCTATTATGAAGCCTGTGGTTTGGTCAACGTGCACACTAGGGCCACATATAGGATATTTATGAAAACAAAAGAATTGGGGGAATCAATTTTTAGTCACATTTCTCTAGTAAAATCTACTGTGTTCCTTAGAAAAATGTATTAAAATTGCAAATCTGAAATTTCACCTACACTTTGTTTTAATTCCTGTGAAACACCTAAAGGGTTAACAAACTTCCAAAATGCTGTTTTGAATACTGTGAGGGGTGCAGTTTTTGAAATGGCATCATTTATGGGGGTGTCTCACATACAAGTCCCTCAAAGTCACATCAGAACTGAACTGGTCCCTAAAAAAATCAGTGTTTGAAATTTTCTTGAAAATTTGAGAATTTGCTATTCATATTTTAAGCCTCCTAGTGTCCAAAAAAATTAAAAGGATGTTTAAATAATGATGGAAACATAAAGTAGACATATGGTCTATGTTAGTTATTAACTATTTTGAGTGGTATGATTATTTGTCTCACAAGCAGAAAATTTAACATTTTGAAAATTGCTAAATTTTCCATTTTTTTACGACATTTTGGTATTTTTCACAAAAAAACACAGACTGTATCGACCCAAATTTACCACTAACTTGAAGTACAATGTGTCACAAGAAAACAATCTCAAAATCACTGGGATAAGTAAAAGCAAAAAAAAGTTATCCCCACTTAAGTGATACATGTCAGATTTGAAAAAAAGGGCTCTGTCAGGAAGGCAAAAACAGGCTACGTCAGGAAGGGGTTAATAACAAAACGATCCATTGTTCCAGATTGATAGAAGTTATTTATATCAATTGGTCGTAAATATAAATGTACAAAGTCTGTATGTGTGCCTTTTTTTCCTGTTTTTTATTTTGTTTCAACAAATATGATGTTTTCAATCAGCCTTCAGCAATCCCTTAGACTGGTAGCATAAAAGAAACAAAACAAATAGGTAGGTTGCTAATTTAAAGAAATCTTTTAAATACACATTAAAAAGTCGGTACTTGTGTACTAGCACGGCGCCCCGATAATTAGTCGCCCGATTTTTTTATCGAATCGCATCGCATGCCATACACCCGATGGCATGCGATGCGACACGATTTTAACTCATATTCGATATTAAATTGTATAAGCACCCTAATGGGTGCTTACAATGCTTAAATGCACCCCCACACCACCCCCCAAGTATAAACGTGAACCCGAAGAGTGGCGAGCGCAGCAAGCCCACGAGGGCCACGCTTCGGGGCTCGGTGGCTCACTGCGCTCGCCACACTTTTTATTCTCAACTCCACGCCGACGTGGATAGTGGGGGTATGAAAAGGTCGTAGGACGCGTACCGACGCCCCTCGCCGGCTCGCTGCGCTCGCCACGCTTCGGTTTCACGTTTATACTTGGGGGTGGCGTGGGAGTGCATTTAACCATTGTAACCACCCATTAGGGTGTTTATACAATTTATAATCGCATCGCATTGTATGGCATTGTACAACATCGGCCGATATCGCGTCGCATCGCATACCATCACATGCGATATGGTCTGCGATGCGATGGGCGCCGTGCTAGTACACAAGTACCAAAAAGTCTGTAGAAAATGTGTAGTTGTGCTCACTTGAAAATGAAGAAGTTGGGGTTCAAATATACAGTAACTGATAGGTCTCTGGTGGTGCTCAGCAGTGAAACACCCGAATTCCTTGTGGATATCTTGTTTTCTTGGAGTTCTGCAAGAAGATGTTAAAATCATCAATAAGGGGCATAATTGCACATACTAAACGCTTCATTACATATATTAAGATGTTTTATTTTACTAATTGATAGGTACATTCACAGAAACTTATGGTGAACATGACATAATGAAACTAAGGGGGTATACAATTAGCTATGAGGAAACATCAGTGGCAAAATGTTATACAGTCACAATTGCCAAGAGGTGTGGGATGCCAGATGAACTCTTGACTATTGTAGAACTGAAGTCCGTCCCTGTAACTAAAGAGAAGATTTAATGTTTCGGGGACTAATTTGACTTCCATAGGCCCTAAATTCTATACCGGTACAAAAAACACACCATCTTTTGTAAAGTCAGTTCCAGAGGCAGAACCCTGGGAGGCAATTGAGTCATCTGCCGCCGGGCTCCTGCTCCCAAGGGGGCACCTCTCCTTCCCTTTGAGTTTGAATCAGTTCATTGAAAGCAGTTGATATTGCTAATGTGGCCGACTCCCCCTTCTAACATCATTTTTGCAAGTGTCACACCCTGTATTAGACCCATGAGCTTACTGGAGACAGACACCTTACTGAATGAGCTATTTGGGGGGGCACCAGTACTTACCTTGCCTCCGGGCAACTGGGATGAACTTACGCCGCTGGTCAGTTCAGTTACCTGGACATTTATGATCTGTGAAACAGAACCATAATTCCTGGAAAAATCCTCAAAATCACGTTGAGGAACACAATTGCACACTGATATGGCAGTCGGTGAAAATCTATAAAGTTTACAACTGATAAAAAAATGTTCATATTGCTGTGTGATCCTGGGCGCAAATATGATTGCCTAGATTGCATGCCCGCATTCAAAATACCGGTACTAGAATCCTGGCTGGCGCCCATAACACTGGTGCCAGAATTCCAACATCGCTGGAGATGATGCTGTCGGGATCCCCAGCATTAGCACCGATTCCCAGGCAGTCTCGCTGTACCCAGGAATCAGCATAATGTAGGACAGCAGTGAATCTACTTTTTGTACACTTTCTTGCTATTGCTTTAACGCAAGGCTGGGCAACACCGGCCCTTCAGATGTTAATGAACTACACATCCCAGGATGCTTTGCATTAGTTTTGCTATGTGGTCATGCTGAACTGATGCAAGGCATGCTGGGATGTGTAGTTCATCAACATCTGGAGGGCCGGTGTTGCCCAGCCCTGCTTTAACGGCAACTCCCCCTCGGCAAAATATCCCCCTTTCAGTGCAATACATCTTTTAATATACATTTATACACTATATATATATTTTGCTTTCTTCACACAATATAACAGCAATGTCAAAACAATAGAAACTATAATATAATAATATAAATATATTTTATTTGTTCAAAAAACAAGGTTTCAAAACAGGAAACAAAATTTGTGTACTATCTCAGCACTGAATTTGAATGCCAAGCAATCATTGTCTTGCACATATATAGTGCCAGTTACATATCATGTCCCCAGTAGTGCTGTTACAAATGTCCCCAGTGAGTTTTTAGCAAAAAAAAATAAAAAATGTCACTTTCTGGAATGTATGGTTTTCGGAATAATTCGGATAACGGATACTCGGATACGGGATACTCAACCTGTACCACCAAAACCCATATTTACAGAAAAGCAAAAAACATTCAACAACATCTTGTAAGCAGCTTCACCAGAACAAATCAAGACCCTAACACCATGCAAAGAAAAGGCTATCATAACTGCCTCGACTGCAAAGCTCTACAAGGGCTCTATAAAACCAGTGATGGAATTTAAATCTAATCAAACTGGAAAAGAGTATAAAATCAAAGAACATCTATTTTGTAACACAGAAGGAGCCATTTACTTGTTAGCATGTCAATGCGGTCTACAGTATATAGGGCAAACAAAAAGAAGAGCAAAAATCAGATCCGCCGAACACATATACAACATTATAAAAGGCTTGACTACCCATAGTGTCTCCAATCATTTCCTCAAGACACACAATAAAAACCCAGCCGGTTTAAAATGTACAGTGATACAAAAAATTTCAAAAAACTGGAGAGGAGGCGATATCGTGAAAGAATTAAAGGAAGCTGAAACAAAATGGAAAACCCTAGAACCATCGGGACTTAACATCGATATAGAATTAAATGCTTTCCTGTGAGTGGTACCTATGAGTGGCACCCATGACTATAATCCCCAATTTTTAGATCAATTCCTTATATTTTTTTAAATAAAATAAAACGTAAAAAACATGGCTGCCGAAAGCAACATGTGTTTCCCACCACTTTTAACATCACTTCCGGAAATCCATTTCTGTTTTTACTAATAAAGTTTTCCTATAAAAACCCCACATAGCTGGGACACAAATCATCCTTGAAAAAGTGCGCTAGTCGCATGAAACTCGTTGGACCCAAGAGACCACACCAGCCCGCTGACCCGACACCCGCTCTGAAACATCAACTTGCGGCCGCGGCATCACTTCCGGTAACTTTCGGTACTCGGCGGGAAAAGACGCCGGGCATCAAGCCACATGCAACACAGCCGCAACAAAACAACAAGCGACTGCCCCAGCACTGGAAGCCCGGCACCACAGCCACGAGTAACACAGCCGCAACAAAACAACAAGCGGCTGCCCCAGCATTGGATGACATCTCCATCGAACATCAGCAGGAGGTACACCATACTGGAGTAGAGGTAGGGTCATGTAGGGAAAGCAAGCTGGACACACTCTTTTTAAACAAAATCACCAAATATTCCCCAAAAGGGTGTAAACATTATATATTAACCCTTTTCATTCCACAGGTACCACTCAGTATCCATACCACTTACCATCCCCATTTCTAATCATTTTTCCAATAACCTTTTTGCACCAAGCGCTCTTTAAATCCCTTTTTGATATAAATATGTATATATATATGTATACACATATATATATATATATATATATATACGTACAGATAATGCGGGCTTCATTCAGTCCCCTCTGGTGAGCGTCGGCACACATGGACTTCATTGAACTGCACGCGTGTCCCAGTCTCTCGGCGAAGGGGCAGCGGCATCCTGCCTGTCTCCGCTTCAGGGAGATGGGCAGGGTTGTGGGGGGGCTCCGTCAGAGGCGGCGGCGGATGTCAACGGGGAATGCGTGCATTTCAGGGGGGGGGGGCGAGCCCCCTGGCGGGAGCAGGCAAAATTTTGCCAGCCCCTGCCTGAATGAGGCACGCTACTACACACCTATATACCTGGTCGGGTGCTGTCCCAAACTCCGCTGAGGGAACAGGGCAGATAACATTTCTCTGGAGCCGAGTAACGGTGCTGTACACACACATATATACAATATATATATATATATATATATATATATATATAGAGAGAGAGAGAGAGAGAGAGAGAGAGAGAGAGAGAGAGAGAGAGAGAGAGAGAGAGAGAACAGACTCTAGTTTCGCGCCACAGAACTTTGGATATTTTAGTTGGGCTGCCTGGCTTACAAATTCCCCTGTTGGATGGGGGATGGATAGGATGTGGGAAACAATTGTAAGATGGCGCCCTTTAAGGTGACCTTACAGATTAGGTCAAACAAGCCTTCAAGTAATCCTTAAACTTTCTAAAAGTAAATAAAGTAAAGTCCATGAATTTTCAAGCGTTTATTAAAAGTCTCTTTTTTTCCACTCGGTATTGGTGGTTGGATCAGACCATTAAAAGGTTCAGATATTTCAAGATAGCAAACAAATATTCCCAACGCGTTTCGTCCCCACACGGGACTTCATCAGGGGTTCGATAGTGGTTAATTGCATACAGATGTTGAGTCCGTGTGTGAGCCTCTCAATATTCATACATGGTCTTGCCTTAAAAGGTTAAAAGTCTGTAGACATCACCATTTCTTGGTTTAAATCAGACAACTGATTTATCTTAAAGACAGATAATATTCCTAGTAGTATATATTGTCTCTATGCTTGATTAAGATACAGGTGTATTCTGCACAGAATCTGAGTGATTCGGGGTACAATTCTCACTTCCTGGAGATGTGTACTCATGAAGCACTTCATATCGCCTAGTGTGTGCACTGTACATCATTAACGACCATCTTCATCGTCTAAACATGCTGGGACAAGGGAGTCCTCATTAATGACGGTCATGCTACAGCACAACCGTCGCTTCCACCTGTCATCGGCTCCCTTGAAACCAGCATCACCAAGTATGTATATGACTATACACTTGCAGATGTTGACCCCCTCCCTCCCCCAAAATATCGGCGTCGGCAGGGATCAGCAAACATGAATAAGGCTTTAAAGTACCAACCAATTAAGCGTTAAGGTGCCCACTGCCCATACATGCTGCGATTATTGCAAGCACTTCAAGCAGTGTTTGTTACAATATATTCCACCCTTGGCCCTCTCTCAGTGACTGCTGCAGCAGCTCCTAGCCACCACAGCAGTAAAATCAGTCAGTACTCTATGTGCATGTCAGTTTCACATTCATTTTCAATGGGTGATATGCCTGGAAATTTTCCTGGCTCAGCTGCGCTGCCGCAGCTGACTGACCCGCAAAATTTCTGGGCATACCACCAGAGCCGAATTTCCCATTAGGCACGTGAGGCACGTGCCTAGGGGCGGCACATGTTTGGGGGCAGCACTTGGATGCCTGTGATAGTACTGTCAGCCCAAAATGTACCAATAACTGCAAAATATCCACTGTACTGTACTATATTCCATCTTAAATAGAGTGTAAATGGATAGGACATGCAGATACTGCCCCTGTAACCTGTCCTACTTAGTAAACATTATTGTTGTGCCTAGGGGCGCCCTCCTCCCTAAATCCGCCCCTGCATACCACTGTACATTAGGTGCGCACCAGTGGTGCCTCCAGCGGAAACATCCCCGAGCCTGCCAACTGTGTGATGACTGACAGGCGGCAGGGAAGCTAGCTCCAGCATTCTAACCCCGAAGGGGAGGTGAGGGGGGGAGCGGCGGCTTCCTAATATTTGTGGTGGGTTTTGCAGGGGCAGGACAAACCTGCCCTAGTAGGTTTGTCCTGCCCCAGCAAAACCCATCACTCAAGGAGTTACTGTAATTGCTAATTTTTGTTCCTATGAATAAATAGCTAACCTAGTTAACACTGCAGGCAGCCAGGTCACGACTCATGCTGGCTGATGCTCATCATGGATATCATTTACTGCCTCTGCCAGGAGGAGGACAGGAGCGCAGACAGGAGGACAGGAGCGCGGCCAGGAGGACAGGAGCGCGGCCAGGAAGACAGGAGCGCAGCCAGGAGCGTGGCCAGGAGAACAGGAGCGCGGCCAGGAGGACAGGAGCGCAGCCAAGAGGACGGGTGTGTGCTGTGACGTCACCACGTCACACTAGCGTGTGATATCTACAGAGGCGAGGCCGGGGGCTAACTTGAATGGAGCCCACAGCCCACAAGCCAGCGCTTCCTAGTCACCCGGCCGCTGTGTTATGTTTGCACTGCGGGCTGGAGATCGGCGGCGGCGGCAGGCAAGTAATGGGCCCCATACATCAGCAATCACAATTAATGGATTTCCAGATCCAGGGATTTTTTGGCCAGATAAATGGATTTTACAATCTATCAGACTTTGCTCACACATTACAGATTTATTTCAGTGATCGACAGATTTTTCCATCTAAAGATTGCATCTTCATATCTGGAAATTGCCCCAATCGATTGTCATTTCAGCTGTTCATAATGGAAATAGATGAAGAAAACGAATTGGGAATGCCCACACATATAAAAAAGATCTGCAGATAATACCAGATTATTAAACATGTTTAAAAACCTGATTAAGCAATCGATTGGCGATTTTATTTGGGATTGCCAAAAGGGGGAGCCCACACATCTAAAATTAATTGTGGCAATCATCTCCATATCTGAAAATTGTCACAATTAATTGCTGATGTATGGGGCCCTTAAGGCTGTCCTGACCGCCGCTGGCTAACGGTGCTGCTGCGCATTTTGCATGCAATTGCGTGGGGGGTGCCGGCGGGCATTAGGAGGTGCCTGTGCACCCCCGGCACCCCCCATGCACAAGCCTATGTCTCCCAGCAAACGTGACCTTCAGGGGACTTGCACCCGCCAAGCAGGGGTCTTTTGCAGCATGGAACCGACGCACCTCTCTTTCACAGTGCGCCTTTTTCAGGATGGTCCTCCACTCAGCTCCCAGCGATTGTGCTCACCGACAGAGCTCACCATTCTGCGTGTGCATCTTTCTGAGGGCAGAGCAGAGTTTTTCCTGCAGCTGGCCCCTGGCAGAGTGAAGCAGTGTCGTTCGCCTGCGGCGTCCGCAGGTATATGGAGCCGAGTACTTCTGGGTCACCAGGTCCTGCTTCCAGTCACCTTCAGCGCTCCCCAGCTGGCCGCCGACAGACCACCAGCACACACTCCCAGGACAGCCAAGACTCCACCAGGTGCCAAGAGCATTATTTCAGTAGCCGGTTAAGAGTTGCCTCTGCGGGTGCCGGACGGGTCATTTACCCAACATCGGGATCGCTACTGTTAAAACTTCAACAGATGGCTTCCCGACGGCAACCGGTTATTCTCCCTTGTGGGGGTCCACGACCCCCATAGGGGGAGAATAGAATAGCGCTCGCCACCATGCCTGCAGCGTGGCGAGCGCAGCAATGGGCTTTGTTGCGCTCGTCACACTGTCTGAGTCCGGCCAGTCGGGATCCCGACATTGGGCTAATGACTGTCACAACCCGATACCACACCCGCCTCTGCAAGGGGTTTCCATCGGGAAAATCAGGATTTCACACCGGAGCTATAATGGGAGCTGCAACACATTACTACATGTGCAATTTTCGGTAAACGTGCTATTTCGCCATTTTTTACCTAAATATCGCACATGTGCAAAAATCATTTCACCCTCAATTTAAATATGATTCCTAATAAATGTAGCCCCCCCGGTCTTCATGCTGCCTGTGTGCGGTTATAGTGTCTGATTGTCCATACAGCAAATGTCCTGATTAAACAAGCACCATACTTATTGACATTGGAAGTTCACTATGTGACTGTCAGTACAATGGACAATAACCAGGGCACACACTGGGGAACACAAACAACATACGTGACCAATCCCCTACATTTACGACAAGCACAGTAGATAAATAGCGTCATGGATGTGTCTGTCTCAGTGGCTGTAGAGGATGGTGTCCGGGATGCTGCTCTTCGGGCTGTCATGTCTTCTGCTGCTCTGCACGTCTTCTGGAATGGGGATAGAAACAAGTGAACCTATATTAATCTTTGTCAATGACACTGGTCATGGTGCCGGATTGATTAGAGGGTGGGGTCCATTGCATACCAAGGCCATAGGCAGGGCCGGCGCTACCCACTCAGCAGCTCCTGCAAAGCAGGGAGGCGCCATACTGAAAAGGTGCTATCTCCCTCCCTGCTCTGCTAAAGCTTCCTCAGCCCTCACTGTCACTGCCTCCTGCACGCCACCCGCAGCGCCTGTCTGACAGTGGGCGGCAGTATGGAGAGGCTGAGCAGCTCCCTGCACCGCGCACACACACTGTCCTCCTCCTGCGACCTGCCCCCTCTTCCTCACAGACACTTGCGCTGAGGCATGTAGCGCTGTCTGTGAAAGCCCGGATGACATGTCATGTCCGGATCCGCCCCCTACCCATTGCTCCCTGCGCCTGTCAGCTGTCAATCAAATGACGAACAGGCAGCAGTGCCGCCTCCCCTTCCTTCCCTCAGTGTGCTGTGCCAGTGCCACTGCCAGTCCTGAACACTCCGCCCCCTCTATCTCCTCCCCTCTTCTTCCATCTCCTCATTCTCTCCCCTCCTTTCCCCCTCAGTCACGAGTGCTGCACATACTTTTTGTATTGCTTTCGGATCGCATCGTACACACATTGCATGCATGCCGTGCGATGCGATCTAGCCCATAACGTATGCGATTCTTGCAGTGTGTATGGGCACCTTTAGTGCCTGCAACATTTTGCGGACACAGCACTGAGATGGTGTATGCATACATGTACACGCACCCGAGATCCTCCATAGGATCGCATGTTGCATACACTCCCACAATCGGGCTGCAGCTTGTTGCAATGGCAATGTGAAAGGACGCAAAATGTATGGTTTGCAGGAGGGCGCCGGACACCCTAGCACCGGCCCTGGCCATAGGATTCCGTCTTAAGGTGATGTATTTACCATAGTGCACGGAATATTTCTTCTAGAATACTAAGATTCTCATATGCTGCCAAATATGACCACACAAAGGGCCCGATTCAGCCTGTTCATTACTGTCCAACATTTGTGGAAGGGTCAGAGATACACACAGACTTTTAAAATCATTTGCTTTTGTCACAGGACATCAGTTCCCCCGCCCCGTCTTCATCCCGGGGCACGCAAATAAAAGTCAGTTCTTGCTGAATTCTCTTTGCGAAGCCAGGGATGTTTTCATTACACATCCCCTGGCATGGTAGCGAGGAGATTTGGCGGGGGAGTTTCAGACGCTTGGTAAACTGCGAGGAAACTAGAATCAGGCCCTGGGCACAAGGGGGTAGGGTGCCAGTCACACAGGACAGATATAGGAGTTCGGACCCTCAGAATAAATATAGCCAGAATATAAATGCTAGGCGGGTGTGCTACCCCTGGACTTGAAGATGTAGAAGCGATGGGAAAGAAAAAAAGGTTTGTCCTTGGTGTGGTGCACCTAATTATTTAAAAAATAACTTTTATTAAGTCATCTTTAAAAGGCAGCGAAATATACCTAAAAAAGACACATACAACATGTAGTGATATTAGACACAACAAAGACAGTGATAGTGTTTAAAACGATAAGGTGGCAAGCGGGTGGCACACCTTTAATTCCACTTTATTGTTGCAGTAACCGTTGTGAATTGTGGGCCAGCGTTTTTGTGTTTATGTACAGTACTTTATTGTGTTAACCCCATAATCTTCCTCCGGATTCCTCTGTCCTGAAAGGGCTGTAGGAACTACACAATATGGCTGGTCAACAACAATTCTCATATACAGTATCTAGATAATTAACATGTGAGTGTGCCAAACTGCTTGCACACCCAGTAGCGGGTGTACGCTTCGCAGAATAGCTTTTTCAAGGCCAACCCGAACAGGAGCTCTGTGGCGTTTAAATACCCACATGGGATTTTCTGTCCAATGGAATTTGTTCTACAAATTTGTTTAATCCCCTCCTCCTGTGTGTGTGGATTGACAGCCGCTACTGCCTATAACATGTATAAGTTTTTGATATGTTAATTTAACTGTTATTGTGAGTTTGGTCAATTTTAATAATACATGTTATCACATATAGCTAAAAATTTATTAAGAATATGCGGTATAGTCTATATATTTCTAACATCGGAAACAATGTGGCGCCAGCAAAAATGAGAGGCGCTCCATCTGTATATGTGGTACAAAATAATGTGCGGCTCCCTCCACACGTAACAAAGTGGGAGGAGACAGAGATCAGACTGAAATAATTCTCTCCGCACGCTCCACACACTGCAGTGGCTGACATTTATGTTACATCTTGAATGTGATGAATAAATCCACTTGCAGAATATCTCTCATAATACATGTGCAGAAATATACACATTTACATGAGCTGGTTATTCGACGAAATCTAAAGAACTGACACTTCTATTTCCTTCATTGATTATTTAAATCAGTGAAGAGAGAGAGATACATTCACTTGGTATAATACTGTATTAGCATTTATCAGGGCAGATAGAACACTCGGAGCAGCTTTACATAGTTACATAGTAGGTGAGGCTGAATAAAGACTTGCGTCCATCGAGTGCAACCTAGTCATGCTAATCCGACCTAGTTGTGCTAATATTAGTTACTACAATACCTCTATGATTCTTATAGATACCCCTGGATGTTTTTGTCCAACAAGTGTTTGTCCAACCTTGTTTTGAACGTATTTAATGTCGAAGCCGACACCACCTCCCCAGGAAGAGAGTTCCAGAGTTTGACTGCTCTGACTGTAAATAAATTTTGATTGGATGTTTAAAAAGTATTTTTGATTGGCTGTTTAAAAAGCAGCTTTGACCAATGCAATGAACTTGTTTTTTTGCATTTTGTGAGAAAAACCCGGGTCTAGCCTGTTCACACTGCCACACACCCGTGTATTACCCAGGAAAAACCCTGCAAAAAACACTGTGTGTAATTCCCAGAGCATAACACCCGGGAATTTCACAAAGACCCTTTCACACTGAGACAGGACACGGGAAATCACTGCTTACCCTGGCAAAAACCCGGGTTTTTGCGGCAGTGAGATCGGGGGTATGATCTAGGGAGAGAGACAGCTGCAGCGGAAACCTGTCCCCTCCCTCTAGTTTATGCTTAGGCCCCACCCCCTCCTGGAGGCCCCGCCCCCTTCTAACTTGCATACACTCCATTTAAATCTTCATGGAGGAGTGGAAAATACCTCAGATTTCAGTGATGACATTAGTGTCTAAGGGAAAACTAGACCGCATTCTAGAGAATTTGGTTAAGCCCTACAAAATGGCCACCTCCGGTGTGTGGATGGCAGGAGGAATCATTTTTGCATACACAATCTCAATAATTTTTCCTCCCACAACTGAGGTCATGGGTTCAATTCCCACCATGGCCCCAATTGGGTTGAGTTTGTATGTTCTCTCTGTGCTTGCGTGGGTTTCCTCTGGATACTCCGGTCTCCTCCCACAATCCAAAGATATACTGGTAGGCAAATTTGTTCCCAATAAAATGAACCCTAGGTTGAATGTTTGCGCATGCGGTATAGATTGTTAGCTCCACTGGGGAAGGGACCGATGCAAATTGCCAAATATTCTCACATAAATAATGGTATCTAAACTTTTCCTCCAACACAGGTGGAGGAACCGCGGCCACCTTTGGGTCAGACTGCGGCGTATGGCATCCGACTGGTCTTCAGTAATCCAATATCAAAACTCGACTACATAGTAAAGTCCACAGAGCTGCTGTAAGTATAAATACAGCATAATGATCATTACTAATGTGTGTGCTGGTGGTGGGTATCTACCTGTATACTGTGTCAGCTGAGCTTGGCTTATGCAGTAAAAAAATCTTTATTTACAAAAACCCGTTGCCCGCTGCCATATCCCCATGAACGTCTCTCCCACATTCCAGGTGACTAAGGGGCCGATTCTCGTGCACCCACAGTGATCCAAATTTCCGTGCATGTGCTATTCCTGACAGTGATCGGCCACGGCAAGTTACACACTCACTGGGCTGGGGGCAGTTGGTGGCGTGGATGTGGATGGCCCATGGGAATGTTCAGTGTTTTCCGGGCTTCCCCACGAAAATGCTGAGTGTTCCCATGGGTACACTGGTGGGCCGATGCTTGCCGAGGACAGATGATGGTTTACATGATTCCTCCTGCAGCGGTGGCGGCGGCATGTGAGGGAATGTGTGCATGCACATAATTGCGATGGTTGTATGGTGCATCTGCTCTATTGTTCCTGTTGAGGGTCTATTGACGTCTTCTCACTCTTGTCTTCTCCAGGAGCGGCAAATGGACCCCAATTAAAAGGTGCTCAGGGGACGGCTATCTTGTGGCGTTTGCTCTGAAATTCATCCAACTAGGCTCATACAAGGCAATAACCAATGTCAAGTTCCGGTGTTCCACCGGTGAAATTCTGGAGGGAGATGGAGAGAAAGGGGGGAATTATGGAGACATGAGTAAGACCTGTAATAAAGGAATCATCGGTTTTGTCACTTTTCAAACATTTGTCCGTTTTCCGGAAATCAGGTTGACTATCTGGAGTGACGTCCAATTTTTCTGCTTTCCTCTGAGAGCAAATTATTGACTATAAATACCAACCACCATGGCCGCTCCCTGTCTTCCCCTAGCACAGAAATGGTAGTTTTAGCACTCTGAATAAATAAAAAAATGCATTCACATTTGTTTGTTCCTTTTTGAAATATAGCACAATGCATAAACACCGGGGCCGGGTAGGGGTCTAGGCCTCGTGTACATAGTATTATTGCTCCACAGAAGACCGGTTCTCCATACATGCTGCCTGATCGGTCAGGACTGACATCTCAAGGATCGATTTGGTCAGAGCCACATTAAGGTCTAAATGGGCCTGGAGCTGAAAATGATCAATGGCCTATTATGCGCAATAATAGGGGTTGCGGCCAGCACCTAATAATGTGGGAGGCGTGACCAGTGTTCTGGTTGGATGGTCTGCTCATGGGTGTGTCTCTATTTGTGTAAATACTTTCAACTAATTATATATGCCTGGAAAAGGCAGGAGGCTGGCATAGGAAAAATGCAGGGAGATATATTGGCGGGTGCCCTCCAAAGGTGCACCCACAGGATGCCGATGTCCTAACATACTTGCGGGGTGAGGCGGCACTCCAGTTATAAAAAAATACTGAAAGCCTGAACTTGGTACAAACAACATTTCAGCACCTTTTATGTGGTCACCTAAGTTTACCACACCATATACCCCTTATACAAATCATGCAACACAATAGTAACCCCCTTATACTGTACTTGCCTCTTACACATTATGCCACATGGAATGAGCCAAAATTCACATTATGCCACACAGATTAAGGCAAAATTCACATTTTGCCACATGGATTGAGCCATTATACGCACTATACCAGGCATGTGGCCCTCCAGCTGTTGTGAAACTACACGTCCCAGCATGCATTGACATCGTTTTAGCATTCTCTAATAGCAAAACTGTGGCAATGCATGATGAGACTTGTAGTTTCACAACAGCTGGAGGGCCATAGTTTGGACATGCCTGCACTATACCAAACAGATTGAGCAATAATGCACAATATGCATTATAAATAGGTGCGCATTAAAAAGTTACACCATAATGCCCATTACATGATAAGTCTCACAACATCCATTATGTATTATGCCAAACACCATAATGCCTATTAAAAATTATGCTATATAAATGTTGCTTACCTACATGTTCATTGCCAGGGCTTCCATGCACATTGCCAGGGGTTCCATGCTCATTGCTATGTGGGATTACATGCTCATTGCCAAGGGGAATAGATGCTCGTGGTAACTGGGGGACAGCCATTGACAGCCGGGCAGAGAGCAGGGGGCTGCCCTGCTGTATTCAGAGCACTGCATGTCCCGGTTGTTTGAAATAATACCCCTTTCACACCAGAAAATGCATTTTCTGGTGTGAGGGGGAGAGAAAACCACCCCCGCCCCCCTTTAAACAACCAGCTATATCTTCGGAACCAACTGACCCATTTACATGTAGCCTTCGATTGATTTTGGTACCGTGAAACTGGGCCGTTTGGTTCCAGAGAAATCTGTCCTCAAACAACATGAACAGCCATGAAATTACATTTCAGAAATATAAAAAAAAAAAATAGTTTTACCTGCAATATCTCTAGAACCAATGAACCCATATGGACCAGGTATCAGATTGAAGGCCCAGCGATTTGGGTTCGACTGAGATCAACCTCGAGCCTCTGTGATGCCGGAGGGGGAACTGGCAGCCGTTGGAACCAGGTGGAGGTCGGAATTAGCCGAGACCCATGTTATCCTATGGGGTAAACGTTCCAGGTTTGCCTGGCGATATCTCCGGTTTCCGGGGTGCTAGCGACGCGGGGCTGGGCTCATTGGAAAGCGCTGGCCCTCAACTACAAAATGGGCCTATTTGGAGAGTGGGCCTGGAGCTATAGCTCCATCAGGTCCATTGTTAATCCGGCCCTGGGTTTGGTCACCCCTGGTCTATTCGGTTCAAATGTCTTTAGATGCCACCACCAGCCTCATGTCGGTTGTGCTTTCTACGTCGACATATGTCGTCCTGTGTGAGCAGCTGTGTGTCATTGTATGCAGCCACTTTCATTGCCACGTCTGAATCTGGCCAGTCACCCTCCTGTAACCCCCCAGGGGCACCCAGTAATACGCACAGACCCCGAGCCCATCCGTGCTGCGTACCGGGATGTATGTGCTATGTGACTGATGCACGCGCCAACTTACGACACAGGCCCAATGCATACGGTGTCAACATTAGTCACCTCAGAATGAGGCTAATTGCCCTCTAGATACTCCAGTATCTAAGCAAAGCTGCAGACTAATTGTGTTAAACAAATGGTTTAAAATGGTAAATGGCAACCAAATACCCTGTGTCAACATTTTTGACTGTGGTTCCTGGTGACGTTTTCACGTGTCTAACATGAAGACCTATGGGCCCTGTTGACCTCTTGACCCTGATGACCTTTTGCATGTCGACAGTATGGGGTTGACCTATTGACTGCTCCATGAAAATCCTGCCGGTGTCATAAATCTATGGGGCGAATTCTCCAAGAGTCGGCTTTGGGTGACCTGCAGGCAGTTTTGCAAACTGGAGATTTACCAAAGATCAATCTTGTGAAAAACTCAACGTTACAAAGCATCGGGGGGCCAGAGGTGTATGTTACTGTGTAGCACTATGGTTATTCAAAATGGCCGACTGAACTGAGATGTTGGAGCCATATGTAAATAAAGGGGATTTGAGTACTGTAAATAAGAAGGCATTCTCATGTCAAAAGATAGAGACGTAATTGACTGATATTGTTGTGGAGGTGCTCCCTGGGAGTAGAGTAATACCCCTTTTCCACTAGCCTAAATATCCCAGATTTTTGCACGGGAGCATGTAAAACCCGGGATTTTAGGCAGATGGAAATGCTCCCTGTAGAAATAACCCAGGTCGTGAGACCTGGCATGTCTACCCAGGAAGTGACCAGGGTTGAACATGTGTTCAACCTGGGTCACTGTGTAGTGTAAATGGGTAAACAGGGACAATGCGACCCAGATCCCGTTCACCACAGTGCAAAAGCCAGTGCTGGGAGATGCTTCATCTCCCAGCACCTCCCCGACCCCACCTCCTGATGAGGTCACCTGCCCGGAATTATGCCGGGTGGGGACTCTAGTGTGAATGGGTTTGCAAGCCGGGTCGCACCCAGGTTGTAGCAGGGTACAAAATCCCGGGTGCGACCCGGCTTGCAGATGGAAAAGGGGTATTAATAGATACAAAGAAAAATGTCCAAGAGAGGATACTAAGAAATTTCCCCGGGCGGGGAACCAGCTTTCAGTAACAGGTAATTAAACCGTTAAAACATAACTTTAATGAGATTAAAATAGATCTAATGCGATTGGACCTTAAATACGGAGGAACAACATGAAAAAGACAAAACAGTACAATTAAATCCCACATAAAACAATAATTGTGTGAAAGTGGGAATAAACGCTATTAATTATGTAGCGAGAAACGAATTGAAACACTCAGCTTTCAAATTACTCTGTACAACCGGATAAATGCAAATTCTAGGGCTATGATAGTTACCTAGTAGACTCCTGGTAATAGATACAGATAGACTGCCACATATATAATCAAATGGTAACATCACATATATCTCTGTGTCATAATGATAAGTTACATAATGTACCACACGGTGTCTGAGTCCACTTGGTGACTTCATTAGAAACACGTGATGGGGAAACATTACACAAACCCCTATGAAATAAATATGATTGTAACAGTTAAATACTTTTGAAAAAAATCCCATGGATGGACAGAGTGATATGTATCCTCTGCCAGCATATACATTAATGGTATTAGTGCGACAGGGAAAATACACTCCCACACGTCAGGGGCAGCCATTGGGAACATATGTGCTACCATGTAAGAGTGATGTGATGCAGGACAGATAGGAGTATGTAAAGTGAATACTTGAGTTGTTGGATGAGCACAAGAGGTGGCTGCTGCCCACGCAGGTGACCAAAGGACAGTGAATGGGTGGTTGAGCGGACTCCGAGCGCATCCCAAGTATGAGGAATTATAGCAAAGCAGGGGATGCAGTTACAATCCCGGCAGTCGGGATCCCGACCGCCGAAATGCCGACACTTTCTCCCTCCGTGGGTGTCCACGACACCCCTGGAGGGAGAATAAATTAGTGTGCCGAGCGTAGCGACCGCCGGGATTCAATACTGAATCCCAAAGCAGGTTTCTGCTGTTGATGTGGGTAACCTACTTGGCTCTGGTGTAAACCGGTGTAGAGTCAATGTGAGGGCCCAGAGGAATGAGAGGACCTGGAAAAGAGTTATTAGGATAATCCTAAAATCTAGCTCACCCTGGTCCCATGTAGGTGCTGCTTCCTACCGTCTACAATTGTTCGTAGGGAATGGTGAGTGAGACTGTACATGGGTGGAGGAGTATAGGAAGAAACAAAAGGGAACAGCTTCTTTGGGCTGTGCCAGAAGCCAAATTGAGCTGCAGAGGAAGGCAGCTCTCTGCACATAGCAGCCTGGACTGGCAGTCCGAGGGAGGGAATACCTCCCAAAGGGACTGCCTTACTGCAGGAAGCACTTCCAATAAGAGGTCACTACCAGACACAGTGAAGCCAGTTCAGTCTCAGACTGCGTAACACCGGGCCCAGCTGCAAATATTACCTGCAGAGGGGCTGGTCCCTGGTATTCTTATGATCAGGATGCCAGCCATCAGGACTCTGGTGTCTGCTGTTAATCCAGTACCAGGATTTTGACTGCTGGCATTGGGGGGGGAATGTGCCTGGCACTGAATCAGCAGGACAGACTTTTTTTGGGTACTGTCTCATGGTGGAAGGGGGGGGGGGGGGGGGGGGCTTGGTGTAGAGCAGGCATTCCCAACCACGGTCCTCAAGGCACACCAACAGTGCAGGTTTTGTAGATATCCAAGCTTGAGCACAGGTGACTTAGTGTCTGAGGGATTCTGATTAAAGCATCTGTGCCTGGATATCACTAAAACCTGCACTGTTGGTGTGCCTTGAGGACCATGGTTGGGAATGCCTGGTGTAGAGTCTCTGCTGTGACCTTGCACACAGAAAGACTTGGTGCAGCCCCTGTAATACTGATTGTGACAAACAACACACCCCCACCCCCCGGTATTACACCTTAGTTCATGGTTAGTGAACACTAGCATGTTTGGGTGCCATTACTTGCTCTTGTTGACCCAAAGCTACTGGGCAGAGATAAGACACCTCTTCCTGTAGGCATTGCCTGCCTACCATCCCAATAGTATCAACTAAAACTGAAGATCGGTACATTGCAGGTTGGATCGCGCCAGCTTTCATGCAGCACATTCATTTGGAACCAGTGACAAATTAGACATGAGCCTTTCCAGCAATGGATATTCCAGAAGTGCCCTTCCCCAAACACTCTAGTAATACCGAGACTCTAGATTAGGAGACAGCCTCTGCCCTAGAACTTCTCATTCTCTGAAGTTAGAGAACTTTTGGCCCTGCTTTGCTGCTGGATCTTGGATCTATGTGTGAGACTTCAGACCTGGTCCGCGCTGACTGCATGTGTCTACAAAAACCAGGTTCATCGCTAGGTTGCAGAGTCACTATGTTTTTATCATGACAGTATACCTCCTACCGTCACCTCGTCCATTTAGGGATAAGAGTAGATGACAGCACGGAAGGCCCAAAGAGGGGATCTTCTGGCTACATTAGGACTGACGACTATCTGGCGATTGTGGCAAATTCAGGTCTATGCAGAAATAGCCAACAGACATCAGGATCAGACCTTACGCACACATGGATTACACCCTACAGTTCTTAGATTAGACAGTACAGACACAGGATATAATATTTTTGTAGCATTTTATTTCTCTGTGGCCTGTACACCGGCATATCTTCTCATGATGCGTCTTACAGTCAGAGCAAAAAAGCCAAGTAACACAACTAGACTGACGGACACAATGGCCACCAGAAACCACTGTTCCCAGTCCTCATGGCCTGCCGAGATTCTGGAAGCCTGGACAACATCTGCTCCAAACACCTGCAGTGGGCCCAATGTCACTGATCCATGTTCTCCTGGAGATGGACCTGCAGGGAAGAGGAGAATAAGATCATGTTCCGTTGTACATAGCTTTTATGGGGCTGACATGAAGGCGAGTTAATGTCAAATTATTCCTGACAACATTCCAACAGCCTAAACTTTGATCCAGACCCTACAAGGAGACAATGGCCAAGGTTTTAAACTACACTTTGAGCACCCAAAGTCATGTCATGCTCAGACTCTTGCCTATGAGGTCAACAAAGTACCCTGCAACACAGAACTGTTGGGATCTAGTGGTGTGCACCAGCCATATTGTGTTTCATGACATCTGGCAGAGTTTTGGATCTGGTGTTCCAAAACACCAACCTTCAGATCTATAGATTTTTGTGAGAAAAAAAAAAAAATTACAATATATACACACACAGCTACAGATGTACCACCACACTCACCATTCCTAAGAATGGGGTGCAATCAGCACCCACACTTCCCAGGTTGGGATGCAGTGGCCTGTGACAATAGATAAAGAATTTTGGAGTTTTATGCTCCTACAATATTAGTTTCCACTATTTTCCAGTCTCTCCTGACTGGAATCAATTTTTAGGCCAAAAAGGTTGCACGGAGGTAGCTGGATGACTATGCTAAGCCACACAAGTGTGCAGCACAAACACATGGCCCATCTAGGAGTAGCACTGCAGCGGCAGACAGGATGGCAGTTTGAAAAACTAGGGACCCCCCCCCAAAAAAAAAAAAACATCTGGGCGGGAATTCCCTAACAGGCTCGGGTGTCCATTAAGTAAATGCTAAAGATTAGGAATAGCCATCAGTGGTCACCCCTACTTTTACAGTTCAGTAGGCCGATGACATACACAAGTAACGCACCATCAACTGAGAAACCGGAAAGTATAGAACATCGGTCACAGACCATCAATGATTTTGAAGAGATAGAAAGCCAATATCTTACTTTATATCTCCACAATTTATAAAGTACCAGCCCAGCAGCGCCAGATTGCCATGTTACCCATTGTTTGGACATAAAGTACCAGATACAGAGATTGATAGTTTCCCTGCATACAGCAGCCTTCTAACAAGAATGCTTGAGCGGGTCAGGCAGCAACAACCATATAAAAGTAGTGTCCACTACTCACCGGCTAAAGCTTCTCTTTTGCCAACTCTTCTTGGAATCCCATGGACAGGCCCCAGTCTCCGGCTTTGACCGACACAGTTCCCAGAACCACAGCACTGGCAGATTGTACCAGGACCATCCACAGCTGTCCAGCTAAGGAGAGAGCAGAATTATTGAACTTTTGCCATGGTGAACATGCCAATCGTTGCTTCAATTAACACTATTATGCACATTGCAGTCCTATTTCTGGGATAAACTGGTGTGTGATCATGGATATTAGGGACCCATCTGATGGTAGTTGACATAACAGTGGATGGACATGTATTTTTTGGCCAAACGTGCCAAGAACCTCAGTTCTCCATGTTAGTTGTTGTTTTCCCATTAGTTACACTTTTTTTTTTCTTTCCCAAGTCTACATAGATCATAGAACCCATTTGAATAGACCGTTCATTTGACAGAGACTCTGCAAATGTCAAAGTTATGGTAATGCTATAACCTCACCTGCTGGTCGCCTTCACATAGGAACAGGCCTTGTTCATGGGATCTGGGACCTGAGTAGCGGCAGCAGCTCTGAGATTACACGTGATATAGATCTGGGGAAGGAAAGGATATAGGACAGAGGGAAGAAGAAAGAAATTAGGCCTAGATTAATACAACCACCAGCATAGTAGCATTATCTACCATACTAGATCAGTAGTAAAACCCAGTCCTCACCAGAGACACATCTATCCCAGTGAAGCGGAAAGCATCAACCGTGAACTGGAGCTGGTTTTGCTGGGGCCTTGGGGATATGAAGGCAGAAGAGGAATCTACCTGCTGACCGTCCACCAGGCACCTATAGAACACATTGGTTATACCCAGAAGGTGGGACCATCAGATCAGCCTGAACAGTGTCCCATATAACATACCCATTGTTGGTAATGATGGCATAATTAGGGGTGGACTGGACATCCGGAGACAGAGTGGCCACACAGCTATCCACATACAGAATCATAGGGATGTGGTTCTGAATGTCCACAGAGGCCTCAATGTGGAGAATGTCCCCCAGCTGGAAGACGGAGGAAGATCTGGGAGCGCGCCAGTCAGCTGTAAGGGAACCACAGGATTAGAGGAGACCAGACCTTGGACCATCACACCCCCAACTCACTAACCAGTCATCAGCTGCAGGGAGAAGGACAACCTCTCTTCTGAGGACACGGTGGTGCTGAACGGAACCCACGTTGGCTTGATGGCCTCACTGCTCACATTAGCATTTCTGCACAAGACAAACCCACCAGCAGTGGTCCAGCATTATACAGAATCGAAGTCACGTTTCTTCTATCATGGCATCATTGACTGTAACCCTGGTGGATTTACACTAGATATCTGCCAAAAGCCTATATTCGGATGCTAGACCCTACATCCAATATATGGTGCAATAGGGGTTCCTGCACAAGATTTGTTCTTCAGACAAGACCCCTGGAGTACAGAGTGAACCACCTAGTACAGTGGTTCCCAACCCTGGTCCTCAAGTACCGCCAACAGTGCACGTTTTTCAGGTCTCCACACAGAATCCGTGAAATTAGCTCCACCTGTGGATCTTTTAAAATGTGTCTGAATCTGTGCACCTGCCGGGTGACATGGAAAACATGTACTGTTGGGGATACTTGAGGACCAGGGTTTGGAACCACTGACCTAGTGCACCCCACCACCTCCTCCTTTTAAGGTGCGATAAAGTGGAGGTGTAAGATGCATGGATAAACAATGAGTAGTTTCCATAGAAACAAGCCAGGTACCCAAAAGTATCCTTCATGCAAACTCTTAATACACCACTGTCCCCTCCCTTTAAGGAGGGGCCCGCTCTTCATATATCCTAACGGTGGGCCAAATCCCTGTGGTGGTCACTCACCAAGCACAGGTAATAGTGACTATTGGTCACTGGTGAAAACTTACCGGGGGTAGAAACACTGGATGGGAACCACAGCAGGATTGGTCCTGGTGATGGGGACACCAACAGGAGATGTTGGTCTGTAGGTCAGGACGCTGGTGTAGATCAGCCAGTCTGCAGTCATCTGTAGGACAAAGCAGAGACATTGCTCCATCATCCAGACCGCAGACACCAAGAGTCATTACCAGCCTGGTTAAAGGGATCACTTTAGAAGTAGCGTTACCAAACGACTAAATTACTGTGGCAGAAACCACGAGTCCGGTAGCTCAGACGCTGAGTGACAGCGGGGAAGGTTCAGCGCCTGACAATAAACGTTTTTCCCTGATTACTATGCCAAGGGGCCCATTTGTTATGGATCGCATATTCCACAGGTTCTCAAAGTCGGTCCTCAGGAACCCACACAGTGCATGCTTTGCAGGTCTCCTGAACAGAATCACAAGTGAAAGAATAGGGTAAGTCCTAATCCTTGCACCAATAGGTAGCAGCTGATATCCCTTTGGAAGAAAGAACACCCAACTTCAGTGATACAGATATATGGAAATGGATTAAGGTAACCAGCGCTGATAAAGGATAAAGAATGACCTCTGTCTTGAAAAGTGAGTGTGCTCTCCACCATCTATATAGGTCCGGGGTCTTACTGGCAGTGAACTCACATTAGTATACTAATCTCGCATGCACATAAAGGTTTCTTTTACCACTATTCCTGTGTGGAATTAGCGCTTCCCTCAGATGGCAGTTACTGGCATATGACAGGCACTCAACTTACTTGAGAATTCTGTCACGCGTTCCCTCAAAGGTTTCTTTATCAATGATGAAGCAGCCAGATGTACAAAAAAGCTTGACTCTTTATTCCACACACTCCGGAGCATAAAGGTCAGCATACAAAAGGAATGATGACAATAGGAGGGAAGGGAGACTCAGCGTACGGATGAAGACGGATCCAAGCTCCAGGCCGGTCAGCGCGGCGTGCTGCAGACACGATGAGCCCGGCGTTGCTTGTAAGTGTCTGATCGTGTCTGCAGCACGCCGCGCTGACCGGCCTGGAGCTTGGATCCGTCTTCATCCGTACGCTGAGTCTCCCTTCCCTCCTATTGTCATCATTCCTTTTGTATGCTGACCTTTATGCTCCGGAGTGTGTGGAATAAAGCTTTTTTGTACATCTGGCTGCTTCATCATTGATAAAGAAACCTTTGAGGGAACGCGTGACAGAATTCTCAAGTGAGTTGAGGATTTGTAACTGCCATCTGAGGGAAGCGCTTATTCCACACAGGAATAGTGGTACAAGAAACCCTTATGTGCATGCGAGATTAGTATACTAATGTGAGTTCACTGCCAGTAAGACCCCGGACCTATATAGATGGTGGAGAGCACACTCACTTTTCAAGACAGAGTTCATTCTCTGAGGGAAGCGCTAATTCCACACAGGAATAGTGGTACAAGAAACCCTTATGTGCATGCGAGATTAGTATACTAATGTGAGTTCACTGCCAGTAAGACCCCGGACCTATATAGATGGTGGAGAGCACACTCAAAGACAGAGTTCATTCTCTATCCTTTATCAGCGCTGGTTATCTTAATCCATTTCCAGACTCATAAGTGAAACAATTCGCTCCACCTGTGGCTTTTAAAGTGAGTCAATGAGTAACAAGGGCACCTGCTGAGTGACCTGGAATATGTGCACCTGAGGACCGAGTTTGAGAACCCCTGGCGTATTCAATGTGATCTGGGCAGGATCTTACCCATTAAGGGTAGGCAGGAAGGTACCCTGTGATGTGTTCGGATGGCTGCCAGGGTACCTGGGCATGCACGGGAAGCAATAACCACACAGCAGCCAATGGGCTTCTGACATTTATAGATTGCACAGAACGCTTTGCATTAAATGTTAAAATCGGGCTGGACTGCATCCACCATAGAAATCTAGTAAGTGATGTCTCTAAAGTCAGAAATGAGACAGTATACTGAGACCTAAACCACATACTGTGGGCTGCAGACCTTTTACTACTGCCCACTATCACAGCATTGCCAGGTGTCTGCTAAGGATCATCAGATACCTCCCAATTATCCCAATAGGGTAGGGAAATCCCATCTCAGGCACTGCCCATCTCAGGCACTGGCCGACACCAGACCGTGTCCCATGGTGGTGGTTGGGGACCCAGAGTCATAAGCAGCAGTGGAAAGACACCATATTCATAGGAGAGCGACTGGGGGCATGGCCAGCTGCGCATGGAGATTCCAGCTCTGAAGACCCCAGTCAGCAGGTGCTATATACATACAGATATACTACACCAGGCATTCCCAACCATGGTCCTCAAGGCACACCGACAGCACAGGTGTTAAAGATATCCAGGCTTCAGCACAGGTGACTTAAGTCATACCTAAGTTATTCCAATTAAGCCACCTGTGCTGCAGCCCTGATACCACTAACACCTGCCCTGCTGGTGCACCTTGAGGAACGGTGTTGGGAATGCCTGTATTACACCATTAGAACACAGTCAGCCTTACCTGTAGTCCATTCCCACAATCCTGAAGATCAATCTGGAAGACCACACTGGTACTGGAGCTCTGGGGGCCAGGAGCACAGGATTGGGGCCCCAGGCTCAGGTCTGAGGCCTTCACCAGCTTCCCATTCCCATACAGGTCCCTCATCACAGTCACCACCATCGTGTCCTCCCCACACTGCAGACTGATGGGAGAGCTCCGGGGTGCTGGCTGGGGTATGGTCAGCTGTCTAGACTGAGCAGCCCCCCCATCATTCCTAACCAGGGACCCCACACCAGACACCTGCCGTGCACCCCACCTGGGGGACCAAAGCCCAGACTCCTGTCCAAGCACAGGTGGAGCGCCCACCACAGGAGACCCTCTAGCAGACCCCCTCGCAGGAGACTGGTGATCCCGCAACCAACTGCCCGGCTGGTGCCTAGCCAAGACCCGCTCCCTGGCACTGACCAATCCTGACCCATAAACCAGGGCCACCAGCAACAGCCAACTCCATCTCATACACAGCCCCATTCTGTCTGCAGGACACACAGCACAAGGCCAGGAGAGCAGGGATCAGCCCTATATACCCCTCCCCCAGCTGCTAATACCCCACCTGGGGCAGATTACACTCACCTGAGCTCTCCTCTCACCATGTGCAATCACCTAACGAGGATACACACAATACATATATGAAACAAGGCAGGTAAACGTTGTCATACCCTCCAACATGACCCATTGCATTTGCTACACCTGGACTTCCCTCTTAATGTATGAGTGCTGTCACTTGAATTGAAACAACCTTCTCATCAATTACCTAGTTCCACACAGGTGATGGCAATCATACATTAAAAGGGAGGTCCAGGAACAGAGCATTGTGTCCCGAATGCAATGGGTCATGTTGGAGGGTATGCGTTGTATGACTGGGCATTATGGTACTTGTAGTGCCCCAAATGCCTGTGAGCTATATTATACAGTATATATACATATACTCATGTTGGAGGGTATGTACATATATATATATATATATATATATATATATATATATATATAATATATATATATATATATATCGGGGTTGCCTACCTGACCCTCTCCATGCGGGAGAAAATGCTCTGTTCCTGGACTTCCCTGGTAATGTATGATTGCCAGCACCTGTGGGGAGCTGGGTAACTGATAAGAAAGGTGTCACCACAGGTGATGGCAGTCATACATTACCAGGGAAGTCCAGGAGCAGAGCATTGTGTCCTCCTGGAGAGGGGCATGCTGGGAGGTATGGATAATGTAGGATTGCCAGCACCTGTGGGGAGCTAGGTAACTTATAAGAAAGGTGTCACCACAGGTGCTGGCAATCATACATTACCAGGGAAGCCCAGGAACAGAGCATTGTGTCCTTCTGGAGAGGGGCATGATGGGAGGTATGGATAATGTAGGATTACCAGCACCTGTGGGGAGCTAGGTAACTGATAAGAAAGGTGTCACCACAGGTGCTGGCAATCATACATTACCAGGGAAGCCCAGGAGCAGAGCATTTTATCCCTTATGGAAAGGAGCAGGTAGGCAAAGGCTAACTACTCCTCACCTCTATGAGGTGAAATACCGCCAGTGATCACTAGATGCCACTGAAGAACCAAGTTACACCTTTGTGTGCTGAAAGATAACAGAAAGTAAAAGCACTTTGTGCAGGGACACTGATCTGTTTCAAACTTGCTGAATATGGAGAGAGGGACCTGTGAAGCAAGAGATTGGAGGTGGGTCAGGAGCAGCTAGGGACTGGGGGTGGAGAATTTGTGCCCTAAAAACTGTCACAGCTCAAAGTGAAGGTAAGTACATTGTAGAATTCTTTCTACTTTTAGTGTGATACAAATATACAGTATTGCTCTGACTCACTTTACTTCTGCACCAGCTAGGTGGTCTGGGAAATGTGACAGTTAGTAATGACTGCACATGTGCACCAGCTAGGGTGGTCTGGGGAATGTGACAGTTAGTAATGACTGCACCTGTGCACCATCTAGGTGGTCTGGGAAATGTGACAGTTAGTAATGACTACACCTGTGCACCACCTAGGTGGCCTGGGAAGTGTGACAGTTAGTAATGACTGCACATGTGCACCAGCTAGGAGGTCTGGGAAATGTGACAGTTAGTAATGACTACACCTGTACACCGGCTAGGTGGTCTGGGACATGTGACAGTTAGTAATGACTGCATGCGCCCCAGCTACCCCAGTGAATTCTGGGAGTGCAACAGAAAACCGCAGACGGACCGGCCATTTGGAGGGAGGGCTGCCGATGTCAGCAGCGTCCATATCTCCCCACGGCCATCGCAGCACCATGTAAGTTTAGATGCGTGTGAACACACCTGTGACTGTGATAGTTGATGAAGGCGTTCGCACAGCGGCCCTGCACATGCGTATAATCGCCCCACCATTGGTCCCCGGCTCAAATATGCTGAGGGCCAAATGATTGTAAGAATAAAATAGTGTGCCGAGCGTAGCGAGGCACCGAGCCCGAAGCATGGCGAGCGCAGCCAGCGATGCCAGGGGATGCAGTGTACTTCAAACTGTGTCCATGTCGATTGTGTCGACATTCGGGTAAAAAAAACCTGTGAAAACCCCATGTTGACCTTTTGACTGTCGACCTAAACCATGTCGACCTAATGACCCATAGAATTAGAACCATGTTGACCTAGAACCATGTCGACCTAATGGTGTCAACCTAATGCTTGTCGACCAACATGCTGTGGACCAAATGATCCCAACCTATTAGTAAGGGTGGTCATACTTGCCTACCTGACCCTCTCCATGCGGGAGAAAATGCTCTGTTCCTGGCCTTCCCTGGTAATGTATGACTGCCATCACCTGTGGGGAGCTAGGTAACTGATAAGAAAGGTGTCACCACAGGTGCTGGCAATCATACATTACCAGGGAAGCCCAGGAGCAGAGCATTGTGTTCTCCTGGAGAGGGGCATGCTGGGAGGTATGGATAATGTAGGATTGCCATCACCTGTGGGGAGCTGGGTAACTGATAAGAAAGGTGTCACCACAGGTGCTGGCAATCATACATTACCAGGGAAGCCCAGGAGGAGAGCATTGTGTCCTCCTGGAGAGGGGCATGCTGGGTGGTATGGATAATGTAGGATTGCCATCACCTGTGGGGAGCTGGGTAACTGATAAGAAAGGTGTCACCACAGGTGCTGGCAATCCTACATTACCAGGGAAGCCCAGGAACAGAGCATTGTGTCCTCCTGGAGAGGGGCATGCTGGGAGGTATGGATAAAGTAGGATTGCCAGCACCTGTGGGGAGCTGGGTAACTGATAAGAAAGGTGTCACCACAGGTGATGGCAGTCATACATTATCAAGGAAGTCCAGGAGCAGAGCACTGTGTCCTCCTGGAGAGGGGCATGCTGGGAGGTATGTATAATGTAGGATTGCCAGCACCTGTGGGGAGCTAGGTAACTGATAAGAAAGGTGTCACCACAGGTGCTGGCAATCATACATTACCAGGAAAGCCCAGGAACAAAGCATTGTGTCCTCCTGGAGAGGGGCATGCTGGGAGGTATGGATAATGTAGGATTGCCATCACCTGTGGGGAGCTAGGTAACTGATAAGAAAGGTGTCACCACAGGTGCTGGCAATCCTACGTTACCAGGGAAGCCCAGGAACAGAGCATTGTGTCCTCCTGGAGAGGGGCATGCTGGGAGGTATAAATAATGTAGGATTGCCATCACCTGTGGGGAGCTAGGTAACTGATAACAAAGGTGTCACCACAGGTGCTGGCAATCATACATTACCAGGGAAGTCCAGGAGCAGAGCACTGTGTCCTCCTGGAGAGGGGAATGCTGGGAGGTATGGATAATGTAGGATTGCCAGCACCTGTGGGGAGCTGGGTAACTGATAAGAAAGGTGTCACCAGAGGTGCTGGCAATCATACATTACCAGGGAAGCCCAGGAACAGAGCATTGTGTCCTCCTGGAGAGGGGCATGCTGGGAGGTATGGATAATGTAGGATTGCCAGCACCTGTGGGGAGCTAGGTAACTAACAAGAAAGGTGTCACCACAGGTGCTGGCAATCATACATTACCAGGGAAGTCCAGGAGCAGAGCATTGTGTCCTCCTGGAGAGGGGCATGCTGGGAGGTATGGATAATGTAGGATTGCCAACACCTGTGGGGAGCTAGGTAACTGATAAGAAAGGTGTCACCACAGGTGATGGCAATCGTACATTACCAGGGAAGTCCAGGAGCAGAGCATTGTGTCCTCCTGGAGAGGGGCATGCTGGGAGGTATGGATAATGTAGGATTGCCAACACCTTTGGGGAGCTGGGTAACTGATAAGAAAGGTGTCACCAGAGGTGCTGGCAATCATACATTACCAGGGAAGCCCAGGAACAGAGCATTGTGTCCTCCTGGAGAGGGGCATGCTGGGAGGTATGGATAATGTAGGATTGCCATCACCTGTGGGGAGCTAGGTAACTGATAAGAAAGGTGTCACCACAGGTGCTGGCAATCATACATTACCAGGGAAGTCCAGGAGCAGAGCATTGTGTCCTCCTGGAGAGGGGCATGCTGGGAGGTATGGATAATGTAGGATTGCCAACACCTGTGGGGAGCTAGGTAACTGATAAGAAAGGTGTCACCACAGGTGCTGGCAATCCTACATTACCAGGGAAGCCCAGGAGCAGAGCATTGTGTCCTCCTAGAGAGGTATGGGTAATGTATGATTGCCAGCACCTGTGGGGAGCTAGGTAACTGATAAGAAAGGTGTCACCACAGGTGCTGGCAATCATACATTACCAGGGAAGTCCAGGAGCAGAGCATTGTGTCCTCCTGGAGAGGGGCATGCTGGGAGGTATGGGTAATGTATGATTGCCAGCACCTGTGGGGAGCGAGGTAACTGATAAGAAATGTGTCACCACAGGTGCTGGCAATCATACATTACCAGGGAAGTCCAGGAGCAGAGCATTGTGTCCTCCTGGAGAGGGGCATGCTGGAAATATGGATAATGTATGATTGCCAGCACCTACGGGGAGCTAGGTAACTGATAAGAGAGGTGTCACCACAGGTGCTGGCAATCATACATTACCAGGGAAGCCCAGGAGCAGAGCATTGTGTCCTCCTGGAGAGGGGCATGCTGGGAGGTATAGATAATTTAGGATTGCCAGCACCTGTGGGGAGCTAGGTCACTGATAAGAAAGGTGTCACCACAGGTGCTGGCAATCATACATTACCAGGGAAGTCCAGGAGCAGAGCATTGTGTCCCGCATGGAGAGTGTCAGGTAGGCAAGTTGGGGTGAATTCCTCCATACCCTGCACATTCTCAGTGTGCTGACCGGGGGAGTGGTCATACAAAGTTCCCAGCTCCTTTATTAAACCCTATTGGATGGTACAGATCCCGCCCCAAGCCACTCGTATCCATGGCTCCGCCCTATAATATCCACCTTTGGGACAGATTCTCAAAGCTTCAAAAGTGGTAAAATTAGAGATGAGCGGGTCCGGATTCCCGAGATCCGACAGATCCGAATATCGGGGATCCGGGCCAGATCCGAGCCGGCTCGGGAGTTCCCGCCTGAATTCCGGACCAATAACGAGGCCGAACGTCATCATCGCGCTGTCGGATTCTCGCGGGAGCGGGATCTTATAAAAGACGCACGCGCCCCCCGCCATCTTCACTCCAATCTTGAAGAGGGAAGAGGGTGGTTGGGAAGCTCCGTGTGCTCCGTGCTGTGCTCTGTGCCATGTGCTCCGTGACCTGACCTGTGCCCTCACTGCCCTGTGCTGTGCTCCGTGCCATGTGCTCCGTGCTGTGCTGTGCTCCGTGACCTGCCCTCACTGCCCTGTGCTGTGCTCCGTGCCATGTGCTCCGTGCTGTGCTGTGCTCCGTGACCTGCCCTCACTGCCCTGTGTTGTAGACTTGAGAGTCAGTGACTGTTTATAGGCCTGAGCCCTGTAGTGTGATTTAACTAACTAGGTGCTGCAGTGCTCACATGCAGGGGCTGCAGTGTCCACTGTCCAGGGGCTGTCCTGTGGCCCGTGCCCTGTTGTGATTTATTTAGCCCTAAGCCCTGTGTTGTGATTTATTTTATTTAGCCCTGAACCCTGTGTTTTTTTTGTGATTTAACTAACTAACTCAGGCCCTTATTCTGATTGACGCGGACTTTACCGCGTACTTTCGGATCGCGTCTTTACGGCGTCTGCACATGCGTGGAGAACGCTACGCGCATGTGCCACGCATTGACTCTGTACCAGTTCGGCCAAATCCCGTCCAGAACTGTTCACCGCTATCATTCGGGAAATAGGGGCGTATTATGGGCGTCATGCGGAATGACACATGGGCGTAGTTTCAAAGTGGGCAAAACGGGGCGGAAACATGGGCGGACACGGGGGAGTACACTTATGTTGGGGGGCGTACATTCGGAAACCACTCCGAATGCACGCGATCAAAAAGGGCAGAAATGTGCGGTGTCCACAAGTGTACTATTGCTTTGCGGACACCACTCGTTCATGCGGTAGGCGAACGTACGCCTAATGACTACAACCATTAACACCTGAACCCAATAGAATCTACTCCTTTACTCATTACTCACTAATAGGCCGCTTGTCAGTGCTTTAATTGAAACCATTGCTGCTTCAAGGAAACCTTACTAGTCCCCCACATATGGCTGTACTTGTCAGACCTTTCAAACTGCTAACAATGGACATGACAGAATATTAATACTATCAATACACATGTGTATTCGACATGTACTCATGAAACCACACATTTTGGGTAAAGTAAACACATTTATTTATATTCATGTCACACTCAATGCCAGTGTGATGCAAAGACCATAAAATAATACATACAAACAATAAACAACATGGCAGGAATGCTGCAAAATAAATAATAATACAAAAGATATATAATTGCACACAGATGGACTCCAGCACCTCCTATGTGCCACTGCACATGCAGCCATTGGGAAATGAGGAGGCTGCTGGCCCTTGTACAGCAGGGCAAGCTGCACCTGACCATTCAACAGCAGGGCACCCTACACCTGGCCCTTCTGCAGCAGGCCAACCTGCAGCTGGCTCATATGCACCATCAGCAGAATCATTTGGAACACAACCGGGGACTTCACAAGATAGTACCATGGCCATCACTTCAAGTACAGCTGACAGTAATGGCAGGCAAAAGAGGGCAACAGGGGAACCACTAAGGACATATGAAGCAAGGGCTCATCTGGTTACCCTGAGCACGTGATTGGACACAAGAAGCTGACACACACAGCACAATGGAAGATTTGGGAACACATAACGGCGGAGATTAATGCAGCCACAAGTTCATTTCCGACCACGTTTGGCCTTGGTAGGCTCCTTGGCCTGTGCAGCAGCTCTTCGGGGACGGCCAGATGCTGGGGCAGGTGGAGCAGATGATGTGGAGGGGTTGGCTGGTCTACCCCTCCTGCCAGCAGGGAGTGTTTCCGGTGGTAATGCACCAGAAACGGATGACATTAGGACCCTGTTGCTGGTAATCAGCTCCACCATAAGCTCATTATGGTGGAGGAGGAGATCATTTTGGCGGGTGGCTTGCTCGGCCAGCACCTGAGCACTTGCAGCCATGGCCTGCATGCTCGCAGCCATGGACTGCTGGGTGCTGACCAAGCTCGCCAGGATCTCCTCGGTCCTACGCACCCGTTCTGATGCCAAGTCTCCCTGCTGGTTGATGTCCCCAAGCACCTGGGCCAAGGCGGCCAAATCGGCTTGGGCCGATGCCTGCTGCTGCACAGGCCTACCTCTGGGGCCAGGTGGCACGGACTCCTCCACCTCCTGAGCAGAGTCCTCACCAAGCGGTGGGGTGTCTGTGGGAAAAGATAAACACAATTAGGAGACATTCTACGATAATTACTTGCACAAGTTTATGGCATGACCAATATTTACCTTCCAGAAAAGACGCAAACACTTCAGCTGGGGCCTCGCTATCCATCGTGCTCACCCCCCTGATCTCCTCAACTTCTATACAGCTCTCGGCCATCACCTCCAGGGGGGTGAGCTCTAGCCCTGATGGCATGGGCCCGGCCCCAGATGTCTGGCTGTGTTCCCACCGCTTGGTCATCTTCCTCTTCAGGTTGGTTTTGAAGTCCTGCCACCTGCAATGTAAGTTGACATATTAATACATGTCACTCCCAATGTTAGCTGTTGCAGCCATTGCTCTGTGCTACATATTACAACATGTGATTAATGTCCCATATATAATATTACATGCAACTATGATATCAACCGTTACAATACACATTCACAATCACCCTACTCTAACTCTCAACCAAATAACATGGCAATAATGTATGTGTATCGTAACAACCTCACGGCCCATTTGCTAAATGCATCTAAGCATCAATTCAATCATTACTTGGCTATTACTGGGCACATGTATCACAAAACAACTTGCCTCTTCTTCACATGGTCCGTCTCACGAACTTGTGGCGCTACTTCATTAATCTCTGCCGTTATCTGTTCCCAAATCTTCCATCTGCGTGTGTGTGTCAGCTTCTCCGATGGACACTCAATCCAATCACGTGCTCGGGGAACCAGGATGGCAAGCTCCTGTGCTTCATATGCCTTATTTCTTGTAGTTGGTTCCTCTGTTGCCCTGGCTCGCCCCTTGCCACGTCCCTGGCCACGCCCCCTGGCACCAGTCGCTGCACTTGAAGTGCTGGCCATGGTACTACCTTGTGAAGTCCCCGGTTGTGTTCCAACCAATTCTGCTGATGGTGCATATGAGCCAGCTGCAGGTTGGGCTGCTGCAGAAGGGCCAGGTGTAGGTTGCCCTGCTGTAGAATGGTCAGGTGCAGCTTGCCCTGCTGTAGAAGGCCCAGCAGCCTCCTCATTACCCACTGCCCGCATGTGCAGTGGCACATAGGTGGTGCTGGAGTCCATCTGGTGAAAAAGTTGCTGCAGCTCTGGGTCCAGCTCTGGTTGGGATCCAGACATGTTAGCAACAACATTGTCAGCTTCTAATAGACCTTTATATACTGTTTGTGTATCCTGTTTGGCGGACATCAGCGGCAGCTGCGTTCCGTGCGTGAGCGTACGTCGCTGTTTTTTCGCGCCGCATACGGTGGCGGAAATTCCATTGTGTAAAACCTGGCGAAAGTTCTACATGAAATACTGGTCACCAATGCTAACATTGCATAGAATCTTCTGATAAACCTGTGACTATTGCACAATACACATGCTATTTGCTAGCATGACATGACATTTGAATTATGACTACTGTGGTATTGTGGCGTTTTATTGCAAGCTAAAAGTAGCCCAATCCCTTAGATAATCCAGGCCACAAATCATGCAATACTCATCTCTACTGTTATAGACCAGACATGTGAGAGCCCTATAAATAGTGAGTTGCTGCTAGAATCATTTGTCTCCAGATCTGGACTTGTCAGGGTCTAAGGTAAGCTCTTCCATGCTCCTTGTAGATATGATATCCATTAACAATGTAAGTGTATGAATGTATGCACCATTGCCTCACTGACTACAGATTGTTGGGCCAGCAAAGTGGGTGTATCATTATTGCAACATGTCACATGTTCACTATTTCACTCACAGGTCTTAAACATGTGTGGGTTCATCTATTGCAGGACAACATGTCCCAGCAATAGATGAAATGTCTCATAGTACATGATGTCGGCAAAAAATGCTGACACCTTTATATGTGTGTTTTGGACGGTGTGTATTGAGTTCATATTATTGTGTCATCATTAGAGAGTCAAATGGATCTGCGGGATTACACGGGGCGGCCATCTATTGTACGTATTGAAGGCTACAAATCAATTTGTAGTCTGATATGGCCATTATGTGCATAGGTGCATCAGTATTTATGTTCATTTCTTTATAGGTTGCAGAAGCTATTATGCGCTACATGGAGAGGAGGCTAAGGGCACTTGCGGCTCTCCCCACTCGTCGCCCAAGGAGGCCAGGACGTGCTAGAATCTATCGCACACGGGTGACTCTGTTTGCTATGCCCGATGATGAGGTACTTACTAGGTACCGGTTACCCCCACATGTAATTCTGGATCTGCTCACCCTAATTCAGAGTGATTTGGAACCTCTACACGGGATCACGACAGCAATTCCGCCTCACACACAGCTGCTGGCGGTGTTGCATTTCTGCGCCTCAGGATCATTCCAACAAGTAGTGGCAGTACTTGCTGGAATATCTCAGCCGGCCTTCTGCCGAATCCTGAGGCGTGTGACGTCGGCCATGTTCAGGCGCAAGGGGCACTTCATGGCCATGACATTTGCCACCGAGACCCTGCGCAGAAGCCAGCAGGCCTTCCATCAAATTGCTGGCTTCCCTAATGTGATAGGGGCTGTGGATGGCACCCATGTACCATTTGTGCCTCCATCTCGAAGTGAGAAGATATATAGGAACCGCAAATTGTTCCACTCACTGAACGTGATGGTGGTATGTGGCCCATCCATGGAGATTCTCGCCTTCAACTCGAAGTTTCCCGGAAGTGCCCATGACTCTCATGTCATCCGACAAACCGGGATATGGCAAAGACTCCAAGAGCTGGAAGGCCGTGATGCGTGGGTTCTGGGTGACTCCGGTTACCCATGTACGCCCTGGCTACTTACGCCGTACAGCTACCCAGCACCGGGCCCACAGGAGGCATTCAATCGGGCGCATGTTGCCACCAGGCAAGTGGTGGAGCGCTCAATTGGCCTTTTAAAAGGTCGATTTAGAGTGCTCCACCGCACTGGTGGTGACTTACAATATGCGCCTGAAATGGTGTCGAGGATCGTGGGCCTGTGTATATTTTTCCACAACATTGCTGTGCGGCGTGAGATACCCTTTGATGAGTGGGAGGTACCATCTGAGCCGCAAGATCCGCCCATGCGCCCATCCCGCGCCCCTGAATGCCGGAGGGGATACCAGCTGCGGGACTCTGTGGCGCAAAGATACTTCAGGTACATGTTATCGAGTTGACAGAACACACCAATTATTGTAAAAATCACCTCTTCAAATAAGTACAGTGTGTTAGTTGTCAGTGTTACAACACGAAAATTAGCCAGCCTGCCCTCCTAATGGCAAAGAAATAGGAGATATTTATCATATGTGCTTAGTTTTGGGGGAAGTTAAATATTGGTGCCAATTATTATACCTTGTTAAAGGGATCTTATGTGTTTGTTATATCTTCATTATTGTAGTTGATACTATCCCTGATGACTGGTGAGTACATTGATTTATTCTGTAATGTGTTTGGGATTTTTTCATGTGTTGATGTCTGATTTGTTTGCATATATATATATATATATATATATATATATATCTATATATATGATATTACAATTTATTCACATGTTTCTACATTTCAAGGAGCAGGCAGGCAGGCAGGCAGGCAGGCAGGCAGGCAGGCAGGCAGGGCTGTTGTATAATGGTGGTCTCAGGATACCTGCAAGTGTGTGTATGTGTCTTTTACACATAAATGTACGCATACACATAGATGCATAGAGTAAATAATGCTAAGTACAGCTATGCGTTGCTAAGCTATAGCACGCGTTGCTTGGCGGAGCGAGGCGTCATTGGATTTGCTAAGTGCATACACACTGTGTTTTATATATATCAGATTTGTTCATTGCCATACATCAACACTACTGTTTGGAAGGCAAGCGAATTTGTCACCATTTGTGTTGGCGCAGAGACGCTGTTCATGTAAAGATGAACAATAAAGTTATTAACACAAATAACTGTGATCAACCAATGCCACCAGCTGATTGGTTGATAGATGCCATTGTCAACATGGCGGAGACACGAAGGGCTGAACCCTTCACACATGCGGAGCTGCGGGTTCTTGTCTCCGTCATGGAGACAAGGCTGGGCCGTGCAGGGCCCTTTATAACAAACCGGCATAAGCGGAGGGCCTATGCTGCGGCAGGGCGCCGAATTTACGCCCGCACTCGGGTGCGGAGGTCCCTCGGGCAGCTGGAGAGGAGGTGGTCGGACCTCCGCAGGCGCCAGCCCCAGCTGCTTCAGCAACTCAGGGGCGAAATTGCTGAGTGTGAGTATTTTAGCTATGAAATTTCGCACTTACAACATAGCATCTAGAAACAATAAAATGTGTCTCATGATAAGTGGGTGTCCATGGGTTTAAAAGTCCATAGACTGTTATGTGTGCTTCTTTCTGGTTAACATGCAGTCATGTGGCTTTTATATGTAATGCCATAGCATTGAGGATTATGATGCATACAATGTGCCAGATCTAATATGTGTTACACATTGATAAATGCCTGGGTTGTAATGTGTGAACAAATTACTACCAATCACATACTAATTTAAATGTCACTATTTGGAATCCATTAACAGTAAGGAGCTACTTTCCTGCATCGTTTGCCATCATTATCACCCTGCCATGTATGTCTTGTTATGGATTAATACATGTGCCCCAATGACCCCACATTGACCATGATGTTTTTTTCTAACACACAGCACGAGCCCAAGCACAACAGGCCCGGGAAGAGGCGGAGGCAGCCCTGGCACAGGAGGAGGCCCAAGACCCGGAGGAGGAGGTGCCGGCAATGGTGGAGGAGGAGGAAGTGGAGGAGGAGGAGATGGTGGTGGAGGAGGAGGAGGTGCGTGAGGAGGTGGTGGAGGAGGATGTGGAAGCGGAGTTGGTTGCGGAGGAGGAGGTGTTGGTGGCGGAGGAGGAGGTGGAGGAGGAGGTGGTGGTGGTGGAGGAGGAGGAGGAGGAGGAGGAGGAGGAGGAGGTGGAGGAGGTGGAGGAGGAGGTTGTTGGTGCAGAGGAGCTGGCGGAGGAGGGGTCTGAGGAGGCCACGGTTGCCCCGGAGGAGTCGGATGACGATGGGGAGGAGGCGTGCCAGGCCCCGGAATATCAGCAGATCGGTATGTTAACATAATGCATCATTCATGAAGTAGTTGTACTGGTATTTGTTATGTAGCACTGTTGATAAAAAAAATTTTTCCCATACTATTCATATAGACCCCAAAGTGGGTAGCTACAGATACAGGTACGGGTTAGATGGGGTGTCCAAGGCATCCCTTTCATCCAGGACACCTCTGAATTACACCGGTTTGTGGGATGGGTTGGAGCTCCATTTTGACTGCCACATAACCGTTGTAGTTAAACAGGATCCTGGAGTAAAGGGATGAGTGGATCATTTGTGGATTAAATTCACCTGCTGCAAGCGTTGATTATGACCCATCAAATAGTGGAATCTATATTGTTGGTGAATGTTATTTATAAACTCTAGGATGTATGCTATAAATGGAGTATGGCCCGGCCTACCTTGGAATGGAGTCAGAAGTTGCCAGTGTCCCAGGAGCCTCCGCGACCTAAACACCTCCTGTAGTTCAGTTTTTTTTTTTGCCGTCACAGAATTGTAGGTTGGTTTAGACAGAATTATGATTTTGAGGATGTGTACTGTGCATTCCTGACATTTGCATAACTCCCATGCCACGAACCATCACTGAACTTAGACTGAGCAGATTGTGACAAGTTCTTATTGACGGAGGCCATGACCTGCTTGTCATTGGTTAGTCATGGGTGGGTTGTGACTGAGAAGAAACAATATGACTGTTATGTCTTCTGCAGAGTAAAGTGTATAGGCCAAAAAATACAGTATGAAGTAAATAAGTTAGCATGTATGTATATATGTATGTGTCATATCTATTTATCTATGTGTGTCTCTATCTCTCTACATCATGGGTCCTCAAACTGCGGCCCTCCAGATGTTGTGAAACTACAAATCCCGCCATGCCTTGCCACAGTTTTAACACTTCCTTATAGCAAAACTGTGGCAAGGCATGCTGGGATTTGTAGTTTCACAACATCTGGAGGGCCGCAGTTTGAGGACCAATGCTCTACATAGATATATATATATATATACACACATGTCACCTAGCATTTGTGCAATTTATGTCGCAGTATGTGAAATGTATGCAAGAATAACATGACTAATTGTTGCCCCTTTGACATGCCCACAGATGACACCACACCGGCTGATGAGGGGGTGCGTGGGGCCCTCCGGCGACTGGAGCACCATCTGCGGCTCGCTCAAGCAGACCTGCAGGACCTGAAAGACCTGCTTATTTAATTTATAATTTTATATTTTTTTATTTATGTTAATTCTGTGGTTCATTAAATTCTTTATGCAAGTTCACAGTTGTTGGTTTTATTTGCACTTTAAATAGTATATGTGTAGATTGTTTATAATCTTTTACACAGGGTGTAATACAAAGCATTGCACTTACATTGCTGTAAGGGTTAATGTGTGCAATGCATGTGTTAGGCATGCTTGTAAGGATATATTGGAATCTAATTGATTCCAATTCCAAATAAGCAGTTTTTTATGAGGATAGGTAATTGAATAAGTGGGTCATGTGATGTATTGCAGAAGATACTTCATAGTGGGTTGTTTGGCGTAAATACTCCGCTTACGTGCGGTAGCACCGCTTGGCTCCCGTTCGGATGCGGTATTCCCGAGCATACTCTGTAATACTCTGTAATACCGTGCCGAATCGGAGTGTTTCTCCCGCACACGCATGCTTTGTATGTCGTCCGTAAACACGCCCTGTTCTTAAAGAGTGAGTCCGTCCGAATGCGGAGGACACGTGGGCGTTTCGACGGACGATGGCCGCATGCGGCAAAACGCCGTGGCGTGCGGACCGCTCCGTAAGAATGCGGGAATTTCCGCACAGATCAGAATAAAGGCCTCAGTGCTGCAGTGCTCACACGCAGGGGCTGCAGTGCTGCTGAGTAGTACACTGTGTATTGGGGCAGCATTAATACAAGGGGCTGTGTCCAGTGTGACGGCCTATATCTTATCCATTGTCCAGTGTCACGAGTCACTCACGACATATATCCTGTGTCCTGTCCTGTGTGACGACTGACGACATATCCTGTGTCCAGTGTGACGACATATATCCTGTGTCCAGTGTGACGACATATATCCTGTCAAAAGAAAGAGAAAAAGACTCTCTGTTTTTTGGGGCACTCTTTAGTTATCGATAACGCAGGAAGATCCCTGCGTATCTGGATTGGTCAAAAAAGTAAAGATGTATATAAGTTGAAAAAAGGGGTTACACTTAGTTTAACCTGTTGGGTAGATACATAAAGAAGCAGTGTCTCTAGTGGTCAAGTAACCGTGGTTAAGCTAGTTTGCACAATGTAAAGGAGACGGGGGGACTTCATGAAGGGTTCCCCACGTTTTCCTAGTAGGAATGGGTTTCTTAAAATATAGCTTTTAATTATGTTTTACTAAAAAAATTACTAGACAAACATGTAACTTAAACTGGACACACATACATAGATAACATAAAAAAGGAAAGAGCGGTGCTCGCTACGGTATTTGACAATTTCCGTCGTGAAATGCTTTGTGTTTGCCGCAAAGGGCAAAATGCGTACACCGTTTGTCAGACCTTGTACAAATATTAATATCAATATCAAGTCACTAGTGGAGTTACGGCAAATACAGATCTAAGATACCAGTCTACTCTATAATTTTAGGGTGCTTATTTTTACTTTTACGTTAACCCAGTATCTGGTATCCGCTATAGTCTTCTTGTGTCCCACTAGTACAACCCGTAGGTCAAATTCTAGTGGATCTCAGCCTAGGATAGCCAGCCGATTCTAGGCTATTCCTGATATCTGAGAGGTAGGGTTCCAGAGAAGGATAGATGCAAGAGTCAGTGGGTGATCAGAAGATTCCTGTGGGGGTGATATAAGGTGTTCCCAAACGTAAAAGTAAAAATAAGCACCCTAAAATTATAGAGTAGACTGGTATCTTAGATCTGTATTTGGCGTAACTCCACTAGTGACTTGATATTGATATTAATATTTGTACAAGGTCTGACAAACGGTGTACGCATTTTGCCCTTTGCGGCAAACACAAAGCATTTCACGACGGAAATTGTCAAATACCGTAGCGAGCACCGCTCTTTCCTTTTTTATGTTATCTATGTATGTGTGTCCAGTTTAAGTTACATGTTTGTCTAGTAATTTTTTTAGTAAAACATAATTAAAAGCTATATTTTAAGAAACCCATTCCTACTAGGAAAACGTGGGGAACCCTTCATGAAGTCCCCCCGTCTCCTTTACATTGTGCAAACTAGCTTAACCACGGTTACTTGACCACTAGAGACACTGCTTCTTTATGTATCTACCCAACAGGTTAAACTAAGTGTAACCCCTTTTTTCAACTTATATACATCTTTACTTTTTTGACCAATCCAGATACGCAGGGATCTTCCTGCGTTATCGATAACTAAAGAGTGCCCCAAAAAACAGAGAGTCTTTTTCTCTTTCTTTTGACTAACCATAACCACTCTCTTGGGTGCACCTCCACATTTATAGATTAATAGGAAATTCTGTCTCCAACTACATTTCTTCTATTGTGGAACATTCATCTACCTAAAGGTCAAGGTATATACCTAGATACAAAACCTGATTGCAAATCCTAACCTGTGCACCGGTCGCCATTCCCACTTCCCCTTTTCCCTTTTAAAAAGTGACATATATCCTGTGTCCAGTGTGACGACATATATCCTGTGTCCAGTGTGACGACATATATCCTGTGTCCAGTGTGACGACATATATCCAGTGGCCAGTGTGACGACAATATATCCTGTGTCCAGTGTCACAAGTCACAACATATATCCTGTGTCCAGTGTGACATGTAATGTGTGCCGGCATATATCCTGTGTCCAGCGTGACATATATCCATTGTCCAGTGTGACGACATATATCCTGTGTCCACTGTGACGACATATATCCTGTGTCCAGTGTGACGACATATATCCTGTGTCCAGTGTGACGACATATATCCTGTGTCCAGTGTGACGACATATATCCTGTGTCCAGTGTGACGACATATATCCTGTGTCCAGTGTGACAAAATATATCCAGTGGCCAGTGTGACGACATCTATCCTGTGTCCAGTGTGACGACATCTATCCTGTGTCCAGTGTGACGACATCTATCCTGTGTCCAGTGTGACGAAATATATCCAGTGTCCAGTGTGACGAAATATATCCAGTGTCCAGTGTGACGACATATATCCAGTGTCCAGTGTGACGACATATATCCAGTGTCCAGTGTGACGACATATATCCAGTGTCCAGTGTGACGACATATATCCTGTGTCCAGCGTGACATATATCCATTGTCCAGTGTGACGACATATATCCAGTGTCCAGTGTGACGACATATATCCAGTGTCCAGTGTGACGACATATATCCAGTGTCCAGTGTGACGACATATATCCTGTGTCCAGTGTGACGACATATATCCAGTGTCCAGTGTGACGACATATATCCAGTGTCCAGTGTGACGACATATATCCTGTGTCCAGTGTGACGACATATATCCTGTGTCCACTGTGACGACATATATCCAGTGTCCAGTGTGACGACATATATCCTGAGTCCAGTGTGACGACATATATCCTGTGTCCAGTGTGACGACATATATCCAGTGGCCAGTGTGACATCTAACCATTGTGTGACGGCATATATCCAGTGTCCAGCGTGACATATATCCATTGTCCAGTGTACAGGAGCTGTGTCCAGGGGCGGTGTCCAGAGGCTGTGTCCAGTGTGACGGCTGTGTCCATTGTCCAGGGGCTGTGTCCAGTGTACAGGAGCTGTGTCCAGAGGCTGTGTCCATTGTCCAGGGGCTGTGTCCAGGGTGACAGGCTGTGTCCAGTGTCCAGGGGCTGTGTCCAGGGGCAGTGTCCAGTGTCCAAGGTACTGTGTCCAGTGTGACAGGCTGTGTCCAGTGTAAAGTAAGAAAAATAAATAAAAGTAATAAATAAAATAAAAACACATTTTTTGGAGGATGATGGAGGAGGAAATAGTGGGAGTGCTGAAGCTGCTACCACCAGTCATGACAAGGCCGATACCTCTTTGTATTTGCTGTTTGGAGCATTTCTCTTTTTTTGGGATAGTTTATTAAACTGCCACTCTGTCTGCCCCTGCAGTGCCGCTCTGCCAGGTTGGAAGTGTAAGGTCCACATGTATGTGATGTCGACTGCTGTCGCTTAGCTCAGTCATCCAGCTACCTCGGTATACCCTTTTGGCCCAACTACAGAAAATGAAAACAATTTTGTAAGCTGTGAAGTGATCAAAATTGACTAGAAATGAGTGGAAACTAATGTTATTGAGGTTAATAATACTTCAGGGGCAAAAACAGGCCCAAATTCTGTTATTTTAGCCATTTTTAGCATTTTTTCATAAAAATCCAGATCCAAAACCAAAACCCACAAGGGTGGTTTTGCCAAAACTAATCCAGATCCAAAACACGAAGGGAGATCCAGATCCAAAACCAAAACCAAAACCCGAAAAAGTGGCCGCCGCACATCTCTAGATAAAATGCAGAGTGATAAACAACCAACCAATCAGCTCCTGCCTGACATTTTTCAAACACAGCCTGTAACATGTCAGGTAGGAGCTGATTGGCTGGCTTTTTATCACTCTCCATTTTATCACTTTTGAAGCTTAGAGAATCTAGCCCAAGGGGTGGTGAGACTGTCCCAGTGTCAGGTTATGTTTTAGTCGGATGGGAAGTCTCAGTCATCACCATATTTAGTAGTTGGGGCTTTTAAGTCACCGCCATGTTATGTGACTAGTGCTGGACATCACATGGCGCCTTATTGCCGTCCCTTTTACGAAGAATGGTCACACCAAATAATAAATAAGTATGACCTTTAAATCTAATGCTACGGTGTCCGAGCGGGCGGCACTGGTTTCCGCTTGCAGAAGCACAGACCCTCCCCTTATCCCTACCAATATCATATTAGCATACGGTAATAAATTAGGCCAATTCAGCCGCCCCCAGCTGCAGCCACTTTTCCCTGTGGGCTTAAAATCAACTCTATTGAAACTCAACTCAACAGAGGGCGGTCATTGGGAAGTGACCACTAACCATCATCTGGCACTGGTGGGAGCTCCCAGAAAAAATGCTGCGTGTCCTCATGCCAATGCAGACGTATGGAAGCCTGTATGCTCGCCACGCTATGTTTGTACACTATGTTTCATCTGTACGCTCGCATGTGAATAAATGCATCAGTATACACTTCCATTCGCATGCTGGTACAGATAGTCGCACAGTGATGGGGGGAGGGCTGGCATTCGCTTGCCCGGTGGGCGGCGGATCGGCACTTGTTAAGCAGCGAATTTCAGTGCTTACTGAGCCAACCTGAATCACCCCATAGCATCCTGTCCCAGGATTGAATCACTGCTGGACTCCTGAACTGTCCCGTATAAGACCCAGGAACGCCATTATGGATCGCGCCAATGTTGGAGAGAACGTCCAAAGCGGCGTTCCTCCTGGAATCTGGTGTATCCACAAGCAAAGTGGGTTGTTCTGTCTGGAACAGCTCCAAGCCCTGTGCTCCATATTCCCCTCTAAATGTCAGTATCAGCATAGAACTGTGCCAGGTTCACCTGACGTGACCGCTGAGTTTGCAATAAATGAGTTGTGGATTTCTCCCCCGGCGTTGTGAGGTTCCTGGCAGAAGGTAATGCTGGGGGAATGGTCCATGTTTGCCTTTTGGCTGAATTTGAATAATTAAAAGAATTTCTGCAGCCTGCAGTGAATGTATCATAGTCTCCCTGGTCCTGGTGTACAGGAGAGTCGCTCAGTACCCTGCACCAGTGTCAGCTCCAGGTAAACCTCTCCTGCAGAACATGTCTCCCATCATCTTCCCAATCCTTCTACTCTCTCTCTTCACCGTAGCACATGGAGAACATAGCAAAATCAGTGTCCACAATGGAGGGCCCTGGGGAGAATGGGGGACAGTGGAGTGGTGTCCCTGCGGATATCATGCGAAGGGGTTCTCTGTAAAGGTGAGTGAAAAAAACGGAATTTCTAGTGGAATTTATATAAGAACTGTGTAAACGTATTAATGTCAAAACTATGGATGATACGGTACTTGTTTCCTAGCACGGCCACACCGATCTTGATCTGGGGCATCGCAGGTAAAAAAATCGCGTCGGTCGCATCGCATGCGGGCTAAAAAATCACATGCGATGCGACCGACGCGATGCCCGCGATTTCCCATAGGGAACAATGTAAAATGCCTCAATTTACCAAAATCAACATAGGGAACAATGTTAAATGGGCCAGAGAGCCCAAAAAACCCCCCTGACCAGTGAAATGGCCCCCCAAAAATAGTTAACGCCACCCCACGATCAAGTGAACCCGAAGCGTGGTGAGTGCAGCGAGCCTGCGAGGGGCGGCGGTACGCGTCCTCCGACCTTTTCATACCCCCACTATTCACGCCGGCGTGGAGTTGAGAACAGATTAGTGTGGCGATCGCAGCGAGCCACCGAGCCCGAAGCGTGGCGAGGGGACGCGGATACCTTCACAGGTAAACGCGTCCCTTCGCGGGCTTCATAGGTATCCGCGTCCCCTCGCGGGGCTTGCTGCGCTCGCCACGCTTCGGGTTCACGTTGATCGTGGGGTGGCGTTAAATAGTTTTGGGGGGCCATTTCACTGGTATGGGGGTTTTTTTGGGCTCTCTGGCCCATTTAACATTGTTCCCTATGTTGATTTTGGTAAATTGAGGCATTTTACATTGTTCCCTATGGGATATCGCGGGCATCGCGTCGGTACCATCTTATGCTTTTTTTGGCCGCATGCGATGCGACCGACGTGATTTTGACTTTTTCAATGCATTTCAATGGGCGTCGCTCGCATCGCAGACCACTAAAAATTACCCGCGATGCCCGCGATTGTGGCCGTGCTAGCAAACAAGTACCGATTATACATTTCATATACACTAGTACACCCCCACACCTGCCCTACTCCCACCTGTGCCACTCACACTGGTACACCCTCACACCTCCCCTACTCCTATCTGTACTACTCACACTGGTACACCCTTACACCTCCCCTACTCCCACCTGTGCCACTCACACTGGTACACCCTCACACCTCCCCTACTCCTATCTGTACTACTCACACTGGTACACCCTTACACCTCCCCTACTCCCACCTGTACTACTCACACTGGTACACCCTCACACCTCCCCTACTCCCACCTGTACTACTTCCACCTGTACTACTCACACCGTCTTTCCCATTGGGCACGATGGTGGCCGGGGTCCGGGAATCCGCTCACCCTCGCTGTGGGATCCGGGCAGGGGGATCAGGGCGGTGGCGTCAGAGGCGTAGCGAGGGCGGTGCCGGTGGAGCACCAGCTCCGGGCGATGGAAGCTATCCTGGCACCGGAGCCGTCCCAGCACCGCCAGCTCGCCCGCTCCATCTCCCCCGCTAGCTCCCACCGCGGCTCGCTGTGTGCGGGACACGTGATGCTATTTAAAATTCACGTCTCCCTCTGGACCGCCAGCCAATAGGCGCTTGCGGTCCAGCAGCCAATCAACTGGTGGCTGCTGGACGGTGAGCGCCTATTGGCTAGCGCGGTCCAGCGGGATATGTGAATCTTAAATAGCAGGCGCAGCAGCACACACTAGTGCACTGTTACAGCGGGGACTGGGAGCGCCTGGGCAGCGGACAGCTGGGGGGGTCCCCACTGTCAGATGTCGCGCGCAAGGGCGATCCGCGGCACTGCTCCCCTCTCGTGACAGCCATCACAGCCGCCGCAGCTAACATCATCATCCCGCCCACCCGGCTCCCAATGTGCTGGTAAGTTGTGGCCATCAGAAGGGGGACCATGCTCGAGCTCCAGTATAACAAACCTAAAAGAGGTCCAGACTCACCACCCTGGTGTTGGATGGTATGGGTATGTTGGGGACAGTGAAAGAGTAGGGTGTGTAATTGGGAGTGGTGTAGAGGAATAGGGAGTGAATGTGGCACAAACAGGGGGACTAGGGTGTATATGTGAGTAAAGCTTTATAGGGGGTCTGTGGATGGAACAGGGTGTTTGTGGTGGGGATAGAGGGTTATGGGGTGTATGTTGGGGGACAGGGTGTTTGTGGTGGGGATAGAGGGACGTGGCAATGAGGTCTCTCCTCTTATATGGAATCAGTATGGGAATTCTGTAAGGGGCAGTAATATGGGCAATGTTTAAGGCGCACTACGAGGGGAATTATGTGTAAGGGGCATTACCCCGGAAGCTGACTGGCTGCCGCACGGAGCCAGAGAGGTGAGGGTTGGGGAGGTGACTGTGGGCTCCTGGGCAAACTAATTTGGGGGGGGGGGGGGGTCCAGTGAACTAGGTTGCCCAGGGGCCCTTACTAATGTTAAGACGGCCCTGCCTCACACCTCCCCTACTCCCACCTGTACTACTCACACTGGTACACCCTCACACCTCCCCTACTCCCACCTGTACTACTCACACTGGTACACCCTCACACCTCCCCTACTCCTATCTGTACTACTCACACTGGTACAGCCTCACACCTCCCCTACTCCCACCTGTACTACTCACACTGGTACACCCTCACACCTCCCCTACTGACACCTGTACTACTCACACTGGTACACCCTCACACCTCCCCTATTCCCACCTGTACTACTCACACTGGTACACCGTCACACCTCCCCTACTCCTATCTGTACTACTCACACTGGTACACCCTCACACCTCCCCTACTCCCACCTGTACTACTCACACTGGTACACCCTCACACCTCCCCTACTCCTATCTGTACTACTCACACTGGTACACCCTCACACCTCCCCTACTCCCACCTGTACTACCCACACTGGTACACCCTCACACCTCCCCTACTCCCACCTGTCCTACTCACACTGGTACACCCTCACACCTCCCCTACTCCCACCTGTACTACTCACACTGGTACACCCTCACACCTCCCCTACTCCCACCTGTACTACTCACACTGGTACACCCTCACACCTCCCCTACTCCTATCTGTACTACTCACACTGGTACACCCTCACACCTCCCCTACTCCCACCTGTACTACTCACACTGGTGCACCCTCACACCTCCCCTACTGACACCTGTACTACTCACACTGGTACACCCTCACACCTCCCCTATTCCCACCTGTACTACTCACACTGGTACACCCTCACACCTCCCCTACTCCCACCTGTACTACTCACACTGGTACACCCTCACACCTCCCCTACTCCCACCTGTACTACTCACACTGGTACACCCTCACACCTCCCCTACTCCCACCTGTACTACTCACACTGGTACAGCCTCACACCTCCCCTACTCCCATCTGTACTACTCACACTGGTACACCCTCACACCTCCCCTACTCCCACCTGTACTACTCACACTGGTACAGCCTCACACCTCCCCTACTCCCACCTGTACTACTCACACTGGTACACCCCCACACCTGCCCTACTCCCACCTGTACTACTCACACTGGTACACCCTCACACCTCCCCTACTCCCACCTGTACTACTCACACTGGTACACCCTCACACCTACCCTACTCCCACCTGTACTACTCACACTGGTACACCCTCACACCTCCCCTACTCCCACCTGTACTACTCACACTGGTACACACTTACAGCTCCTGTACTCCCACCTGTACTACTCACACTGGTACACCCTCACACCTCCCCAGGGCCGGCCTTAGGCATAGGCAAACTAGGCAATTGCCTAGGGCATTTGGTATGCCTAGGGGCATCAGCAGCTTCTGCTGATTAAAATGATATGCAGCATGCCTATATTATGTGTGTGATTGAGGCTGTATCTGCATATGAAATAGTGCATTCATGGAAATCACTGTAACATAGCATTCCGTATGCAGGTACACCCACAGTCTCACACAAAATATAGGCATGCCGCATATCATTTTAATCATCGGAAGCTCCTTGTGTGTGCTCGTCATAACAATGAAAAGAAGACGAATTTTCAGCAAAAACGTTAGCAGAACTGGCCAGGAGCTGCATGGCCTATTGAGGCAAGATGTATGAGGAAACATCTATATCCAAGCAGAGGCAGAGGTCACAGTGTTAGCGGCTGTGCGAGAGCTGTCTGCGGGTGGGTTGGTTGTGCAATAGTGTTCGGCATAATGTGTAAGGGGCATTATGGTTATAAGCACATTAATAATGTATGTCATATGTAAGGGGCATTACTGTGTGGTATTATTAGGGGTGCCGAGAGAAAGGGGTAGGGGGTACAAATTACCCAGGCCAAAGTCTGATGGGAGGGCCCAGTGGGGGCCCCGGGCCCCCTCCCCTTGAGTGACAGCAGCAGCTGCAGCTCTTCTCCTCTGCCCAGCACACACTGCTTTGTGCTGGGTTGCAGTGTGGTCATGGAGGTGGTTAAAATACAATATTTTCTCAGGATTTTTTTCTAAGGGTATAATGTGAGTAATGTATATAAGGTAAAGTGGTACTACAGTGTGATGTAACGTGAATAAGGGACACCATCGCATGATATAATGTGAATAAAGTTGCACTACTGTGTAGCATAATTTGAATTGGGGATAAAATTGTGTGGCCATGCCCCTTCCCAGCAAGAACACACCCCTGTTTGGGCTGCGCACCAAATGTGTGCACTGTTTCTATTTAAAATATTGCAGGTAGGAGCACCAAAATGATGACTGCTATGATGAGGGTTGATGGTGCTGGGAAAGGGGAGCAGGGTCAGAGACGGAACTAGTGGTGGTGCTAGGGGGCACCAGCCAAAATCGTGCCTAGGGCGTCATTTAGGCTAGGGCCGGCTCTGCACCTCCCCATCTCCCACCTGTACTACTCGCACTGGTATACCCTCACACCTCCCCTACTTCACCTGTACTACTCACACTGGTACACCCTCACACCTCCCCTACTTCACCTGTACTACTCACACTGGTACACCCTCACACCTCCCCTACTTCCACCTGTACTACTCACACTGGTACACCCTCACACCTCCCCTACTACCACCTGTACTACTCACACGGGTACACCCTCACACCTCCTCTACTTCACCTGTACTACTCACACTGGTACACCCTCACACCTCCCCTACTCCTACCTGTACTACTCACACTGGTACACCCTCACACCTCCCCTACTTCTTACTGTACTACTCACACTGGTACACCCTCACACCTCCCCTACTCCCACCTGTACTACTCACACTGGTACACCCTCACACCTCCCCTACTCCCACCTGTACTACTCACACTGGTACACCCTCACACCTCCCCTACTCCCACCTGTACTGCTCACACTGGTACACCCTCACACCTCCCCTACTCCCACCTGTACTACTCACACTGGTACACCCTCACACCTCCCCTACTACCACCTGTACTACTCACACTGGTACACCCTCACACCTCCCCTACTTCACCTGTACTACTCACACTGGTACACCCTCACACCTCCCCTACTCCTACCTGTACTACTCACACTGGTACACCCTCACACCTCCCCTACTCCCACCTGTACTACTGACACTAATACACCCTCACACCTCCCCTACTTCTTCCTGTACTACTCACACTGGTACACCCTCACACCTGTACTACTCACACTGGTACATCCTCACACCTCTCCTACTCCCACCTGTACTACTCACACTGGTACACCCTCACACCTCCTCTACTCCCACCTGTACTACTCACACTGGTACACCCTCACACCTCCCCTACTCCTACCTGTACTACTCACACTGGTACAGCCTCACACCTCCCCTACTCCCACCTGTACTACTGACACTGGTACACCCTCACACCTCCCCTACTTCTTCCTGTACTACTCACACTGGTACACCCTCACACCTGTACTACTCACACTGGTACACCCTCACACCTCCCCTACTCCCACCTGTACTGCTCACACTGGTACACCCTCACACCGGCCCAACTCCCACCTGTACTACTCACAATGGTACACCCTCACACCTCCCCTTCTCACACTGGTACACCCCCACAACTCCCCTACTCCCACCTGTACTACTCACACTGGTACACCCTCACCCCTCCCCTACTCCCACCTGTATTACTCACACTGGTACATCCTCACACCTCCCCTACTCTCACCTGTACTACTCACACTGGTACACCCTCACACCTCCCCTACTCCTACCTGTACTACTCACACTGGTACACCCTCACACCTCCCCTACTCCCACCTGTACTACTCACACTGGTACACCCTCACACCTCCCCTACTCCCACCTGTACTACTCACACTGGTACACCCTCACCCCTCCCCTACTCCCACCTGTACTACTCCCACTGGTACACCCTCACACCTCCCCTACTCCCACCTGTACTACTCCCACTGGTACACCCTCACACCTCCCCTACTCCCACCTGTACTACTCACACTGGTACATCCTCACACCTCCCCTACTCTCACCTGTACTACTCACACTGGTACACCCTCACCCCTCCCCTACTCCCACCTGTACTACTCCCACTGGTACACCCTCACACCTCCCCTACTCCCACCTGTACTACTCCCACTGGTACACCCTCACACCTCCCCTACTCCCACTGGCAGTCAGGATCCCGACTGTGGGGCATTTGAACAGTCGGGACTCCGATGTCAGTATACCGTCGTCGGAATCACAACTCCCGTGCCGTAATCCGGCACCCGTGGATATAATATTACTGTGTATGATGGAGGAGAACGTTACATGGGCCGTCATCCGGCACCCGTGGTTATAATATTACTCTGCATGATGGAGGAGAACGTTACATGGGCCGTCATCCGGCACCCGTGGTTATAATATTACTCTGTATGATGGAGGAGAACGTTACATGGGGGGTCATGCGGCACCCGTGGTTATAATATTACTCTGTATGATGGAGGAGAACGTTACATGGGGCGTCATCCGTCACCCGTGGTTATAATATTACTCTGTATGATGGAGGAGACCGTTACATGGGCATCGTCCGGCACCCGTGGTTATAATATTACTCTGTATGATGGAGGAGAACGTTACATGGGCCGTCATCCGGCACCCGTGGTTATAATATTACTCTGTATGATGGAGGAGAACGTTACATGGGCCGTCATCCGGCACCCGTGGTTATAATATTACTCTGTATGATGGAGGAGAACGTTACATGGGCCGTCATCCGGCACCCGTGGTTATAATATTACTCTGTATGATGGAGGAGAACGTTACATGGGCCGTCATCCGGCACCCGTGGTTATAATATTACTCTGTATGATGGAGGAGAACGTTACATGGGCATCATCCGGCACCTGTGGTTATAATATCACTCTGTATGGTGGAGAACGTTACATGGGCCGTCATCCGGCACCTGTGGTTATAATATTACTCTGTATGATGGAGGAGAACGTTACATGGGCCGGCACCTGTGGTTATAATATTACTCTGTATGATGGAGGAGAACGTTACATGGGCCGTCATCCGGCACCTGTGGTTATAATAATACTCTGTATGGTGGAGGAGAACGTTACATGGGCCGTCATCCGTCACCCGGGGTTATAATATTACTCTGTATGGTGGAGAACGTTACATGGGGTGTCATCCGGCACCCGTGGTTATAATATTACTCTGTATGGTGGAGGAGAACGTTACATGGGCCGTCATCCGGCACCTGTGGTTATAATATTACTCTGTATGATGGAGGAGAACGTTACATGGGGCGTCATCCGGCACCTGTGGTTATAATATTACTCTGTATGATGGAGGAGAACGTTACATGGGCCGTCATCCGGCACCCGGGGTTATAATATTACTCTGTATGGTGGAGGAGAACGTTACATGGGGCGTCATCCGGCACCCGTGGTTATAATATTACTCTGTATGATGGAGTAGAACGTTACATGGGCCGTCATCCGGCACATGTGGTTATAATATTACTCTGTATAATGGAGGAGAATGTTACATGGGCGGTCATCCGGCACCCGTGGTTATAATATTACTCTGTATGATGGAGGAGAGCGTTACATGGGCCGTCATCCGGCACCCATGGTTATAATATTACTGTGTATGATGGAGGAGAACGTTACATGGGCCGTCATCCGGCACCCGTGGTTATATTATTACTCTGTATGATGGAGGAGAACGTTACATGGGCCGTCATCCGGCACCCGTGGTTATAGTATTACTGTGTATGGTGGAGGAGAACGTTACATGGGCCGTCATCCGGCTCCTGTGGTTATAATATTACTCTGTATGATGGAGGAGAACGTTACATGGGGCGTCATCCGGCACCTGTGGTTATAATATTACTCTGTATGATGGAGGAGAACGTTACATGGGGCGTCATCCGGCACCCGTGGTTATAGTATTACTGTGTATGGTGGAGGAGAACGTTACATGGGCCGTCATCCGGCACCCGTGGTTATAATATTACTGTGTATGAAGGAGGAGAACGTTACATGGGCCGTCATCCGGCACCCGTGGTTATAATATCACTGTGTATGATGGAGGAGACCGTTACATGGGCCGTCATCCGGCACCCGTGGTTATAATATTACTCTGTATGATGGAGGAGAACGTTACATGGGCCGTCATCCGGCACCCGTGGTTATAATATTACTCTGTATGATGGAGGAGAACGTTACAAGGCCGTCATCCGGCACCTGTGGTTATAATATTACTCTGTATGATGGAGGAGAACGTTACATGGGGCGTCATCCGGCACCTGTGGTTATAATATTACTCTGTATGATGGAGGAGAACGTTACATGGGCCGTCATCCGGCACCCGTGGTTATAATATTACTCTGTATGATGGAGGAGAACGTTACATGGGGCGTCATCCGGCACCCGTGGTTATAATATCACTCTGTATGATGGAGGAGAACGTTACATGGGCCGTCATTCGGCACCCGTGGTTATAATATTACTCTGTATGATGGAGGAGAACGTTACATGGGCCGTCATCCGGCACCCGTGGTTATAATATTACTCTGTATGATGGAGGAGAACGTTACATGGGGGGTCATGCGGCACCCGTGGTTATAATATTACTGTGTATGATGGAGGAGAACGTTACATGGGCCGTCATCCGGCACCCGTGGTTATAATATTACTCTGTATGGTGGAGGAGACGTTACATGGGCCGTCATCCGGCACCCGTGGTTATAATATTACTCTGTATGATGGAGGAGAACGTTACATGGGGCATCATCCGGCACCCGTGGTTATATTATTACTCTGTATGATGGAGGAGAACGTTACATGGGGCGTCATCCGGCACCCGTGGTTATAATATTACTCTGTATGATGGAGGAGAACGTTACATGGGCCGTCATCCGGCACCCGTGGTTATAATATTACTGTGTATGGTGGAGGAGAACGTTACATGGGGCATCATCCGGCACCCGTGGTTATAATATTACTGTGTATGATGGAGGAGAACGTTACATGGGGGGTCATGCGGCACCCGTGGTTATATTATTACTCTGTATGATGGAGGAGAACGTTACATGGGGCGTCATCCGGCACCCGTGGTTATAATATTACTCTGTATGATGGAGGAGAACGTTACATGGGGCGTCATCCGGCACCCGTGGTTATAATATTACTCTGTATGATGGAGGAGAACGTTACATGGGGGGTCATGCGGCACCGTGGTTATAATATTACTCTGTATGGTGGAGGAGAACGTTACATGGGCCGTCATCCGGCACCTGTGGTTATAATATTACTCTGTATGATGGAGGAGAACGTTACATGGGCCGTCATCCGGCACCCGTGGTTATATTTTTACTCTGTATGATGGAGGAGAACATTACATGGGCATCATCCGGCACCTGTGGTTATAATATTACTCTGTATGATGGAGGAGAACGTTACATGGGCTGTCATCCGGCACCCGTGGTTATAATATTACTGTGTATGATGGAGGAGAACGTTACATGGGCCGTCATCCGGCACCGTGGTTATAGTATTACTGTGTATGGTGGAGGAGAACGTTACATGGGCCGTCATCCGGCACCCGTGGTTATAATATTACTCTGTATGATGGAGGAGAACGTTACATGGGCCGTCATCCGGCACCGTGGTTATAGTATTACTGTGTATGATGGAGGAGAACGTTACATGGGCCGTCATCCGGCACCCGTGGTTATAATATTACTCTGTATGATGGAGGAGAACGTTACATGGGGCGTCACCCGGCACCCGTGGTTATAATATTACTCTGTATGATGGAGGAGAGCGTTACATGGGCCGTCATCCGGCACCCGTGGTTATAATATTACTGTGTATGATGGAGGAGAACGTTACATGGGGCGTCATCCGGCACCCGTGGTTATAATATCACTCTGTATGATGGAGGAGAACGTTACATGGGCCGTCATCCGGCACCCGTGGTTATAATATTACTCTGTATGATGGAGGAGAACGTTACATGGGGCGTCACCCGGCACCCGTGGTTATAATATTACTCTGTATGATGGAGGAGAGCGTAACATGGGCCGTCATCCGGCACCCGTGGTTATAATATTACTGTGTATGATGAAGGAGAACGTTACATGGGCCGTCATCCGGCACCCGGGGTTATAATATTACTCTGTATGATGGAGGAGAACGTTACATGGGCCGTCATCCGGCACCTGTGGTTATAATATTACTCTGTATGATGGAGGAGAACGTTACATGGGCCGTCATCTGGCGCCCGTGGTTATAGTATTACTCTGTATGATGGAGGAGAACGTTACATGGGCCGTCATCTGGCACCTGTGGTTATAATATTACTCTGTATGGTGGGGAGAACGTTACATGGGGCGTCATCCGGCACCCTTGGTTATAATATTACTCTGTATGATGGAGGAGAACGTTACATGGGCCGTCATCCGGCACCCGTGGTTATAATATTACTCTGTATGATAGAGGAGAACGTTACATGGGCCGTCATCCGGCACCCGTAGTTATAATATTACTCTGTATGATGGAGGAGAACGTTACATGGGCCGTCATCCGGCACCCGTGGTTATAATATTACTCTGTATGATAGAGGAGAACGTTACATGGGCCGTCATCCGGCACCCGTAGTTATAATATTACTCTGTATGGTGGAGGAGAGCGTTACATGGGCCGTCATCCGGCACCCGTGGTTATAATATTACTCTGTATGATGGAGTAGAACGTTACATGGGCCGTCATCCGGCACCCGTGGTTATAATATTACTCTGTATGATGGAGTAGAACGTTACATGGGGCGTCATCCGGCACCCGTGGTTATAATATTACTCTGTATGATGGAGGAGAACGTTACATGGGGAGTCATCCGGCACCTGTGGTTATAATATTACTCTGTATGATGGAGGAGAACGTTACATGGACCGTCATCCGGCACCCGTGGTTATAATATTACTCTGTATGATGGAGGAGAACGTTACATGGGCCGTCATCCGGCACCCGTAGTTATAATATTACTCTGTATGATGGAGGAGAACGTTACATGGGCCGTCATCCGGCACCCGTGGTTATAATATTACTCTGTATGATGGAGGAGAACGTTACATGGGCCGTCATCCAGCACCCGTGGTTATAATATTACTCTGTATGATGGAGGAGAACGTTACATGGGCCGTCATCCGGCACCCGTGGTTATAATATTAGTCTGTATGATGTAGGAGAACGTTACATGGGCCGTCATCCGGCACCCGTGGTTATAATATTACTCTGTATGATGTAGGAAAACGTTACATGGGCCGTCATCCGGCACCCGTGGTTATAATATTACTCTGTATGGTGGAGGAGAACGTTACATGGGCCGTCATCCGGCACCCGTGGTTATAATATTACTCTGTATGATAGAGGAGAACGTTACATGGGCCGTCATCTGGCACCCGTGATTATAATATTACTCTGTATGATGGAGGAGAACGTTACATGGGCCGTCATTCGGCACCCGTGGTTATAATATTACTCTGTATGATGGAGTAGAACGTTACATGGGGCGTCATCCGGCGCCCGTGGTTATAATATTACTCTGTATGATGGAGGAGAACGTTACATGGGGTGTCATCCGGCACCTGTGGTTATAATATTACTGTGTATGATGGAGGAGAACGTTACATGGGGCGTCATCCGGCACCATGGTTATAACATTACTCTGTATTATGGAGGAGAACGTTACATGGGCCGTCATTCGGCACCCGTGATTATAATATTACTCTGTATGATGGCGGAGAACGTTACATGGGGCATCATCCGGTACCGTGGTTATAATATCACTCTGTATGATGGAGGAGAACGTTACATGGGCCGTCATCCGGCCCCCGTGGTTATAATATTACTCTGTATGATGGAGGAGAACGTTACATGGGCCGTCATCCGGCACCCGTGGTTATAATATTACTCTGTATGATGGAGGAGAACGTTACATGGGCCGTAATCCGGCACCCGTAGTTATAATATTACTCTGTATGATGGAGGAGAACGTTACATGGGGCGTCATCCGGCACCTGTGGTTATAATATTACTCTGTATGATGGAGGAAAACGTTACATGGGGCATCATCCGGCACCCGTGGTTATAATATTACTCTGTATGATGGAGGAGAACGTTACATGGGCCGTCATCCGGCACCCGTGGTTATAATATTACTCTGTATGATGGAGGAGAACGTTACATGGGCCGTCATCCGGCCCACGTGGTTATAATATTACTCTGTATGATGGAGGAGAACGTTACATGGGCCGTCATCCGGCACCCGTGGTTATAATATTACTCTGTATGATGGAGGAGAACGTTACATGGGCCGTCATCCGGCACCAGTGGTTATAATATCACTCTGTATGATGGAGGAGAACGTTACATGGGGCGTCACCTGGCGCCCGTGGTTATAATATTACTCTGTATGATGGAGGAGAACGTTACATGGGGTGTCATCCGGCACCTGTGGTTATAATATTACTGTGTATGATGGAGGAGAACGTTACATGGGGCGTCATCCGGCACCATGGTTATAACATTACTCTGTATTATGGAGGAGAACGTTACATGGGCCGTCATTCGGCACCCGTGATTATAATATTACTCTGTATGATGGCGGAGAACGTTACATGGGCCGTCATCCGGCACCCGTAGTTATAATATTACTCTGTATGATGGAGGAGAACGTTACATGGGGCGTCATCCGGCACCCTTGGTTATAATATTACTCTGTATGATGGAGGAGAACGTTACATGGGCCGTCATCCGGCACCCGTGGTTATAATATTACTCTGTATGGTGGAGGAGAACGTTACATGGGCCGTCATCCGGCACCCGGGGTTATAATATTACTCTGTATGATGGAGGAGAACGTTACATGGGCCGTCATCCGGCACCCGTGGTTATAATATTACTCTGTATGGTGGAGAACGTTACATGGGCCGTCATCCGGCAACCGTGGTTATAATATCACTCTGTATGATGGAGGAGAACGTTACATGAGCCGTCATCCGGCACCCGTGGTTATAATATTACTCTGTATGATGGAGGAGAACGTTACATGGGCCGTCATCCGGCACCCGTGGTTATAATATTACTCTGTATGATGGAGGAGAACGTTACATGGGCCGTCATCCGGCACCCGTGGTTATAATATTACTCTGTATGATGGAGGAGAACGTTACATGGGCATCGTCCAGCACCCGTGGTTATAATGTTACTGTGTATGATGGAGGAGAACGTTACATGGGGCGTCATCCGGCACCCGTGGTTATAATATTACTCTGTATGATGGAGGAGAACGTTACATGGGCCGTCATCCGGCACCCGTGGTTATAATGTTACTGTGTATGATGGAGGAGAACGTTACATGGGCCGTCATCCGGCACCCATGGTTATAATATTACTGTCATGAACCCCGGTTCTCGCACTGCTCGCATGCGCCCCTTACCGGCACGCTGGGGTAGTGTCCTCCGTAGGTCGGCTGCCGGCACAGTCGGCAATCCCTGGCGTGATGTCTTTTGCTTCTAAGTCGTCCCTGCGTCACTGTGAGCTCCAGGTGTATTCCCTGATCGAGCTGCGGGTCACATGATCCAGGTAAGCTCCAACTCACTTCCTGGTCTGTGTGCTGCTGCTGCGGCTGATCCCATCACCTGCGTCTGATTCCCTCATCACCTGGAGGGATAAAAACCCAGCTCACAGTCTCCTCCTTGTCTTGAACAACTCGTCAGTTTACCTGTGAGTTCTCCAGCGTTAAGCTCCTGTCAAGACTCCCCACGTGCTCCAGAGGTCCGGTTTCCTGAGTCCGCTGTCACCTGTGTTACTCTCAGCGTCCTGGTTATTCCACTCCTGCCAGAAGTCTCCACGTGTTTCCATCTGCCGTGTGATCCTGTCTTCTCGTGCAGCCCAGGTTACTCTCTCAGTGTCCGGTTATCCGTGGGTTCCCTACCCGTCTCCCCTCGGCTCTCAGGCCGCTCCAGCGATCCTCAGTGATCTCAAGTACCGGCTCCCTAGCCGCTCCAGCGATCCCCAGTGATCTCAAGTACCGGCTCCCTAGCCGCTCCAGCGATCCCCAGTGATCTCAGGTATCGGCTCCCTAGCCGCCCCAGTGTCACCAAGTGTCTCCAGTATCTCCAGCGTCCCTCTGTGTTACCCCCGTGTCATCCTCGGCTTCCAGGCCGCATCACTCATCTCTCAAGTACCCTCCGTGTTGCTGTATAGCATTCAGTGCCATCGACCACCATCGATGGTTTAAGTACCCCGTTAAAAGACTCTTGTGCTTCAACCCCGCCAAAGCCACAGGGGAACCTGGGCAGAGGGCCGCGACCTGGTCGGCAGTTGCAGCGAAGTCCATATCCCCTTGCGGGGGTCCCTGGTGAATACCACTGTCGGCTTAGACCCCGCGCCTCCGCTTTAGGTTTCAGCCAATCCCCTGTGTCCCCGGCAGTTCATCTCCCTCCTGTCTCCGTGCATGAGCTCCAGCTATCTCAAGCCTCCTCGCTTCCAGTTCCCTGCGCCCTCCACTGGCGCACCCAGGTCAGTGCCGGGAACACAGACAGTCCAGGCCGTGACAGATTGTTCAAGACCGATGGACTCGGCACGCGACCATAGTGTGGGGCCAGCGGCTCTCCAAGATGTCACCTCGCGTATAGAGATGCAGGAAGCGACGCAGCAGCAGGTGATTACATACCTCCAGGATGTGTCCACTCGTCTGGATTCCCTCCAGCAGTCCCTCCGGCCACCTCCGTCACCGGTATCTAATCAGCCTGCCACTCATGCCCCAACGTATATTCCCCGTCTTCAGCTGCCTACCCCTAATAAATATGATGGCAATCCCAAAGGCTGTAGAGGCTTCTTAAACCAATGTGATATCCAATTTGAGCTTCTACCACAGAACTTTCCGACTGCCAGGACCAAGATAGCATATATCGTTTCCTTGCTCACTGGTTCTGCCCTAGATTGGATATCACCCCTCTGGGAAAGATCTGATCCAATTCTCACCGACTATGACAGATTCGTCTCTCTCTTCCGACGGATATTCGATGAGCCAGGAAGGCCTGCATCAGCCTCTACAGAAATTCTCCGCCTCAAACAGGGCTCTCGCTCCATGGGCCAATATGTGGTTCAATTCCAGACGCTTGCCTCCGAGCTCAAATGGAACAATGAGGCGCTAACAGCCGCCTTCTGGTTGGGCGTCTCAGAACGCATCAAAGACGAACTTGCCACCCGAGATCTCCCTGAGCAGCTTGAAGAATTAATTTCCTTGTGTGTCAAAATAGACCTGCGCCTAAGGGAGCGAGGTCTAGAAAAATTAAAGAAAGTAGTTCCCCGAGTTCCGTCTCCGCCTCAGCACCGTCCTGCGACAACCACTACAGAAGAACCTATGCAAATAGGTAGATCTAGGTTATCCACAGAAGAACGGTCCAGGAGGCAGAAAGAAAAACTATGTATTTACTGTGCCGCCCCCGGTCACTTCATTGGGTCCTGTCCCGAGCGTCCGGGAAACGCCAAGCCCTAACCTGCAGTGGGGGAGTCAGGTTAGGTTGTCTCAGTAAAACTCCTCCCACCACTGACTTGATTCTACCTGTTGCCCTTGTGTCCCCTGTGGGTACCCTGCAAGTCTCAGCCCTGGCAGACTCCGGGGCTGCAGGGAACTTTATCTCAGCCGAGCTGGTAAAGAAGTGTAAAATTCCAATTCTGCCTCTTTCCCAGCCTCACTTCCTAACAGCAGTGGATGGAAGCAGAATCCCCGGAAGCGATATTGTGTATCGGACAGTTCCTGTCTCATTCCATGTAGGTGTACTTCATCAAGAATGTATGGACTTCCTGGTCATTCCTAAATCCTCTTATGACCTTGTGTTAGGGCTACCATGGCTACAACTCCACAACCCCCGTATCGATTGGAGATCTCTCCAAATTGTGGAATGGAGCGAATACTGCCAGAAACATTGCTTGACTGAAGTAACTCCGGTCCGATCCTCCGCATTCAAAAGCCTTCCGGGTCTTCCCTCAGTGTACCATGCATTCAGTGATGTATTCAGTGAACAAGCCGCTGATGTTCTGCCTCCACACTGCCGGTGGGATTGTCCCATCGATCTCCTCCCTGGGAAGTCCCCTCCTAAGGGGCGTACCTATCCTCTGTCAATCCCTGAGACCAAAGCGATGTCTGAGTATATCCAAGAAAATCTCCAGAAAGGTTTCATCCGACCCTCTACTTCCCCTGCTGGTGCAGGATTCTTTTTCGTGAAAAAAAAAGATGGAGGGTTACGCCCATGCATAGACTATAGAGGTCTCAATGAGATAACCATCAAGAACAGTTATCCTCTTCCCTTGATCACTGAGTTATTTGATCGCATCAAAGGTGCGAAAATTTTTACGAAGCTTGACCTCAGAGGGGCGTATAATCTGATCAGAATTCGCCAAGGCGACGAATGGAAGACTGCCTTCAACACTAGAGATGGGCATTACGAGTATCTAGTGATGCCCTTCGGTCTCAGTAATGCACCCGCCGTCTTTCAAGAATTCGTCAATGAAATTTTTAGAGATGTTCTATATAAATATCTTGTTGTTTACCTGGACGACATTCTAATTTTTTCTTCAGATCTCCAGTCCCATCGTTCTCAAGTCAAAGAAGTGCTGTCCCGTTTACGTGCCAATAAGTTGTACGGTAAACTCTCCAAGTGCACATTCGAAGTTCCCCAGATATCCTTCCTAGGATATATCGTGTCTGGCTCAGAGTTGCGAATGGATCCCGCAAAACTCGAAGCCATCAACAGTTGGTCTCAACCAACCACTCTCAAAGCAGTCCAGCGTTTTATTGGCTTTGCCAATTACTACAGAAAATTTGTCAAAGGATTCTCCACCCTCATCGCTCCTATCACAGCTCTCACCCAAAAAGGTGCCAATCCAGCTGTCTGGTCCGAAGAAGCCTTGTCCGCATTCCACCTGCTAAAACAAGCCTTCATATCTGCCCCCATTCTCAAGCAGCCAGACACAGACAAACCCTTCCTCTTGGAAGTCGACGCCTCGAATGTGGGTGTTGGTGCTGTGCTCTCTCAAGTTACAGACGATGGCAAACAGCACCCCTGTGGGTTTTTCTCCCGGAAATTCCTCCCTGCCGAGAAAAACTACTCCATTGGCGATCAAGAGTTGTTGGCAATTAAACTTGCACTGGAAGAATGGCGTTATCTGTTAGAAGGGGCCAAGTTTCCCGTGTCCATCTTCACAGATCACAAGAACTTACTGTACGTCCAGACAGCCCAGTGTCTTAATTCCCGCCAAGCTCGTTGGTCCTTATTCTTCTCACGATTCAGTTTTAAAATTTTCTATCGTCCTGGGTCCCAGAATGCAAAAGCTGATGCACTGTCCCGCTCTATGGAAGATGACACAGTGCTACAAGAACAGCATCCCATCATCAGTCCTACAGCCTTTGCCGCCACCCATGTGTCACCCGTGCCACCTCGAGGAAAGATGCTGGTTCTACCAGGTCTCCAGCCCAAAGTCTTATCGTGGGCTCACGCCTCGCCTTTCTCCGGTCACCCAGGCGTTCACAAAACCCTGGAAATTCTTCGCCGGTCATATTGGTGGCCTCACATGAAAAAAGATGTCCAGGATTTCGTGGCCTCATGTCCTACCTGTGCCCAGCATAAAGTCCATCGTCAGTCCCCTGCAGGTTCTCTTCTTCCGTTGCCCACTCCCATGCGTCCCTGGACGCACATTTCCATCGACTTTATCTCTGAACTCCCTAAGTCTCAAGAATGTAATACCATCTGGGTGGTGGTAGACCGGTTCTCCAAAATGGCACATTTCATTCCATTGACTGGCCTGCCCTCTGCTCCCAAGCTCGCCCAGATCTTCATTCAACACATCTTTCGAATTCATGGACTCCCTGCAGACATTGTCTCCGATCGTGGAGTGCAATTTGTAGCCCGCTTCTGGAGAGCTCTCTGTTCTGCCCTGAAGGTAAAATTGAACTTTTCCACAGCGTACCACCCGCAGTCTAACGGGCAAACAGAGAGAGTTAACCAAGATCTGGAAGCATTCCTCCGTCTGTATACCTCCTCGTCACAAGACAACTGGGTCAGTCTACTGCCTTGGGCTGAATTTGCCCACAACTTCAGATACCACTCTGCTACTGGCTACTCTCCTTTCTACGTAGTTTACGGTCAACACCCTCGACCACCAACCTTTGAGCCTTTACCAGCCTTGGAAGTGCCTGCCGCATCGTCCACACTCAAACATTTTTCACAAATCTGGAAAAATGTGCATGTTTCTCTCAAGAAAGCCTCTAAAAGATACAAATTCTTTGCTGACCGTAAAAGAAGAGCAGTTCCTCAGTTAAAACTTGGTGACAAAGTATGGCTCTCCACTCGAAATCTTCGCCTACGAGTCCCGTCCATGAAATTCGCCCCCCGATTCATTGGGCCATTCCCTGTGATCCGAAGGATCAACCCGGTAGCTTACAAGCTGAAGTTACCACCATACCTGAAGATCCCAAATTCCTTCCACATATCCTTATTGCGACCTCTCGTCCTCAACCGGTTCCAAAGTACCACTCCTGAGCTCCCCAGAGTCTATACCCATCGAGGAGTTGAATTCGAGGTCGATAAGGTGGTGGATTCTCGCAAAAGATATGGAAACATCCAATACCTCATCGATTGGAAGGGCTATGGCCCAGAAGAAAGAAGCTGGATCAATGCTGCAGATGTGCATGCTCCCCGTTTGATTGCAGCTTTTCATAAAGACAATCCAAGTAAGCCCAAAGGGTGTTCGGTGCCCACCCTTAAAGGGGGGGGTACTGTCATGAACCCCGGTTCTCGCACTGCTCGCATGCGCCCCTTACCGGCACGCTGGGGTAGTGTCCTCCGTAGGTCGGCTGCCGGCACAGTCGGCAATCCCTGGCGTGATGTCTTTTGCTTCTAAGTCGTCCCTGCGTCACTGTGAGCTCCAGGTGTATTCCCTGATCGAGCTGCGGGTCACATGATCCAGGTAAGCTCCAACTCACTTCCTGGTCTGTGTGCTGCTGCTGCGGCTAATTCCATCACCTGCGTCTGATTCCCTCATCACCTGGAGGGATAAAAACCCAGCTCACAGTCTCCTCCTTGTCTTGAACAACTCGTCAGTTTACCTGTGAGTTCTCCAGCGTTAAGCTCCTGTCAAGACTCCCCACGTGCTTCAGAGGTCCGGTTTCCTGAGTCCGCTGTCACCTGTGTTACTCTCAGCGTCCTGGTTATTCCACTCCTGCCAGAAGTCTCCACGTGTTTCCATCTGCCGTGTGATCCTGTCTTCTCGTGCAGCCCAGGTTACTCTCTCAGTGTCCGGTTATCCGTGGGTTCCCTACCCGTCTCCCCTCGGCTCTCAGGCCGCTCCAGCGATCCTCAGTGATCTCAAGTACCGGCTCCCTAGCCGCTCCAGCGATCCCCAGTGATCTCAAGTACCGGCTCCCTAGCCGCTCCAGCGATCCCCAGTGATCTCAGGTATCGGCTCCCTAGCCGCCCCAGTGTCACCAAGTGTCTCCAGTATCTCCAGCGTCCCTCTGTGTTACCCCCGTGTCATCCTCGGCTTCCAGGCTGCATCACTCATCTCTCAAGTACCCTCCGTGTTGCTGTATAGCATTCAGTGCCATCGACCACCATCGATGGTTTAAGTACCCCGTTAAAAGACTCTTGTGCTTCAACCCCGCCAAAGCCACAGGGGAACCTGGGCAGAGGGCCGCGACCTGGTCGGCAGTTGCAGCGAAGTCCATATCCCCTTGCGGGGGTCCCTGGTGAATACCACTGTCGGCTTAGACCCCGCGCCTCCGCTTTAGGTTTCAGCCAATCCCCTGTGTCCCCGGCAGTTCATCTCCCTCCTGTCTCCGTGCATGAGCTCCAGCTATCTCAAGCCTCCTCGCTTCCAGTTCCCTGCGCCCTCCACTGGCGCACCCAGGTCAGTGCCGGGAACACAGACAGTCCAGGCCGTGACAATTACTGTGTATGATGGAGGAGAACGTTACATGGGCCGTCATCCGGCACCCGTGGTTATAATATTACTCTGTATGGTGGAGGAGAACGTTACATGGGCCGTCATCCGGCACCCGTGGTTATAATATTACTCTGTATGATGGAGGAGAACGTTACATGGGCCGTCATCCGGCACCCGTGGTTATAATATTACTCTATATGGTGGAGGAGAACGTTACATGGGCCGTCATCCGGCACCCGTGGTTATAATATTACTCTGTATGGTGGAGGAGAACGTTACATGGGCCGTCATCCGGCACCCATGGTTATAATATTACTCTGTATGATGTAGGAGAACGTTACATGGGCCGTCATCCGGCACCCGTGGTTATAATATCACTCTGTATGATGGAGGAGAACGGTACATGGGGCGTCATCCTGCACCCGTGGTTATAATATTACTCTGTATGATGGAGGAGAACGTTACATGGGCCGTCATCCTGCACCGGTGGTTATAATATTACTCTGTATGATGGAGGAGAACGTTACATGGGCCGTCATCCGGCACCCGTGGTTATAATATTACTCTGTATGATGGAGGAGAACGTTACATGGGCCGTCATCCGGCACCGAGGTTATAATATTACTCTGTATGATGGAGGAGAACGTTACATGGGCCGTCATCCTGCACCGGTGGTTATAATATTACTCTGTATGATGGAGGAGAACGTTACATGGGCCGTCATCCGGCACCGTGGTTATAATATTACTCTGTATGATGGAGGAGAACGTTACATGGGCCGTCATCCGGCACCCGTGGTTATAATATTACTCTGTATGATGGAGGAGAACGTTACATGGGGCATCATTTACTTTCTCATGTGGACATATTTGTGTTTTGTTAGGTAGAAAAAAAACAGAAAGTAGAAGATGATACCGCCCTGAATGGCGTCCGCCTACACTGCCTAAACAGCACCAACACCGAGAAGGACAGCAACGCGGAATTTACTATTCAATCTGCAGAAGGAGCGTAAGTAATGTGTGTCATTATCCTAAGTGTCTTTGGGTGAGAGAGATGTGGGCATGGCCAATTCCTGGTGGGCACCACTTTCTGTAGGCCCCAACCTCTCCTCTAGTTTTTTCAAATGATAAATTGTTACCTATTAAGTATAAACTATATCTATGCACTCTTATAGGTTTGAGCAACTGCATATACAAACAGAGGGCTAATATCATGCAAATACAAACCAAAGATATCTGAGGTTCAAAAATAGAAAAAAGTTAAAAGAGATGCTATCTACATTGGCCAACCTTCATCAAGTTTCGACCCCACACATGACATTACTCCAATTTTATATGCGGATCTAATTAATTTTTTTCTTCACAGCTGGGGTGAGTGGGGTCCCACCCTGTGGTGTCCTGAAGGATATCTCCTGAGCTTCAGCATGCAGGTGGAGCCACCAAGAAAAGGGGTGGATGACACCGCAGCCAACAATTTCATGTTCCTGTGCTCCGACTACCACGTCCTGTTTGGAAACGGGCAACAATGGGGACAGTTTGGACGTTGGAGTGGGATCTGCATGCATGGGATTTGTGGCATGAAGACCAAGGTGGAACCACCACAAGGGAGTGGTGATGATACGGCACTTAATGATGTGCAGTTTATTTGCTGTAAGAAATAGTCATCATGCGGAGTTGGGATCATACATTGCAATGCCATTATGTGAATGTGATTGTTACATTGATCAGCGGATAAATTACTGTGGGAAGTCGAATTCATTCTTATGTAATTATACAGGGACACAAATGATGCCATACGCAAATAAAAACCACCCGAAGAAACATGTCAAGGACGTTGCATTATTAATCTTAATTATTCTTCTTGTAATTACATTTGTGGTCATTAGTGACATTTCAAAGTAGGGTTTTTCAGTAACAAAAAGTGGGACCACATACAAAAAATGCTGGTTGGTTGCAGAATCGTATGGCCTCCTAAGTAAGTGGTCAAATGCAGCCACTGTCACGCCACATCCGTGATACTTCTGCCCATTAGGTGGAACATATTTCTGCATGTGGGTCAAGGGGGTGTACTCTGCGCCACAATGCACATGTGCCAATAAATACAATATACTCTTTGGTAATTTCAAAGTAAATTCATTTTATTTGGAAAAAATATATGTATATATAAGTTCTAAAAATCTACAATGGGGGGCATTTTACAACAGTTGGTGGGGTGGGCTCAATAAAACCAAATTCTAATACCGGTATACACACTGGGGTGGGTTTTAGACAATACAAGACAAACAAACAAGGAACATGAATATAGACAGTCCAGAGTTACTCCTCCTTTATAGGTGGTGGATGGTAAAGTCTTTATGCTGGGTTTGCTTTTCCATTTTATAAGTCTGTGGAATCTGGTGTTCCCTGTAAGTTGAGGGAGTTCACCCGAATTGTGGTAGCTTACCAGAGTGCTGTGGGTGGTTTGAGGGTCTGCCGGCAGAATTCCCAGGTGTGCTGCGTGATGCTGCACAGTTCCAGTGGGATCCAAACCTTGTCCAGGTCATCAACTAGTTTCACCTTGCGGCTTCTTCAGGATGCTGAATGGTCTGGTACCTCTGCCACTCCTCTTTATATAGGCAGCTATATGGGGCTTTGATTGTGTTTCTGCCAGTGGGTATTGGCGATTCGTCACTTCCGGTATTCGCGTGCCTTGTTGCTATGCAACGTATCTTCCTATACAGCCGATCTCCCTTTCTCAAAGGGGTTCCTTCCTTTTCATTGGTCAAGCTTTTCTTTGCTTTGTTCTATCTCGTCCGAGGGTACTGTTCCAATGATGCGGGCGCTTGATGCTGTGTCCACCATCTTTAAACCTGGCAATTTCTTTGCTTTTGCCAGTATGGAGTTTGTCCGGTGCATACTATGCTGTTTCAACATTTAGGACATACAGAACATAAATGACACATGAGGTAATTGACACCTTTTAAGTATAAATAGTAAAACATTATGTTGATAAATATATAAGTAAAAATTAATAATAATAATAATAATAATAATAATATTAATAATAATATGATATTAAAAAGAGTCTATATGGATGGTCAAAATAAAAATTTAATATAATAGGATAAATGGAAATGGAGATGGATGTATATGTAAAAGGATATCCATGATGACAATAGAGAGAAAAAAATAATAATAATATAAAAATAATTATAATATTTATATGAGTATAGGAATAGGTGTAGACATAGATCTATAGACAGGGTTATAGGTAATATTAGTAGGTATTTAAAAATTATATATAGAGTATTTAATTAATTATAATTATTTATTATTTTTTAGTGGATATTCCGTAGAGATCAAGGGCATGAGTAGTGGGAATAGAAAAATTGTTGAGATGTGTGGAAACTAGAATAACTAGAAGGGGGGGCAGATCCGGAGGGGTAGCTGGAATATATGAACATAAGGTCAGTGAATGGCACAGGTATCGGCCATATACACATTCTGCGTGTGACAGGCCACCTACCTGTTCCCACCCAGGAATATCCTATTACATAGTCCCCACACCTGTGTGCATAGTAGCATAGCTACAGAGGGTACAGGGGATGCAGCTGTTATGGGGCCAGCCACTTGGGGGCACCAAGGCCCAGCTTGCAATTCAATTGCCCAATTTTGTATTTTTTTGGATTGTGGGAGGAAACCGGAGAACTCAGCGGAAACCCACACAAGCATGTGGAGAATATACAAACTCCACACAGTTAGGGCCATGGTGGGAATAGAACCTATGACCTCAGCACTGTGAGGCAGTAATGTAACCATTACACCATCTGTACTGACTCTCATTTTCCTGTTCTGAGCGATATCCATATCACTTAGTGTATGTGCTAAATATCGACACGCATGTGCGTTCCTGCAGGTTATTAACAATGCCTCCTTCTACCTGGATGTACAGACGAGGGAGCTGAAGAATGCAGCCTGGCCCTCGATCCACTGACCACTCCCCCCTCTGTCATTCCCTCCCACCAGCATCGGCAATACCCGGTTTAAGAGTAGCTCTGTACTGTCTTGCCATTTCCTATATTCTGTCCTCATCATCCATATTTGCATACGCCACACCCCTTTTCGGGCGCGAGTGTCCCTATTCTTCACTTGAAAAAGTTGGGAGGTATGCTGCATCCCCTGCTTTGGTCCTGTAACCACTGTCATGTCTCTGTCACCCCTCTCTCCCGTCCACTCTATCCTGGTCCTGTCTACTCTGTTCTGACCTCACTATCCTCTCTGTAATGACGCTATCACTTTTGTCTTCTCCTCTGACCTGTCCCTATCATTTTTGTCCTATCCCTATCACCTCTGTCCTGTCTCTGTCACCTCTCTCTACTGTCCCCTCTGTTCTGTCCTGTTCCTGTTCCCTCTGTCCTGTCCCTCCTATCTCCTGTCCCCTCCGACCTGTCTCTATCATTTTTGTCCTATCCCTATCACCTCTGTCCTGTCTCCTCTCTCTACTGTCCTGTCCCTCCTATATCCTGTCCCCTCTGACCTGTCCCTATAATTTTTGTCCTACTCCTATCACCTCTGTCCTGTCTCTGTCCCCTCTCTCTACTGTCCCCGCTGTTCTGTCCTGTTCCTGTCCCCTCTTTCCTGTCCCACCTATCTCCTGTCCCCTCTGACCTGTCCCTATAATTTTTGTCGTATTCCTATCACCTCTGTCCTGTCTCTGTCCCCTCTCTCTACTGTCCCCGCTGTTCTGTCCTGTTCCTGTCCCCTCTTTCCTGTCCCACCTATCTCCTGTCCCCTCTGACTTGTCCCTATAATTTTTGTCCTACCCCTATCACCTCTGTCCTGTCTCTGTCCCCCAGTGGCGTAAGTTTGTCCCAGTTCCCCGGAGGCAAGATGAATATCCCCCCCCCCCACACACACAATGTTAATCATTAATAATTTTTGTCCTACTCCTATCACCTCTGTCCTGTCTCTGTCCCCTCTCTCTACTGTCCCCGCTGTTCTGTCCTGTTCCTGTCCCCTCTTTCCTGTCCCACCTATCTCCTGTCCCCTCTGACCTGTCCCTATAATTTTTGTCGTATTCCTATCACCTCTGTCCTGTCTCTGTCCCCTCTCTCTACTGTCCCCGCTGTTCTGTCCTGTTCCTGTCCCCTCTTTCCTGTCCCACCTATCTCCTGTCCCCTCTGACTTGTCCCTATAATTTTTGTCCTACCCCTATCACCTCTGTCCTGTCTCTGTCCCCCAGTGGCGTAAGTTTGTCCCAGTTCCCCGGAGGCAAGATGAATATCCCCCCCCCCACACACACAATGTTAATCAAAATATATATAGTCTGTAATTAAATATATATTATATACTGTATATATATACAGAGAGAGAGAGAGAGAGAGAGAGAACACATATTGCAGAAGTCAGCCACAGAAGCAATTTTGATGGCTTTCAATTAATGGTTTTAAACTGGCAGTGGTGGAGAGGTGCCCCCTTGAGAGCAGGAGCCCGGCGGCAGATGACTCCATTGCCTCCCAGAGTTCTGCCTCTGCTGTCCCCTCTCTCTACTGTCCGCTTCCTGTCCCCTCTGACCTGTCCCTATAATTTTTGTCCTACCCCTATCACCTCTGTCCTGTCTCTGTCCCCTCTCTCTACTGTCCGCTTCCTGTCCCCTCTGTCCTGTCCCACCTATCTCCTGTCCCCTCTGACCTGTCCCTATAATTTTTGTCCTATCCCTATCACCTCTGTCCTGTCTCTGTCACCTACAGTACTCAGTTCTGTCCTGTTCCTGTCCCCTCTGTCCTGTCCCTCCTATCTCCTGACCCCTCTGTTCCGCCATTACGTCTGTTCTTTTCTCACCACCCTGTTCTTTCCCTGACTCCTCCTTCCTGGTCCTGTTCTGTTCCTCTCACCTGTGTCCTATCCCTGTCACCTCTCTAATGCCCCCTCTGTTCTTTCTTTCTCCCTTAATACACCTGGGCTCGCCTGCACTTCCCTGACACTCCCAGAAACCCCCAGAGACCGCCTTCCTGCCAATCACCTTGCGTATGGCCAATGACCAGAAAGTAGCTGGAAGTTATCACAAGACAGCCACGTGCATGTGTAGTACAAGCCGTACACATGGGCAGTCTATCGATAATAGCTCGGCCTGCTCATTCACAGCTGTGCGATCCGGTGTGAATTAGGCCCATGGAATCTGACAGCTGATAAGAACTTGGCCCACCTAGTCTGCACATGTACATCCCGGCACCTACACACTAAAGTTCATTAACCTACAAGTATTTTTTTGTTTGTTTGTAGAACCAGAGGAAACCCATGCAAGCATGGGGAAACTATACAAACTCCCCACAGCGATGGCAGGAATAGAACCCATGGCTTCAGCAATGCTAACCATTACACCGTCTGTAGGGTGTGGATTGGGTTCTTGTTTCCTAGCACAGCGCTCATCGCATACGGTATTTAGTGGTATTGCGATGCAATGCGATATTCACATTAAATTAACAGAATTGCTTGTACAATGACATATCACATAGCATCGCATGCCAGCAAATGGCATGCGATGCATGCGATTTTTAATTGTATCCCCCACCCTGGGGATTGTATCGCCAACCCGAAGCGTGGTGAGCCCAGCGAGGGGTGGCGATACGCGTCCTCCAACCTTTTCATACCCCCACTATCCACGTCGGCGTGGAGTTGACTTTAGATAGTGTGGCAAGCGCAGTGAGCCACCGAGCCCGTAGCGTGGCGAGCCGACGTGGAATACATGCAAAGTAATCCGTGTCCCCTCATGGGGCTCGCTGCGCTCGCCACGTTTCGGGCTCGCCACACTATCTACAATCAACTCCATGCCGAATTGGATAGTGGGGGTGTGAAAAGGTCGGCGGACGCGTACCGCGGCCCCTCGCGGGCTCGCTGCGCTCGCCACGCTTCGGGTTGGTGTTGAGAGTGGGGGTGGCGTGTTTAACATTGTAAGCACCCATTAGGGTGCTTGTACAATTAAAAATCGCATTGCATGCCGCTATATTGCATGTGATGCGATGCAATTGCATAAGATGCAGGGCGAGCAAAATCGGGGGCGCTGTGCTAGGAAACAAGTACATTGGATTGTATATAGACCTAGACAGGGGCGGATTGGCCCACCGGGGAATGGCCCGGCTTCCCGCCGACCGTGCTACCAGGGCCGGTGCTATGAGCCCTGCGGTGCGGCGGCCATATTTGTTTTGGGCTATCCTTCCCTTCTTTATGACAGGCTGCAGCCGCTGGTTGCTGACGTCACCCGCTAGCCAACTTCAGCCTGGCGGTGCGGCGGGTGACTGGTAAGTAACATCCCCTCCCGGGCAGTAGCGAGCGCACACACACCCCCCCCGGGCAGTAGAGCGTGTGCACACCCCGCCCACATCCCCACCCCGGGCAGTAGAGCGTGTGCAGAGCCCCCCCCCCCCCCCCGGGTTGCTTTGCGATTGTTCCCGGGCCGGATTTCGCTGCCAATCCGCCCCTGGAGCTAGATACACCACCAATAGGGTTACCCCAAAAGCTGGGCATGCAATAGGGAGACAGGGTCAAAAGGTCAACTTGGGAAAGGTCGAAACGGACAAAATACGGTCAGGATCAAAATGCTGACATGGAAAAGTTGGACACATTAAAAGGTAGTAATCAAAAGTATTTGTTAAGCACTCTCCCTTGGTATATTAAGTATGTGAAATGAGTGACAAGATGCTTGCGGTGTGAAATCAAATATATGTTTATTGTCTCAAAACAGTGCATACAAATGTACATATGAAAAAACGTAAATGGTGAAAGCAGTTAAGTGAGAGACCTGGGATGAGCCCCGTGGGGGAATTAGGGTGCCAGCAGGCTCCTTTTTACCATAAGCCTGGCAGGCTTATGTCTCATGCAGGTTGGGGCGGTGTAGATGCAGCCAGTGGTAAGCCCTTTCGGGTATAAGGGGTCAGCAGAACCCTTTAACCATAAGCCTGATGGCTTATGTCTTATGGAGGCAGATGAGCGTGTGGGTGGGGGAAGGGGTATGTCTGTGAGGCGGGTGGGTGGTGTGCGGCAGTCCAGAAAGCACAGGGGGCTGGTGGCAAAGTCAATGGATGGCTGAGTGGGCTTTGCTGGGTGGCGGCGTCCCGCTCCCAGAGGTCTTACCCAGTCAGTCCTTTTGCAGAGTGTTCGCAGCGGTGCTGTGCTGGATTCCCGGGCTGCCTGTGCCAGTCCGAGGTGAGGGATGCTCACCCGGCTGGCTGTGGTGTTGAAGCCGCTCTGATGGTAGTGGGCGCCTGGAGGAGACTTTGTGCTGTAGGAGATGCTTGCAGTGTGTTGCTTTGACACCAAAGCAACACACTGCAAGCATCTCCTACAGCACAAAGTCTCCTCCAGGCCGGAGTCGAGCGCACAGTCCCACGGTGACGTCATCACGCTAACCGGGAAGTAGCGTCCGGGTCAAACACTTGTGCAAGCCGCCTCCACTACCATCAGAGCAGCTTCAACACCACAGCCAGCCGGGTGAGCATCCCTCACCTCGGACTGGCACAGGCAGCCCGGGAATCCAGCACAGCACCGCTGCGAACACTCTGCAAAAGGACTGACTGGGTAAGACCTCTGGGAGCGGGACGCCGCCACCCAGCACAGCCCACTCAGCCATCCATTGACTTTGCCACCAGCCCCCTGTGCTTTCTGGACTGCCGCACACCACCCACCCGCCTCACAGACATACCCCTTCCCCCACCCACACGCTCATCTGCCTCCATAAGACATAAGCCATCAGGCTTATGGTTAAAGGGTTCTGCTGACCCCTTATACCCGAAAGGGCTTACCACTGGCTGCATCTACACCACCCCAACCTGCATGAGACATAAGCCTCCTAGGCTTATGGTAAAAAGGAGCCTGCTGGCACCCTAATTCCCCCACGGGGCTCATCCCAGGTTTTCTCTCTTACCTGCTTTCACCATTTACGTTTTTTCATATGTACATTTGTATGCACTGTTTTGAGACAATAAACATATATTTGATTTCACACCGCAAGCATCTTGTCACTCATTTCACATACTTAATATACCAAGGGAGAGCGCTTAACTAATACTTTTGATTAGAGATGTGCGGCGGGCACTTTTTCGGGTTTTGGTTTTGGTTTTGGATCTGGATCTCCCTTCGTGTTTTGGATCTGGATTGGTTTTGGCAAAACCACCCTTGCGAGTTTTGGTTTTGGTTTTGGATCTGGATTTATTTGGAAAAATGCTAAAAATTGCTAAAATAATAGTTTTCAGGCCTGTTTTTGCCCCTAAAGTGTTATTAAGCTCAATAACATTAGTTTCCACTCATTTCTAGTCAATTTTGATCACCTCACAGCTCACAAAATCGTTTTCATTTACTGTAGTAGGGCCAAAAGGTTATCCTGAGGTAGCTGGATGTCTAGGCTAGGCGACAGCAGTGGGCATCACATACAGGTGGACCTTACACTTCCAACCTGGCACATGTTAGAAGCAGAGCAGCACTGCAGGGGCAGATAGGGTGGCAGTTGAAATTGTCCTTGTAGCTGCGCTCCTCTGTTAGAAGAACCTCCACACAAGTACCAAGAGCCCAATGTGGATTGATTTTGCAGTTTGGCATGTGCAGCCAAGGAACAGTGGGCGTTTGGTGCAGCATTGACTGTGTCTGCAAGTTAGTATCTGTTTGTATCAGTTTAATATCTAATAAGACCACTATCTGGCGTGAGGTCAAGTGGTTTCTGGATGCTGGGAACAGTTGCCTGCTTATCAAGCTTGAACAGACTGGATAGGCGTGCATTCCACCACTTCACCACTTGACGTGTGTTCCTCCCGAAGCCACGCGCTTGGTCTAGTACGCTGACCATCAGCAGCTGTTGGGCCTTCTTCTTCCCAACCAACCATCCATCAATCCATCCATCATATCCCAATGATATGACCAATTCATGTGTGTTCCTCCCAAAGCCAGGCACTCGGTCTAGGAATGGATAAGACCATGGATGTGCCTGAGGACATTTTTTTCATCCATTATGGATGAGGTGGAGAGCGAATCACCCATCTCCCCACCATTCATCCATCAGATGCCCAAAAAGTCTTTCTTGCTCCGAAGAGCCAAAAAGACGCAAAAAGACGAGGAAGGAAATGATTGGCTGTGGCCCCCCCACCCAATAAATATATATATAATAATTAGAGGAATGGCGAAGACCACGGATGTCTCTGAGGACATATTGTCATTCATAATGGATGATGATGGAGAGCGAATCACCCATCTCCCCACCATTCATCCATCAGATGGCCAAATATTTACTCTTGCTCCGAAGAGCCAAAAGACACCAAAAGACGAGGTAGAAAAAGATTGGCTGGGGCCCTCCCACCCAGCCCGACACCCGGGATATCCCATCCAATAAATATATATGATAATTAGAGGAATGGCGAAGACCACGGATGTCTCTGCTCCAAAGAGCCAAAAGGCACCAAAAGACGAGGTAGGGCCCTACCACCCAGCCTGACATTTACATGTCCGATTGTACAAAACAGAAAGAAAAATGACCAAGCCATAGTACAGAAATGCAACAGAAAAATCTACCAAATGATCAGTCTCCCAGGAAAAGGATCTGCAATGGAACCTCTGCAGAGAGTACAACTTACTCCACGCCCAAAAAGCAAAAGGTGATGAAGTCTTCAGAAAAGTCTTCCGAAAAGAAAAGTGAGGAAACCAGGGTGAAACGTTGATTAAGTGCAAAATCACCAACTGCTTTCCAACGTATCGACCAAAGTCCTGTAAAAAAGAGTCCTGCAAAAAATTCTGTACAAGAGTCCTACGAAAGACTCACCACAAAAGGAAAGCAAAGCGCTTGTCAATTCAAGTCAAAAAAATAAAAGGCGAGAATATGTAAAAGATATATTTAGTATCTGTTTGTATCACTTTAAAATCTAATAAGACCCCTATCTGGCCTGATTTTCTGATTAATTATTAATTGATAATATAATAAACTGATTGGTGTACTGGGGAACATTTCCAGTCGCCTCTTCATTTATCACCTAATTGGTGGAGGGGAGGGGGGTTGTTGCTTATTAATAAAGTTGTTGCTTATTAATACTCAGACTATTGGGAGGGAGCTCCCATTACAGTAAAATCACTTAAGTTATTGAGAACTGTTTGTAAGGTATGAATCGCTTGTCATCGCTTACTGTAGTGCAAGATGTGTTTTTTTTTGTATTGGTCACAATGATCCTACTATTAGATAGTGATGTTTAGTGCTGCAAAAGTTTGTTATTTATGTATTACATCCTCGAAAGATTAATCCGCCTCTGCTTGCAGTAAATAAGTGAGCCCCTGGACAGTGGTCACTGCAGCCCCTGCGTGGGAGCACTGCAGCACCTAGTTAGTTAAATGACTCGAGTCTACAACACAGGGCAGTGAGGGCACAGGACAGGTCACGGAGCACAGCACAGGGCAGTGAGGGCACAGGGCAGGTCACGGAGCACAGCACAGGACAGTGAGGGCACATGGCAGGTCACGGAGCACAGCACAGCAGGGAGCACATGGCACGGAGCACAGCACAGGGCACACGGAGCTTCCCAACCACCCTCTTCCCTCTCCAAGAGTGAAGATGGCGGGGCACGCGTGCGTCTTTTATAAGATCCCGCGAGAATCCGACAGTGCGATTATGACGTGTGGGCTCGTTATTGGATCCCCGTTATTCTGATCTGTCGGATCTCGGGTATCAGGACCCGCTCATCTTGAGTTAGTATCTGTTTGTATCAGTTTAAAATCTAATAAGACCCCTATCTGACCTGATTTTCTGATTAGTGATTAATTAATTATCAATTGCTATAATAAACTGATCGGTGAACTCTGGGAACATTTCCAGTCGCCTCTTCATTTATCACCTAATTGGTGGAGGGGAGGGGGGTAGTTGGTGGCAGATGAACAAATTCATCTACCTCTCTAGGACCCCAGGTTTGGAGATCTAGTCCACCCTAGACTGTGGTGTTTGTGAGGTCAATGAGTCTGCGACATCTGTCACCCAATTTACCGCTAAGGTTAATTTGTTTGGTATGGCTGGCTAGAGCCAAAAAAAGATGAAAAAAGAAGAAGAAAAACATTTGCTGGGGCCCTCCGACCCAGCCATCCATCCGGGACATCCCATCCAAAAAGAAGTATGATAATAATAGTTAGGGTGAGTTCATGGATGTCCCCGATGACATCATTGAATCTATAATAGATGAGGACGTAAGTGTTGGCGAAGGAGGTCCAGTTCGTGGAATTTGAAATTCATTTTTATGAAGAGCATCTTCTCCACGTTTTGTGGAAGTAACCTCCTACGCCGATCGCTAACAAGGTTCCCAGCTGCGCTGAAGACTCTGTCAGAATAGACACTGGAGGGTGGACAACTTAAATAAAGCAAAGCCAGTTTGTGCAAAGGATGCCACATTGCCTTTTTTTCCTGCCAGTAATGGAATGGACAGTCTGACATACCTATATTGATGCTATCAGCAAAGTAGTCATCCACCATTCTTTCAATGGTGATAGCATCATAGTCTATGGCAGTCGACGTGTCCATGATGCTAGGAAGCTCCTTCAGTCCGGACCAGATGTCAAATAGATTTCCGGACTGAATAGCAGTCGGTCTTTTAGGAAAATTGAGCTTTTTCCTCGCAACCCCTGTGGTAGAAATTGAAGGAGAAGTTGTGCGCCTGCCACGTTCCGCTTCAGCTGACAATTTTTGGACCAAGAGGTCTTTGCACCTCTGCAGATTTGTTCCCATTGGTAACAAAGACACGATGTAAGACTTAAACCTAGGATCCAGCATTGTCCCCAAAATGTAAAGATCTGATTGTAAGACATCCGCGACCCTTGGATCGTTGCAAAGGGAACTAATGGCGTGATCCACTAGCCCAACATATCTAGCAGAATCAGTGTACTTCAACTCCTCCTTCAATTTCTCCAACTGCTTCTGCAAAAGACCTATCAAGGGAATGACCTGGCTCAAGCTGGCAGTGTCAGAACTAACTTCGCGTGTAGCAGCCTCAAAGGGCTGCAGGATCTTGCACACCACGGAAATTATTCTCCACTGAGCTTGGCTCAGGTGCATTCCCGTTCCTCTCCCTATGTCATAGGTCGAGGTGTAGGTTTGGATGGCCTTTTGCTGCTCCTCCATCCGCTGAAGCATATAGAGGGTGGAATTCCACCTCGTGACCACCTCTTGCTTCAGCTGATGGCAGGGCAAATTTAGCTTTTCTTGCAAGTCTTGCAATCTCCTGCACGCACTTGCAGAATGGCGAAAATGTCCACAAATTTTCCGAACAACGGACAACATCTCTTGAACACCCCTGTCCTTTTTCAAGAAATGGTGCACCACCAAATTTACTGTGTGAGCAAAACATGGGACATGTTGGAATTCGCCCACATGTAATGCACTCACAATATTGGTGGCATTGTCGGATACCACAAATCCCGAGGAGAGTCCAAGTGGGGTAAGCCATTGCGCAATGACTTCCCGTAGTTTTTCTAGGAGGTTTTCCGCTGTGTGCCTTTTACTGAAACCGGTGATACACAGTGTAGCCTGCCTCTGAATAGCAATGGGAGATGATGTTGCTGCTGCTGCTGCTGTTGGTGCTGCTGCTGAAGGCAATACATCCACCCAGTGAGCAGTCACAGACATGTAGTCTTTTGTTTGCCCTGTTCCGCTTGTCCACATATCCGTGGTTAAGTGGACAGTGGGTACAGAGGCATTTTTAAGGACAGTAACAACGCTTTTTTTAATGTCCGTGTACAGCCTGGGTATTGCCTTCCTGGAGAAGTGGAACCTAGATGGAATTTGGTAACGGGGACACAGGATCTCTAGCAACTGGGTAAAACCCACAGAATTAATTGCGGATACTGGACGCACGTCTATTACCAACATAGTTGTTATGGCGTCAGTAATACGCTGTGCAACGGGGTGACTGCTGGCATACTTCATCCCCCTTTCAAAGGATTGACTTACAGTCAGTTGCTTGGCTAAGTGATCAGGACTAGCATTCCTGGTCCCTTTCCTTGAAGCAGCAGCAGCACCAGCAGCAGCAGCAGAAGCAACAGGTGTACCTGATAAGGATGCTTCTGAGGAATCCAGGATAGGAGAGGATTCAGTCAGGATCATGACATTGGGTGCAGGACTACTTCCCAATCCCATAATCTCTGAGGATGGGGATGATGCAGTTGTTTGAGGAGATTGCAGGACCTTGGATTTAACAGAGAAAGGGGAGCAGGACGGTGATGCTGGGCGGGCTGCTACATGTTTGTTCACAGTTTCTTTTGACAAAAACTTCTGATGGATGCGCTGCAAATGACGTAACAGTGAGGAGGTCCCGAGGTGCTGCACGTCCTTACCTCTACTTACAATAGCTTTGCAAACGCTACACACGGCTTGACAGTTGTCCGGATTTGGGTAGAAATAATTCCATACATACGAGGTGGATTTTTTGGTCTTTTGCCCTGGCATGACAATGGGCTTTTCCACACCCCGGACAACAACTGTCTCCGTCGGTGCCTTAAAACAAACAACATCATCCCCAACATCGTCATCATCCGCATCCCTCTGTGTGCCAGCTTCACCAACAGAATCCACATCCAATTCCTCAGAAGCATCCTCAATAACGAGGTCAAAATCTTGACTGGGGATGCTCTTGCACACACTTGCAGAGGGCATGCAAATGGTGGAATGAACCTCCTCTTCACAAACAGTATTTGAAAGGTCCGGCTCACATATGGCATCCACGGACACACTTAGACTCTCCTCTGGGATTTGTGACATTTGTGAACTCGCCTTTGTCTTAAAAACTTTCATTCTTTTTTTTTGTAGTAGCAGAAGGGCTACCATCATTCTTCTGAGATGCTTTACCATCAGTCAGAAACAAAGGCCAAGGCCGTAGCCTTTCCTTCCCTCTGCGTGTGTTGATCGGCATATTGCCAATTTTATTTTTCTCCGCACGTGACTTAATTTTTTTTTTATGGACCATTGTAAAATTTGATTTCTGCTTTGCTTTTACATGGCCTCTAGGCCTTTGACCATCGGCCTTGCCATCATGAATCTGACTGGTGGTAGCAGCTTCAGAAGTTCTATCAGGTTGCTGATCTCCCACTATTTCCTCCTCCATCATCCTCCCCCCCCAAAAAATTTTTTAATACTTTTATTTATTTTTCTGATTTTTTACACTGGACACAGCCTGTGACACTGGACACTGCCCCTGGTCACTGGACACTGCAGCACGACACAGCCCATTACACAGGATATATGTCGTCACACTGGACACTGGATTTATGTCGTCACACTGGACAAAGGATATATGTCGTCACACTGGACACAGGAAATATGTCGTCACACTGGACACAGGATATGTCGTCACAGTGGACACAGGATATATTGTTGTCACACTGGACACTGGATATATGTCGTCACACTGGACAATGGATATATGTCGTCACAGTGGACAATGGATATATGTCGTCACACTGGACAATGGATATATGTCATGCTGGACAAAGTATATATGCCGGCACACATTACATGTCACACTGGACACAGGATATATGTTGTGACTTGTGACACTGGACACAGGATATATTGTCGTCACACTGGCCACTGGATATATGTCGTCACACTGGACACAGGATATATGTCGTCACACTGGACACAGGATATGTCGTCACACTGGACACAGGATATATGTCGTCACACTGGACAATGGATATATGTCGTCACAGTGGACAATGGATATATGTCGTCACAGTGGACAATGGATATATGTCGTCACACTGGACAAAGGATATATGTCGTCACACTGGACACAGGATATATGTCGTCACACTGGACACAGGATATATGTCGTCACACTGGACAATGGATATATGTCGTCACAGTGGACAATGGATATATGTCGTCACACTGGACAATGGATATATGTCATACAGGACACAGGATATATGCCGGCACACATTACATGTCACACTGGACACAGGATATATGTTGTGACTTGTGACACTGGACACAGGATATATTGTCGTCACACTGGCCACTGGATATATGTCGTCACACTGGCCACTGGATATATGTCGTCACACTGGACACTGGATATATGTCGTCACACTGGACACAGGATATATGTCGTCACACTGGACACAGGATATATGTCGTCACACTGGACACAGGATATATGTCGTCACACTGGACGCTGGATATATGTCGTCACACTGGACACAGGATATATGTCGTCACACTGGACAATGGATATATGTCACGCTGGACACAGGATATATGTCGTCACACTGGACACAGGATATATGTCGTCACACTGGACACAGGATATATGTCGTCACACTAGACAATGGATATATGTCGTCACAGTGGACAATGGATATATGTCGTCACACTGGACAATGGATATATGTCATACAGGACACAGGATATATGCCGGCACACATTACATGTCACACTGGACACAGGATATATGTTGTGACTTGTGACACTGGACACAGGATATATTGTCGTCACACTGGCCACTGGATATATGTCGTCACACTGGACACAGGATATATGTCGTCACACTGGACACTGGATATATGTCGTCACACTGGACAATGGATATATGTCGTCACACTGGACACAGGATATATGTCGTCACACTGGACACAGGATATATGTCGTCACACTGGACACAGGATATATGTCGTCACACTGGACACTGGATATATGTCGTCACACTGGACACAGGATATATGTCGTCACACTGGACAATGGATATATGTCACGCTGGACACAGGATATATGTCGTCACACTGGACACAGGATATATGTCGTCACACTGGACACAGGATATATGTCGTCACACTGGACACAGGATATGTCGTCACACTGGACAATGGATATATGTCGTCACAGTGGACAATGGATATATGTCGTCACACTGGACAATGGATATATGTCATGCTGGACACAGGATATATGCCGGCACACATTACATGTCACACTGGACACAGGATATATGTTGTGACTTGTGACACTGGACACAGGATATATTGTCGTCACACTGGCCACTGGATATATGTCGTCACACTGGACATAGGATATATGTCGTCACACTGGACACAGGATATATGTCGTCACACTGGACACAGGATATATGTCGTCACACTGGACACTGGACATATGTCGTCACATTGGACACAGGATATATGTCGTCACACTGGACACAGGATATATGTCGTCACACTGGACACAGGATATGTCGTCAGTTGTCACACAGGACAGGACACAGGATATATGTCGTGAGTGACTTGTGACACTGGATAAGATATAGGCCGTCACACTGGACACAGCCCCTTGTATTAATGCTGCCCCATGTACACAGTGTACTACTCAGCAGCACTGCAGCCCCTGTGTGTGAGCACTGCAGCACTGAGTTAGTTAAATCACAAAAAAAACACAGGGTTCAGGGCTAAATAAAATAAATCACAACACAGGGCTTAGGGCTAAATAAATCACATCAGGGCACGGGCCACAGGACAGCCCCTGGACAGTGGACACTGCAGCACCTGCGTGTGAGCACTGCAGCACGACACAGGATATATGTCGTCACACTGGACACAGGATATATGTCGTCACACTGGACACAGGATATGTCGTCAGTCGTCACACAGGACAGGACACAGGATATATGTCGTGAGTGACTTGTGACACTGGATAAGATATAGGCCGTCACACTGGACACAGCCCCTTGTATTAATGCTGCCCCTGTACACAGTGTACTACTCAGCAGCACTGCAGCCCCTGCGTGTGAGCACTGCAGCACGACACAGGATATATGTCGTCACACTGGACACAGGATATATGTCGTCAGTCGTCACACAGGACAGGACACAGGATATATGTCGTGAGTGACTTGTGACACTGGACAATGGATAAGATATAGGCCGTCACACTGGACACAGCCCCTTGTATTAATGCTGCCCCTGTACACAGTGTACTACTCAGCAGCACTGCAGCCCCTGTGTGTGAGCACTGCAGCACTGAGTTTGTTAATGTTAAATCACAAAAAAAACACAGGGTTCAGGGCTAAATAAAATAAATCACAACACAGGGCTTAGGGCTAAATAAATCACATCAGGGCACGGGCCACAGGACAGCCCCTGGACAGTGGACACTGCAGCCCCTGCGTGTGAGCACTGCAGCACCTAGTTAGTTAAATCACACTACAGGGCTCAGGCCACAAGTCTACAACACAGGGCAGTGAGGGCAGGTCACGGAGCACAGCACGGAGCACATGGCACGGAGCACAGCACAGGGCAGTGAGGCAGGGCCGGTGCAAGGCACCGGAGCGCCCCAGGCGAGTCGGGCTGGGGGCGCCCCGGTGCCGGGGGGGGTGGGGGTGGGGGGGTGGTGTGTGTGAGGTGTGGGGTGGTACCTGTCCTACCGGCGCTGTCTATTTCAATCTGGCGGCGGAGGCAGCGGGGGTCCCTGCAGTCTATTAAAAATCACGAGCGCTATCCGCCGGGCTATGCGGAAGCGCTTCTAGTGTGAAAACTCTGGCAGCACGCTGATTGGCTGAGATCAGCGTGCACCGTGCTGCCAGAGTTTTCACACTAGAAGCGCTTCCGCATAGCCCGGCGGATAGCGCTCGTGATTTTTAATAGACTGCAGGGACCCCCGCTGCCTCCGCCGCCAGATTGAAATAGACAGCGCCGGTAGGACAGGTACCCGGGCGGCATTTTCCGCCCTCCAGTGGCCGGCGCCCTAGGCAAATGCCTAGGTTTGCCTAGTGGTGGCGCCGGCCCTGCAGTGAGGGCAGGTCACGGAGCACAGCACAGCACGGAGCACATGGCACGGAGCACAGCACAGGGCAGTGAGGGCACAGGTCAGGTCACGGAGCACATGGCACAGAGCACAGCATGGAGCACACGGAGCTTCCCAACCACCCTCTTCCCTCTCCAAGATTGGAGTGAAGATGGCGGGCGCGCGTGCGTCTTTTATAAGATCCTGCTCCCGCGAGAATCCGACAGCGCGATGATGACGTTCGGCCTCGTTATTGGTCCGGAATTCAGGCGGGAACACCCGAGCCGGCTCGGATCTGGCCCGGATCCCCGATATTCGGATCTGTCGGATCTCGGGGATCCGGACCCGCTCATCTCTACTTTTGATTAACACTATTATTGAGCACGGACCACTCAGTTCAGCTGCCCCCACATACAAAAGGTTTAAAGCGCTGTAACCATCACCATTGATCACATTAAAAGGTAGGCATGTATTTTTCTCATTTTTTTGGTGTCAATGTCGGCATGGAGCCCCAATTAGTGTAACGTGTACCCTCTCACGGTTTGCTTCACTCTCCATGCTTCGGGATCGGGGGCCTCTCCATGCTTCGGGAACGGGGGCCTCGCTATGCTTGGAACACTATTATCTGGAACTCTCAGCCCCTCCCCATCAGACTCTCCACCTCTCTACAAATATACAAACAGGTTCTCCAGACCCCACTCCTTCCTCACACCCAGAGGGAGCGGACAGGGGTGGACATCGGGTGGCCCCATGAAAACGCCGGGAGGGCCAATGCCTGCCAGGGGGTGGGCGGCTGACACCACAGGACATCAGCGCTCCCGACACCGAAGGAAATAAAAGTCAGTTCAGATTAACCTTCTGTAGATTTCCAAAGGGGCGTCTCCATGAAAACGCTGGGCGGGGCGATGTGTGCCGGGGGCGTCTCTGTCCCGATGCTCGCAAATAATAGTCATTTCCCACTGATATCTATAGCGAATCCAAGAGAATTCATTGGACGGTGGCGACCATCTAATGTTTTCTCCGGCAGCCGAGGCATGTGGGGAAATGTGTCTTCCTTACACATAACCCACATGGGAAGGGGGCGGGCATTCAGACGGGTAATGGGCGGCGTCTCTGGTGCTCGGTAAGCTCAGTAACCAGAATCAGGCCCACACTCCTCTACAAATAATAATTCTATAAGCAGGATCCAGTCAATTGGTCGACAGTGTCTAGGATGAAAAAGGTTGACATGGTCTTGGTTGACCTTGATAAAAGGTCAACACAAGCAGAACGTCAACACGAGTTTTTCATGATTTTTTTAAACCGACGTAATTCCCAAGCGAGGGAACGCAGCACACCAAAATAGTGCTCATGTCGACATAGACACATAAACCTGTTTCTGTGTTGACAGTTTTCATGTCGACCTATTGCTTGTGTCGACCTAATATGCCCACCACTTCTAGATCTTCACAGCTGAATGGACCTAATTAATAAGCGGAGTCATCTAAAAAAGTGCGCGACAGTGGAAACAATTTCCATCATGTCGTAACCATCGATGGTGGCCAGCCATCGGTTTACAATAACTATATCTGCTCCCCACCACATATTAAGGGGAATAAAATAATTAACAAATAAAGGGCCTGATTCAGAGCTTTTCGCTAGGCTGCGTATGCTCGCAGATCAGGAGAACAGGAGAGGAGCGGTAGATAGGGGTGATATGAGCTCACCTAGGGCCAGATGTACAAAGCCTGGAAAAGTGATAAAATGGAGAGTAATAAACCACCAACCAATCAGCTCCTACCTGTCATTTTTCAAACATACCTTGTGACATGTCAGGCAGGAACTTATTGGTTGGTGGTTTCTCACTCTCCTTTTTATCACTTTTCAAGCTTAGTACATCTGGCCCCTAAAGAGGACGTTAAGGGCAGTATTCAATGAGAAAAATTCGACCTGTTATATGGAGAATTTGTGCTTTTTTCACCTTGGACGGAGCATTTTGCTCTCCAAAAGCGAGCAACCCTATTCAATGTGAAATATTCGCCGTCTTTCTAAGTGATTTTCCCCTGTTTCTCGTGTAGCAATTCTCCATCTTTTCATGGAGAGCTGGAATGTGAACTTTTAAACTAAAAGGTTTTTTTTTTTTTTATTTTGGTGTCAAAAAATCAGGATTTTTTTTCTGTGAAGGGGCATGTTATTTTTATTCATATACAGTAGCACATGAATATATATTTAATTAAAAAAAAAAAATTTTTTTTTTTTTTTTACACAGAGCAGCCAGTAGGGGGCGGGAGCTCATTAGATATTCATATATTCACTGCATCCGATCATTACATATGCACGATCGGGTGCAGTGAATACTGGGTCCCCCGCTGGCTATAGGGGGGGCAGCTTGTGCTCCCTGGGTCCCGGGGAGCCCACCTCCCCTCCACATATGTTCTGGGGCAGCCAGGGAGACTTTAATCTCCCTGACTGCCACCGTCCCACGGCTCCCTGCCAGCTCCCTGTCGCGGACGAGCTGTAGGGGTTAAGACTCGCCGAGAGTGGCGGCAAGTCTTAACCACAATGAATAGAGGGAGCAGGAGTGGCAGCGAGCCCTCCGGAACAGGGCGAGTGCATGGCGAGAGAAAAAATCTCTCGCCATGCACGGCAAATTTTTTTCATTGAGTACTGCCCATAGAGAGAGAAAAGGAGAGGACCAAGGACAGAACCTTGGTGGACACCTACAGTTGGTGGAAGTAGGGAAGAGAAGTGGAGTCATGAGAGGAGAAGGAGATGGAGCAGTCAGAGAGGTAGGAGGACAGCCAGGAGAGGGCAGTATGAGGCAGGGTAAGGTAGTGAAGGAGAGGTTGCTCCACAGTGTCAAATGCCCTTGGATTTGGCAGCAAGCAGAATGTAATGAGGGCAGTGTCAGTAGAGTGGAGAGGACGGAAGCTGGTCTGGAATGGGTCAAACAGGGAGTGGTTGGAAAGAAAACCGGAAAGGCAGTTGAAGACATACACTAAAGGAGTTTGGCGTTAAAAGGTTGGAGAGATAGGTTGGTCAATGGAGAGAGTGTTAGGGCCAAGGTTAGTTTTTTTAAGGAATACCATAAACGAGAGTATGCTTAAAGTCAGTGGGGACAGTGCCTGATGAGAGGGAGAGATTGACGATTTAGGCAAGATGACAGAAGAAGGGTAGCGGAGGAGACAGGAAGGGTTTGAATTAAATTGGGAGGTTGGACGGGACGTATGAGGGCCTTGGCTTCCTCATCAGATACAAGGGTAGAATGTGATGTCCTGACTTATTGACTCAATGTTGGATGTGGAGTAGATGGCAAAGTCAACAGCTAGCGAGTGTGGTTACCTCCTCTTACTCCGGGAATCCTGATACAATGGAGGCTTCAGCCATGCCGTACCTCAGGTAGAAGAGACACTTCAGCAACATTTGGGATGTCTTGTGCTACTGGATGGGTAACAGTACAATGTGATGGTTTATGTTGATGGCGGCAGACACAACACCTAGTTGGATGTGTGAGAGTCACTGAGACCTAGTTGTGTTTAGTCTGAGTGTGGTATATAAGAGGTTTTCACATTTGTTGGTGTCGATTTGCACATGTGAACCCTTAATTAGTGCCCCTCGTACCCTGGCATGGCTCGCTACACTCACCATGCTTCAGGCCCGGTTCCTCGTTCTGCTACCGCTGCGATTGCCACTTATCACTGTCCACAATCACAGTCTGCAAGGCTGATAAGGTCTGAATATGTGTAAAAATAAATACAAAATCCCCATAAATTCTTATCGACCACGTTGGCCTTTTGTGCGTGTCACCTTTTCATCATGTAGACCATATGTACATTGACCATACAGTGTTGCCATATTGACTGTGGTCCTAGACATTGTCTATCAGCCATTATAACAATATATAGGCCCTAATTCTGGTTCATTCGCTCAGATGCGTGCACGCATTCGTGCGAATGACCCAAACCCCGGCTTGCGAATGATTATCACGCGCCACCCATTCACACGCCAAATTCGTTCGCAAGGCTTGATATGGAATGTTTTACCTGAACATCCATTCGCATGCCAGTGGGAACCTCCCCCATCTTTCCATGGTCGCCAACCATCGAATAATGGCGAAGGTGGATGCATATGTAAGGGTAGCCCAGACCATTCGTACATATGAGCGAAGAAATGCAGGGAATCCAGCTGTCCGCCCCCCCCCCCCCCACACACGTGCGTCACGACCGCATTCGCATATGTGCGCCCAGCGTTTTAATGGGAACATCCATGAAATGCAGGGCGTACACATATGCTAATGCCCCATCCCGGCACCCCACACCCCTCTCAACCCCCCACTCACAAGGGTGGGAGCGTGCACTCGGGACCAGACTTCTCGCCGAGTTTGCACGCACCCAGCGTATTCACGTGCGCAGAAATGCTGCTGCACATGCACATATGCAAAACATCGGTCCCTGCGCGATTTCGCATCCAAGCGAATGAACCAGACTAAGGCCCATAGTGCTATTTATTGTTTAAGGAGGGGGCCCCAAATCGGTGTCTTGTTTAGAACCTTATTAATTTGAAATCCCCTCTGGATTGGACAGTGATTATACATTTCCCATTGCACAATGTCGGATAAAATGACCATATAGTAATTGTGGAGACTTTTGTTTATTTTTGGAAACCTGGAAGTTCTGGAAGACCCCAGAAACACATTCTGTCCTCATTGGCACAAGCGTAGATTTCCCAGCAGTCTGTGATATGCAGAACTGAGGAGCCTGGGATAATTCATCATCATTCATCGCAGCAGAACATCTTCACGTCATTAAGGGCGGTGTCGTCTCCATCTCCCTGAGGCGGCTCCACCTTGGTTTGAATCCCACAGACTCCGAACTCACAATCCTTGCTCCAGGAACCGTATGCTCCCAAAGAAGTTCCATCACCCTCCAACCTATCCCCATTGGAGCAATGAACCTTGAGGCTATTGACAGCTGTGTCATCTCCTTTATCTTGATATCCTTCCACCTTTAATTGGTATGACTCAATGTGACCACTGCTACATTTCAGTAGGGGGGTCCAAACTCCCCATCTGTGTAGATAAGAAGACAAAGATGGTCATCGCTCGAGAAGACTCATTTCTGGTTCATGCGAAGATACAGTTTGCTTTGCTTGCAAATTCTTTTTGTGTTTTTCAAAAGCTCATAATCAGATCAATAACCATAAAATACTTTGTAGAAGAGAGTAACAAATTTACTAAACAACGACTCAGTAATGATGGTGAGATGATCAAACCTTCTAAAGATAGAAAGTGGGCCAAAGCAATGGTAAGGGAATGGCTCTATAGCAGCGGTTACCAAATTGGGGTACTCGTAACCAGAGCTGGATTAAGGTCTGTGGGGGCCCTGGACAACAAATTTGTGGGGGCCCCCACAGATCACGCCGACGATGCCCCCCCCCCCCAAGGCAAACATCAGTGGGAGCAGGGCAGAGGGCGGGCGGCTGCAGCTGCAACAGGAGTCAGGAGTAGGACTGGTAGTGAGGGCTGTGACGGGATAACTCTGGAGTGGATATGGGCGGTGCGGCCTGCGCAGCGTGATGGTCAGAGGTCACGCTGCGCAGGTCGGACTGCCTATACCCGCTTCAGACTGCAGGCTGGGGATCGGGAACTCCTGGGCAGCGTCTGAGCACTTGCTCAGATGCTGCCCGGCATCATTTGGCAGCGGTGCCGTAAGTGTGGGGGCCCTCTGATGTGTGGGGGCCCGGGGCCATTGGAGGGCGGTAATGAGCTGCCTGGAGGAGCAGCAGCAGCAGCAGGAGGAAGGGTCCCGACACCGAGGAGAGCAGGAGGAAGCAGGTGAGTGAGCCTACCCTCACCCTGGAGCCCGCAGTGACCCCCGTGGAGCTCTAACCGCCCCCACCCCCCCTCCCGCACCCGCATCTCCCTCCACCAAAACACTGCATCTCCCTCCATCAAACCCCCACCGACGGAGCGTAGCGGCGGCCGCATTAACCCCCCGGCGTCCGCATTAATCCCTCCCCTGACGGAGCGGAGCACCGCATTAACCACCCCCTCCCCCCGGAGCAGGTGAGCTCCGGGGCACCGGGGCTCCCCCCCGCCTGGGGCGCTACGGTGCCCTGCACCGGCACTGCCCGGGGCGACCACCCCTATTGCCCCTGCCTTAATCCGCCACTGCTCGTAACCCTGGGGGTACACTACAGACTGGATGGGGGTACCTGAAAATAATATTGGTAATGGCTGAGCCAGCGATTGGAGTGTGCACCAGTGATAAATCATCGGGTGCGCTCTCCCGTTTTCAGCCCCCTAAATGGTCGCAGCGACATCCCCAGCCTCTTCTCCTGGCAGTGTGTCATTTTCATCAGTGACCATCTCTGGTCGCTGATGGAAATGGGACACTGAGCAATATGATTGCTGGGCAATATTGCCCTGTGTGTACGCAGCTTTAGACACAGACTGGAACAAACTGAACACTGGAGTAACCTCAGGCAGTAGTTAGCTAGGAAGTCTCCCGTTTGCCGGCCAGAGCTCCTGCAACCCCCTTCCCCGCTGATCGTATTACCAGCGTTTACCGCAAATCGCTGGTCTGCAGAGAGGAGTCCGCGTCATTTCGTGTCATTTTAGCCCCACCCCCTACTCACAGACTTGCGAGTTGCGGTGTTTGCGTGGATTGGGGGCGGGGCTTTGAGTCATCCCCGCCCATAAGATTCGGCTTAGTATGCTTCCAATCACTATCGAATCTAGAAATATGGTAATGGGTGTTCCCTTATCCAAATACTTAACAGAGATGATGCTCCTGCAAGCCACTACTCCTTTTTTGTCACTGTGGGGGCATGCCACCCATGTCGCACTTGCACACAGCAGCAGGATGCACACAGCCACTACGCTGCCCGCGCAGAGAAAGCTGGGCGGGCGCTGGCTCGGCTGTGCGCACCACGTAATGTCATCACGCCAGTTAACGCACATTACTATTTGAATTGTGGAGACAAAGGGCAGGGGAGGCGGAGCTAAGACATCCCGGTCCTACTCAGCTAAAACGTTCCAGACCGGGTTGCCATTAAAAATTAGAAAACACACCGTAATGCCCATTACACATTATAGCAAACGTCGTAATGCCCATTACACATTTTGCCACACACCATTATGCCCATTACACATTATACCACATGCCATAATGCCCATTATACATTTTGCCACACACCATTATGCCCATTACACATTATAGCAAACGTCGTAATGCCCATTACACATTTTGCCACACACCATTATGCCCATTACACATTGTGCCACATGCCGTAATGCCCGTTATACATTATTCCACATGCCGTAATATTTGTTACACATTATTCTGCAAGCTGTAACGCCTGTTACATATTATGTCTTGCACCATAATGGCCATTACACATAAGGAACACACGAAGACGGATGGCTGTGCGCTCGAGAGGCCACTTTGTGTAAAATATGTTATTGCTGCAGTGAGATGTGGCTACTAATCCACATAAAGATGAAGGCAAGAAACAACAACACTAAACACTGCGCTATAATGGAAATTGCTTTTTATAAACAAAATTATTAAAACAAATTATTAAAAAATAACGCTATAGAAAATTCCTTCCCATAGACTGAGTTATATCAACCGATGCAAGGAATAGAATACTGCGCTGAGGTCTGGGATCTCTTCCTTCTAAGAACCACAACCAATTCTGCTAAGAGACCAGTAGGGGTCACTGGAACCTCGTTTCATCTATATTAATGGAACTTTACAGACAGTTTTAGCACACGAAAAAGAAGTGTACCAGCGCTGGCTGAGATTATTTTTATAGAAAATAATAATAATGATATAGTAGAACGGTATCCTTTACAGTATTTATTATCAATAAAAATGCTAAAATAGCTGTACCAATAATAGGTAATATATAGGTAAAACAGGGGGTTACAATAAAATCATAATAATGGACATTCAATCAGCATCATAATAAATTGTGGGCATTGGTGTATATATTACCACACAGACGTCACAGATGGTAGTCCCATAAAGCAGCAGATATCCAGGTGGCCAAAGGCAGTCCCAAAACACAGAGTCCAGTTGGAGAATTAGGTTCCTCTGGTGGGAAAGATGGTAAACCTGGAGGAAGAATGGAGTATCCAGTCGCTGCCTCGGATAATGAGTCCGGATGGGGTGGTGCAGATGCACGGTGTGTGGTCAGCTGTGGTTGAAATCAAGCCCAATGGTGATGCGATAAGAGGGAATGTCCAATAGTGGGTGGCTCAACGCGTTTCCCTGGGTCAAACACCCAGCTTCTTCAGGAGCAGGTATATGTATGTCACCCTGTTAGGCTGTTTAAATACCCTGATGGTAATTACCAGATTGGGTGCAGCTGTACAATATGCATAGGAATTAGGATACCGTTCATAAAAATAAATAATTTAACCTTTAACCAGAAGGCAGATTTGACTAACTCATTGTTAGAAAATTTATACATATAATAATCAGTGTAAAAAGGATAATTTAAAAACAGTTATATCGAAATTTCTGAATCATGTGATCCATAATGGTCACGTGATCCGGAAGTAGCATAGATAGGGAAGTATATATACAGTATACAGGTTATGCCATTTTAATAATGGATCAGTCATACTCATCTATGGTTTATAGTTTTATTAGTTAAACGTAGGTATAATGAGGGAGTATTGATAATAAATACTGTAAAGGATACCGTTCTACTATATCATTATTATTATTTTCTATAAAAATAATCTCAGCCAGCGCTGGTACACTTCTTTTTCCTTTTTATCCATTTCGAGACCTGACAAGTCTCAGTACCAGCTGCAGATAGTAGCGCACTGATCACCAGACCTCTTTTTTCAGTTTTAGCACACGCACAGCGATGCTGTATAAGTTAAAACAACATGAATTACTTAATTCTAAATAATAAAAAAATGGATAAACAGGACATACTGTACAAAAATCATAAAAAATAGGAAAATTCATCCTACAGAAAAGATATAAAACAACATAAAAATTCCACTAGTCAGGATATGAAGAGAGAAATAATCCACTGTTCAATGGGATAGGCAGCACGAATGTCTCTGTGTAACTGTTTTAGGGGTAGATTTATTAAACTCGGTGAAGTGATAAACTGTCTGGTTTTTATCACCGACCAATCAGCTCCTACCTGTGAAGCTACAGGCTTGGTTTGATGAATGACAGGTAAGAGCTGATTGGTCGGTGATAAAAACCAGACAGTTTATCACTTCACTGAGCTTAATAAATCTGCCCCTGAGTACTTATTGTTATGAATGCATGAATGGAGAAATGGAACCTATGATCAGTCCATATTAGTAGATAATTAGCAGTCTGTTAGTCAGACATGTCCGCGCAGTGTCACAACTGGGGTGTTTGGAATTATATTTACCGCTCTTTTGCAGCAGCAAGTATGGGCCAGCTGCACTAAGCTTCAAAAGTGATAAAATGGAGAGTGATAAACAACCAGCCAATCAGATCCTGCTGCTGCCACCACCCACCCGGAGGCACCAGGCACCTCCGCACCACTGCTGGCTGCCCCACTCCCGGCCGGTGTGTGTTATTTTTAGGGATGCCAATCCCAGGATCCCGAGGAATCCCGAATGGAACATTTATTAGTACAGGAATTGAAAAATTGCCCCAAGATTGGCTTCCCTAGTTACAAGGTGTACCCTGCAAATTTTTCTATTTACAAGGCACTCGCAAACACGCCCGCAAAAATGGTGACCGCGCCTGAGGAAATGCTGGGGGTGTCTGGCCAAGTGCAGGCGTGTTTCTGCCTCCTAGGTGCTGCGCAGGTGACACTGTAAGCTTGACCATAAATATGATCCGGCTGCTCACTTACTGGGACACGGAGGACTGCACAGCTATGCGATTCACATCGTCCGGGCTATAGCAAAGTAATCGGATTCCATTCACAGCCGTATTGTCGCCCGGCCCCTGATCCGCCTCCACCTAATAAATAAAATGCGATGCATTAACAAACAAAATACAGGTGTGTGTACGTGCATTGAAGAGAGATAAAGGACCAACCAATAAGCCCCTAACTGTCATGTCATAGGGCATGTTTGAAAAATGGCAGGTGGGGGCTTTCTGGCTGGTACTTTGGGGGTTATTCAGCCCTGATCGCTGGGCTGCGAATTTGCAGGCTGGCCGACTATCGATACATTGCGCACGCGATTATAGGGTGCATGCACAAGGCCATCCAACGATAAAATCCAGCTTCTGTTTTAATCTCATACCGTTCGCAAGTTGATTGACAGGAAGCCGGCGTTTGAGGCTGGTCACTGGACATTTCCTGGGAGTGTCAGGTAACCAGGTGGTTTTTTATGGAGGGCGTGTGATGAAATCTCTGGCTAGCAGTGTCCCGTGGTGTGGGGTCAGTTGGGCGTCCCCCCAACCCCCCTCCCCTGCTCATCGCAGCACTGCTGAGTGGCTTCTATGCAGGAAGGCAAAGGGGCTACAGGCATGACCAGCGGGTCATGGAGTGCTGTCCGTGCCCCCCAGATCAGGTCAAAATGAGGTGCCAGGGTTCACGATAACAGGCATTCCTGCGAAGCCACGCCCCTATTACCCAAAGGAAATTACCCTTTTCACGAACATGAGCCGCGAGGAATGTGGGAGTCCTAGATTGGGGCAGGACAATGTTGGGAGGTATGTATATACCATATATAGTACTGTGCAGGGCAGGACAATGTTAAGAGGGATGTATATACTGTATACAGTACTGTGCAGGGCAGGACAATGTTGGGAGGGACGTCTATACCGTATACAGTACTGTGCAGGGCAGGACAATTTTGGGAGGTATGTATATACCGTACACAGTACTGTGCAGGGCAGGACAATGTTGTTAGGTATGTATATACCATATACAGTACTGTGCAGGGCAGGGCAATGTTGGGAGGGACGTCTATACCGTACACAGTACTGTGCAGGGCAGGACAATGTTGGGAGGGACGTCTATACCGTACACAGTACTGTGCAGGGCAGGGCAATGTTGGGAGGGACGTCTATACCGTACACAGTACTGTGCAGGGCAGGGCAATGTTGGGAGGGACGTCTATACCGTACACAGTACTGTGCAGGGCAGGGCAATGTTGGGAGGGACGTCTATACCGTACACAGTACTGTGCAGGGCAGGACAATGTTGGGAGGGACTTCGGTACCATACACAGTACTGTGCAGGGCAGGGCAATGTTGGGAGGGACGTCGGTACCGTATACAGTACTGTGCAGGGCAGGACAATGTTGGGAGGGACGTCGGTACCGTATACAGTACTGTGCAGGGCAGGACAATGTTGGGAGGGACGTCGGTACCGTATACAGTACTGTGCAGGGCAGGACAATGTTGGGAGGGACGTCGGTACCGTATGCAGTACTGTGCAGGGCAGGACAATGTTGGGAAGGACGTCGGTACTTGTGTACAATCACAGCTCCCACGATGTCCATCGCATAGCAAAAAATCGCATGCGATCGCATCGCATGCGATCGCATCGCATGCGATTTTTAACTGAAATGCATCCAAATGCATTGAAATTAGTATCAAACATGTTCAATGGCCCCCAAATGTCATTTTTGAGGCTGTACCACCCTCACTATCAACGCGAACCCGAAGCGTGGCGAGCGCAGCGAGCCCGCGAGGGGCGTCGCTACGCGTCCTACGACCTTTTCATACCCCCACTATCCACGTCGGCGTGGAGTTGAGAATAGAAAGTGTGGTGAGCGCAGCGAGCCACTGAGCCCGAAGCGTGGCGAGCGCAGCGAGCCCCGTAAGGGGACACGGATACCTTCACAGGTATACGCGTCCCCTCGCGGGCTTCACAGGTGTCCACGTCCCCTCGCGGGGCTCGCTGCGCTTGACATGCTTCGGGCTCGGTGGCTCGCTGTGCTCAACACACTTTCTATTCTCAACTCCACGCCCTAGTGGATAGTGGAGGTATGAAAAGGTCGGAGGACGCGTACCGCCGCCCCTCGCGGGGCTCGCTGCGCTTGACATGCTTCGGGCTCGGTGGCTCGCTGTGCTCAACACACTTTCTATTCTCAACTCCACGCCCTAGTGGATAGTGGGGGTATGAAAAGGTCGTAGGACGTGTACCGCCGCCCCTCGCGGGCTCGCTGCGCTCGCCACGCTTCGGGTTCGCGTTGATAGTGGGGGTGGTACAGCCTGAAAAATGACATTTGGGGGCCATTGAACAGGTTTGATACTAATTTCAATGCATTTGTATGCATTTCTGTTAAAAAATCGCATACAGAAGAGAAATCTAACTCAAACTAATACTGTATATATAGTGTGACTACCTTTTGCCTTCACCACAACATCAGTTCTTCTAGATATCACGAATAAGACAGCCACAACCAGAAGACACAGGAGAAGATACGTGTCTATGGGCTGCCAGAGCTGGCAAAATATAGAGACGCTGGCTGGAGAGACAGAAGGAGGCTGGAGAGACAGAAGGGGATTGGCTGGAGATGGAGAGACACTTTTGGAAAGAAAGACAGAGGCTGGTCCTTGGTACTGTGCTAATGACAAGAATGAGTCTGTTCCCGATTTATCCTGCAATAAGATGGATAACAGCTCTGATCTGGAGGAATCCATCATGCATCCGGCCGCGCAAAACCACTTCCCAGGAATGAAGAAACAAAGGGGAAGCCGTTCACTGCACATGCGCAACTGGGAAAACCGCCACGCCTTCTATCGGCAAACACATCCACCCACTGCGATCACTCACCCCGACAAGCTGGCGATGAATGTCAGTGGCCGGTGTGCCCATTAGACAAAAACTACCCACCTCAGGTGTAAAATTCTAACATTGTAGTCCTATTGAATATGGTATGTTGCTATGGGCAACCAATCAGAGTCTAGTTATTATCTTCTAGAAGGCGTTAAATACAGCCCGTAGCAACATCCCATATTCAATAGAACTCCAATCTTTGACCCCTCAATGTGTGACCATGACTCCACCAGCCCCGCCATCTTACACCTGATGCTGGGGCAAGATGACCGATACGAGGGTAAGTGGCGGTCTACCTGCTCTGGCCTGGTAGTAATTTAAATAAAATAGAGAACATTACATGTGATAGGTCTTATGACCGTTCTTAATTCCAGCTATTCTAGTCATTTAGTTCTCTCCGTTGATGGATTTCCCTTCTTCTGCCCCATTCCCTCAACATCTCCTCCTGGTCTTCCCAACAACATGGATGTAGCTCAGTGACTTACCTTCAGAGAGAAAGATTTCACTTTATAACCATTCGGACACCTCTCAACCGGTCCCCATGCGCCCCATTTCGCACCATTATCAGTGGTGATGTAATTATAGGCCAACTGGCCGAACCCAACCGGGAGGAGAGACAGGAGGATGAGCGCCGACGCGATGTGCGCCATTGTGATTAGGAACGGAGAAGACCAGGAGAAGACCAGAAGCAGAGCTCTGAGGGAACTATTTATGGGCTGGCTGGTAGGCTGTGGTCCAAGATAAATAACAGCACACCGTGCTGGGAGATAACTGGCGTTTATTTTACATTTGATTACTGTTGCTGAGCAAAGGTCAGAATTTTGGTGGAGTTTGTGCCAAACTGACCTATTGTTAGATGGAATCAGCTGGAAACTGTGACTTATAGCTCTATAGATGCCTGGCATTGCTACCCTCATTTCTGTTATTAGTCTGATTTGTGGGGTTCATCCAACCTTTAATTCTCTTTGAGAATTTTCTTATATGACTACAAAACTGTAACTAGGGTTGTACAACAGGTTCCGCTACATAAATCCTTTGCTTCTGGGTATCGGGGTACCTAGAACAATATCATGCACGCCTTAGGGTTCTGTGTAGACTCTTGGTTGCCGTCATCTGTACTTACCATACAGTACTTACCGGTACCAAGGGCACCACTCTCTCTATCACTTAATGATGTCATGCACATGACATAATGATGTTGTGGACCCAGGGGGTGGAGCTGAGCCATGTTACGGCACTGTAGAGCAGTGACCTCTTCGCTGCCCTGCAGCCTGAGAAATATGCGTTCCACCGACCACTTCTAGTCTCTGGCTGTGCGTTCCACCAATGACTTCCAGTGGAAATCTGAGATTATGGTCTGTTGGGAATAACTAAACACAGGGACAGACACATGGGAACCACAACTTTTACCAATTGTGGATTTTTTGACAACCTGGCTAATCCACTGCGGACTTTCTAGATATGAACAGTCATCGCAGGCTCAGCGTAGCCAGAGACTTGATTATGGGAGAACCAATTAAGTGTCCTGTACCATGTGACCTAGTAAGGGTAGTTAAATAGTGACATGACAGGTGTCTGAAACATGTTGGAAAAGGAGACAGCCATTGAAACATGTTGGAAAAGGAGACAGCCATCTGTTACCCAAGTAGAACTCAAGAAGGAGCCCACCACAAGGCCTGTATCAATAGGCACAGCCAAATTGGCCATCTGGACCAATACAGCCCTGCTTTCTATTTGACCATGAACAATGTGCATGTATTGAAGATATATGGGGATTCTCATGAGTCCACGCCCCTACCTTGTGGTATGGCCAATGTGTGCGATGGCCAATCCACCTTTTTTGTGCTGCCAGGGCCGAAAAGCAGTCCAACTAATCACTGTCAACAGGACATCTAACCACATGGTCTATTGTTCGACTATAGGCTTTGCAAACAGCAATGTTGCTGAAGGAGAACAGGGAACCTTCATAATGATCTCCAGATATAAGACATGGCTCTAATGCAGATTACTCATAGGAGATGATAAAGCCCAATATGCACCCCACAGATCAAACGGACAATAGCTGGTCCAACATGGACAGAGGGAAATAGTAATTATAGGAATTGTGGGTCACTCTGACAGAGGAGAGGAGTGAGCTAATGACTCATTGTGATAATACAGCGAGGACCAAGCTAATCATTACCCGTCCCCTGGAAAGAGTTTTACAGATGGAGGATTTACACACACTGGGTTATGTTTAGGCCTCATCTAGATGGCAAGGGGGCTTATTCAGAGGTGAGCCTTTCCCGACACCTGGCCGCTTCCTCAGGGAGCATTTTCCAGCACCTGGACGCTTCCCCAGACAGCATTTTCAGACTCCTGGCCTCTTGCTTAGGTAGTGTTTCCCAGCACCTAATCACTTCCTCAGACAGCATTTCCCAGCACCTGGCTGCTTCCTCAGACAGCATTTCCCAGCCACTGGCTGCTTCCTCAGACAGCATTTCCCAGCACCTGGCCACTTCCTCACACAGCATTTCCCAGCACCTGGTCGCTTCCTCAGACAGTGTTTCTCGGCACCTGGCCTCTTCCTCAGACAGCATTTCCCAGCACCTCGCTGCTTCCTCAGACAGCATTTCCCAGCACCAGGTCGCTTCCTCAGACAGTGTTTCTCGGCACCTGGCCTCTTCCTCAGACAGCATTTCCCAGCACCTGGCTGCTTCCTCAGACAGAATTTCCCAGCACCTGGCCTGTTCCTTGGACAGCATTTCCCGACACCTGGCTGCTTCCTCAGTCAGCATTTCCCAGCACCTGGCCGCTTCCTAACACAGCATTTCTTAGCACCTGGCCACTTCCTCAGACAGCATTTCACAGCACCTGACCACTTCCTCGGAAAGCATTTCCCAGCACCTGGCCGCTTCCTCAGACAGCATTTTCCAGCACTTGGCCACATCCTCAGACAGCATTTCCCAGCACCTGGCCGCTTCCTCAGACAGCATTTCCCAGCACCAGGTCGCTTCCTCATACAGCATTTCCCAGCACCTGACTGCTTCTTCAGACAGTGTTTCCTGGCACGTGGCTACTTCCTCAGACAGCATTTTCCAGCACCTGGCTGCTTCCTCAGACAGCATTTCGTGACACCTTGCCTTTTCCTTAGACAGCATTTCCCAGCACCTGGCTGCTTCCTCAGACAGCATGTCCCAGATCTAGTCAGATCTAAAAATGCCAAACAAGTCCTGCTGGAAGACACCAAAGTTCTAATTTAGGGGAATGGGCACCTGTATCAGTGTCATAGGCGAATCTAGGGGGTGGTCCGGGGGTGCACAGGACCACCCATTAGCCCATTTTGTAGCTGAGGAATTGGGCTTTCCAACGAGCCCAGCCCCATGTCTCTAGCGCCCTGGGAACCGGAGATACTGCCAGGCAAAGCTGGAACGTTTTCCCTATATGATAACATGGGACCCACTAATTCCGACCCCCACCCAGTTCAACGGCTGCCAGTTCCCCCTTCGGCATCACTGAAGCTCAAGGTTGATCTCAGTCAAACCCAATTCGCTGGGCCTTCAATCTGATATTAGACTGGATCCATATGGGTTAATTGGTTCCAGGGATATTGAGGTTAAACCATTTTTTTCATTTCTTAAATGTAATTTCATGTTTATGTTCTTTAAGGGCAGATTTCTCTGGAACCAACAGCCCAGTTTCACAGGACCAAAATCATTCGAAGCCAACTGAAAAGTTCTTCAATATGATACTGGTCTCATGTAAATGGGTCAGTTGGTTCTGAAGATATAGCTGGTTGGTTAAAGGGGGGTAGGGAGAGGGGAGTGGTTGTCTCTTCCCCTCACACTAGAAAATGCAGGGACTAGGCTGGTGTATAAGGGGTCAGCCTGGGAATGTCCCTGCATGATCCTGGGACCATTTTCCCGGGTAAATCCCTGCATTTTCTGTTGTGAAAGGGGTATTATTTCAAACAGCCGTGACCTGCAGTGCTCTGAATACAGCCGGGCAGCCCCCTGCTCTCTGCCCAGCTGTCAATGACTGTCCCCCCTGCAGCTTCCGCTCCAATTCTTCTCCCCGCTTTCACCTCAGCCCGCGCCCTCCCCCCTTTAATCATGTGGTGCCGGCGCCTGGCGTGCTCCCCCGACGTCATGCACAACAACAGCGTATTTCAAATGTCCACTCGGCTAGAGGGGACACCAGGAGGGGATTGGGAGAGTGCTCTGCGCTGCGCTCTGCACCTCTCCCCATAGAAGCAGCTGCACCGCTCTCCATCTCTCCCTGCAGCAGCAGCGAAGGCTCATATAAAAATTTACAGAAAGTGGCACTTTTGGGGGCATTGCTTAAGGGATGCTACAAGTGGCGGTATGTGGGGGACGCATAATGTGTGGCTTAATGTGTAAGGGGCATTACAGTGTGCAGTATCATGTGTAAGCGGCATTATGTGTGCAGCATCATGTGTAAGGGGCATTATGTGTGCAGCATCATGTGTAAGGGACATTATGTGTGCAGCATCATGGGTACTATGGTGTGCGGCATCATGTGTAATGGGTACTATGGTGTGCGGCATCATGTGTAATGGGTACTATGGTGCCATCAAGCAAGAACCCCCTAGCAATGAGCATGAAGGTAAGCAGCACTTATGTGGCAAATATGTAATGGGCATTACGGTTTGTTATATAGTATGTAATGGGCATCATGATGTGTGGCACAATGTGTAATTGCCATTACGGCGTGTGGCTTTATGTGTAATGGGTATTACGGAGTTTGCTAAAATGTGTAATGGGCATTACTGTGTATGGTGTAAAGTGTAATACCACACCCCTTTTTGTGATGACACGCCTCCTTTCCATGAGGCCCCACCCCCTTTTTGGCGCGCGGCTACGCCGCGCAAAGGTCCCCCTACTGTTATGTCTAGATCTGGGACCACCCATTACCATAATTCTAGATTCGCCTATGATCAGTGTATGGGAATTCCCTCCAGAATCCTCCTCTATAGAAGCCCCCTTTGCTCTGTAGTACTGTTTGCATAAAGCTGTGGACGGGCGACCGCCAATAGCCACAGTTACTTCTGAGCCTACCTCTGAATAAGCCCCCTTGCCTTCTGGATGAGGCCTAAACATAACCCAGTGTGTGTATATCCTCCATCTGTACGCAAAACTCTTTCCAGGGGACGGGTAATGATTAGCTTGGTCCTCGCGGCCCTTATTCAGATCGGCACGGTACGGCCCGCGTGCGGCCGTACCGCCGATGTTTGTGGTCTGCACATGCGCAGAGGTCATTCTGCGCATGTGCAGCCCCCTTCGCCGCAGACGGATTTCGTCCGCCGCAAAGGGGGCGGATAGGGGCGTGAGGGGCTTCATCCCCTCATTTCCCTATGTGTACGCCCCGCGTTTCATGGGCGTTCCCATGCAAACGCGGGGCGTATGCATGGTAATGAGGGCATGACGCCCTCATTACCATGACATGGGGGCGGAAAGCTGACGTCGCCGGATGTCAGCTTTCAGCCCCCATACAAGCTACCACACGGACGATTGTCCGTGTGGTCTCAGCTTGCGGGAGCTGCCGCGGCGTGCGGCCCTGCCTTCGATGGTCGACGACCATCGAATGCAGGGGGCAGCTCCCACCATGGTGGAGGCGTACGCCTCCACCATTTTTGTGCGGATCGCCAGCCGTCCGTGTACGGACGGCCGTGGCGATCCGTCGGGTGGGCGGCCCTTGGTTTGTGCGGTCGGAGCCCCGTGTGCGGCTCTGACCGCACCAACCAGAATAAGGGCCATCACAGTGAGTCATTAGGTCACCCCTCTCCTCGGTCAGAGTGACCCACAATTCCTATCATTACTATTTCCCTCCGTCTATGTTGGATCAGTGATTAATCCGTGAGGTCCATATGGGGCTTTCAGTGACAAACACAGAATTTTTAGAGCATAGGAGTAAGTATGGGAGTCTGGGGGAGTGATAACAGCCCTTAAAATTGGTCTTTTTTTGCACTGGATACTGTATGGAATACAATTAAGATAAGTGGTCAGGAAAAGGATAAACATATAATAAATAAAAACGCAAACATAATAGACACAGTACTGCACTTTCTAAGCTCACAGTCTCCCAATTCATGGTAAGGCTCCTGTCTCTTCCTCCTGGCAGCTGCTCTCTGGTCCATTGTGATGTTTGAGGGCTCAGACCCACACATACAGTAAATGTGGTAGAAGATGAAGCTGGTACACTGGGAATGTGCAGCAGCTCTGCTCTGTCAATTAAACGGCATTATGTGGTGGCAGCTCTTCTGATCATAAATATATATATATATATATATATATATACATATATATATATATATATATATATATATATATATATATATATATATGGGATGCAGTTTAAATCCCGGCGTTCAGAATCCCGACGCCGGAATCCTGACACTTTCTCCGTCCAGAATAGTGTAGCGAGGCACCGGGCCCGCTGCGTGGCGAGCGCAGCGAGCCCGCAAGGGGGGGGCGATCCACGTCCCCCCCTTGTCGGGAATTCGGCGGTCGGGATTCCGGCATCAGGATTTTGAACGCCAGGATCTCGACCGCCGGGATTTCATACTGAATCCAGTATGACAAATATATATACATATATATATATATATATATATATATATATATATACACGAAAACAAAGGCGTCACTCGGAGACAGATAGATGAAAACTTCACTGCTTTATTAAGCACAAGGTGATAACCAACACCAGTGTTTCGAGCCGCAGGCTCGTCCTCAGGGTACAATCCATCACTGCACACACACCATGTTATATACCCCAAAAGGTCACTCCCCACATTGCAATCAACAGGATTACTCACCTGGTCCAGGTGTCCGCGCGGCGTCTCCAGCGTCCCATCCATACACCTCCTATCCTCCGCTCACTTCCTGGATGCGTCATCAAAGATGCGCCCCGGCCTGTGACACGCAGGAACACTTCAGAGACTAGATGACTTCCGCCTCATGACCCGCATTGCGGGCACCTGCCAGGGAGACACCTGTATATACGATACATGCATAAAAATTAAGCATATAATAAAAACCATGATTCAAAAAATACGAGAATAATATATATCAATAAGTGAATAAATATAAGTGAGAGCATAAAAAAAGAGAAAAATATGAGAAAAATATTAAAAAGAGGGATACCAGCTATGTCATAGGGATAGCGCACATAATTCAACTTGCTTTTAAGTTATTAACAATAATTCTTAGTGTTATATATACAAATTGCGCTTGGCATCTACTTCAAAGCAAGGAGGTTCCCATATGGGCAGTAAATTTCAGACATTTGTTTCAACTATTATTGTACCAATATGTGTGAGTCTGTCAGTGATACAGACCTTCATGTGCTACAAAAAGCTTTGCAAAGCGCAAGCGCAATTTGTATATATAAAACTAAGAATTATTGTTAATAACTTAAAAGCATTATGTGCGCTATCCCTATGACATAGCTGGTATCCCTGGGGTATATAACATGGTGTGTGTGCAGTGATGGGTTGTACCCTGAGGACGAGCCTGCGGCTCGAAACGCTGGTGTTGGTTATCACCTTGTGCTTAATAAAGCAGTGAAGTTTTCATCTATCTGTCTCCGAGTGACGCCTTTGTTTTCGTGTATGTTTGGACCTCGCAGTCTGAGGAGGGCACCGGAGCAAGTAACCAGAATCGTAACCAGTGGAGTGCATCTCTCTCTCTCTCATATATATATATATATATATATATATATATATATATATATATATATATATATCTAGAGAAAATATAGAACAGAGGGGCGCTCCATGGTGCATGTAAACGATATATTTATTATGGAGGAACAAACACTCCTTAAAAAGGATAAAAGCAATTGCTCGTACCAATAAAAGAACAGTGTGGGCTGGTTACCACATGATAAAACAAACAATACCACGGCAAATCTGCAGGTCTTGCACACCTTGAAAACGGGGAGCGTTGTCCCCGAAACGTTGGTCACTATTGTGCATTAAAAGTTTGCTGTTTTGAAGTCCGTTGGAGTGCCGCTGATTGTTACTGAGCTGAGACCTGCATTTCCCCCTGCCAGAAGGCACCCACGGCAGTTGCACTAGCACCCCGGGAGTGCCAGGCTGACACCTTGTGTATATATATATATATATATATATATATATATATATATATATATATATATATATATATATATATATATGTAGAAAAAACATAGAGAGCGCATAAATGAGCTAGTATGAAGGTACAAATTTACTATAATAAAAAGCTCACATACATGAAAGTTAGGATATGCAGGCATGCAATCATAATAACCAGCAAGGCAGTAGTCCACGGTCAGAGACTCAGCGGCACGGCGGCTCAACTACAGCGGCTGGAAATCGGAGGGTCCGGCAGACGTCACAACGTCAGAGAGTGATCAGCGTCGACCCAGCACCGCCCCAACGCGTTTCGTCAGCTTGTGACTTCGTCAGGAGGCGTGTCATGCATCACAAATGGAGGAGCTTATATACCCAAATGGTGCACAGATCTTATACATCATCATTGATTGCTTAAAGGTATATTACCGGCAAATATATAAACGGAATAGATACAATAGCGAATAACAGACAAACGAATACATAATATATTACAAAAAGATATACAATAAAAGTACATTTACATCAATATAACAATACAGATATAATAAAAATACAGAGAAGAATTCATATAAAATATATATGGGGCAGAATGAATGGAATCGACACAGCATTGCACGACACGGACATCACAACAGGACTAAACATGGACTAAGGGGTGTGCGCCACACTACAAAGCCCAGCATATCCAAGGAGTGATATCAATGCCATTAGTGCAAAAAAGGTACTATGTCAATGCCCTCGTTCATACCTATAGGAGACATGGTATTAAGGGTAAAAATACAGTATGATTCTCTGCGGCTCAATTTGGTTAAAATGTCACCACCCCTTTCATCGAGGGTGATATGCTCCAATGCTTTAAAAGAAAAGAAATCGAGATTAGAGTTACAACATAAAGCAAAATGACGAGGGACACTGTGAAGGATGGATTTATTCCTAATACTCCTAGTGTGCTCCAATATTCAAATTTTTAGAGGGCGTTTAGTTTTGCCGACGTAGCTTTTACCACATCGGCAAGAAAGACAATAAATAACACAAGTGGTCAAACAGGACATTCTGCTCTTGATATTATACGATTTAGAATTGTCACTATTAGCAAACTTATAATGATCTTTATCCACGTATTGACACATTTTACACTTGTTACAGGGAAAAAAAACATTACAGGTTTTTAACCAACCATCCTTTGGTGTATCATTTTTAATGCGACTAGGAGCCAAAATAGATCTTAAAGATGATCGCAATGAGCTTTTACAATATAAAAATCGTCCTGCCAGATCTGATAATTTTATACCCTTTGTTACTAAATTTAATTCTAGAAGCAAGGGTATTAGAGATGTTCTTAACAAACATTGGGATGTGCTTTTACTTGATCCCCTTTTACATGATTTACTGCCCCCCAAACCTCAAGTTGTCTTTAAAAAGGCATCATCTTTAAGATCTATTTTGGCTCCTAGTCGCATTAAAAATGATACACCAAAGGATGGTTGGTTAAAAACCTGTAATGGGTTTTTTCCCTGTAACAAGTGTAAAATGTGTCAATACGTGGATAAAGATCATTATAAGTTTGCTAATAGTGACAATTCTAAATCGTATAATATCAAGAGCAGAATGTCCTGTTTGACCACTTGTGTTATTTATTGTCTTTCTTGCCGATGTGGTAAAAGCTACGTCGGCAAAACTAAACGCCCTCTAAAAATTAGAATATTGGAGCATACTAGGAGTATTAGGAATAAATCCATCCTTCACAGTGTCCCTCGTCATTTTGCTTTATGTTGTAACTCTAATCTCGATTTCTTTTCTTTTAAAGCATTGGAGCATATCACCCTCGATGAAAGGGGTGGTGACATTTTAACCAAATTGAGCCGCAGAGAATCATACTGTATTTTTACCCTTAATACCATGTCTCCTATAGGTATGAACGAGGGCATTGACATAGTACCTTTTTTGCACTAATGGCATTGATATCTCTCCTTGGATATGCTGGGCTTTGTAGTTGGGCGTACACCCCTTAGTCCATGTTTAGTCCTGTTGTGATGTCCGTGTCGTGCAATGCTGTGTCGATTCCATTCATTCTGCCCCATATATATTTTATATGTATTCTTCTCTGTATTTTTATTATATCTGTATTGTTATATTGATGTAAATGTACTTTTATTGTATATCTTTTTGTAATATATTATGTATTCTTTTGTCTGTTATTCGCTATTGTATCTATTCCGTTTACATATTTGCCGGTAATATACCTTTAAGCAATCAATGAAGATGTATAAGATCTGTGCACCATTTGGGTATATAAGCTCCTCCATTTGTGATGCATGACACGCCTCCTGACGAAGTCACAAGCTGACGAAACGCGTTGGGGCGGTCCTGGGTCGACGCTGATCATTCTCTGACGTTGTGACGTCTGCCGGACCCTCCGATTTCCAGCCGCTGTAGTTTGGCCGCCGTGCCGCTGAGTCTCTGACCGTGGACTACTGCCTTGCTGGTTATTATGATTGCATGCCTGTATATCCTAACTTTCATGTATGTGAGCTTTTTATCACAGTAAATTTGTACCTTCATACTAGCTCATTTGTGCGCTCTCTGGTTTTTTTCTACATGTCTACCCCCTGTGGTGTTTTGTGAAACACCAAACGGAGTACAGCTGCACCGCATGGTGATCCCGATACACGGACGGATCCTTCTCATTTCTGGACTCTTTAGCGCTTTCATGGACTCTTTGTATGTATATATATATATATATATATATATATATATATATATATATATATATAGTCGACACAGGAACAGGCGGCACTCAGAGGATTTCCAAAACAAGTTGACTTTATATTAAAGTAAAACACCAACGTTTCGGAGCATTCGCCCCTTTGTCAAGGTGATAAACAGTGAATAAAGAATGTATACAACATCTTACCTTAAATAAGGTGAAAAAACGCCGCCCCTCCTTCTCTGCATACAGCGCGGGCTTCCCCTCTGCCTGCTGCGTCGCCCAGCGCCGGAAACTACGTGATGAACGGAAACCACATGATGAACAGAGTGTGTAGTGTTCCTGGTTACAGATGGAACGCAAGCCAGAGAGCTGGCTGTGCTGCGTGAAGCGCATGCTGAAAGACACTGTCAGCTGAGCGGGAGAGCCCGTCTGTCTGCAGAGAAACAAGAACGTCGACATATAAGAAATCAATGAAAAACATATACAAACGTGCAGCATGATGACATGATTGAAAAGATCATGATATAAACGAGTGACTAAACATCTTATATGTGAACGTAGTGAAGGATAATAATAATGGATGATAATAAATGAATATAAAATACTGTAGAATATACAGTGAAGGACCTGTCAGTACTGGATAAACTGTGTCCACGTCTAAAGTCCTTTATAATAACTGGCATGAACTGATATTATCAAGCACCAGTAATATGTGCTAAAAAGCACTATACTTAATTAATTAATAGGACTATATACTGTACACCAAGGATCATGTCATTTTGTACACCTAACCAGCATGAACATGAATATCTATAAATACCAATATTCCTATGGCAAGAGAGTCACTAGCAGTGTATTGACATGAAGAAAATTGAAAGGAAAAAAGACTAGAAAATATCAGAGGACAGCAGGGTTCAAAGAAAAACTGAAAGAGGCAGTTTGTCATTAAGTCCGAAAGGTTTGATGGAATTCAACCGGTGAATCCACGTTGCTTCCAACCGCAATAGTTTTCCATCTCTATCTCCACGGCGCATAGATGGGGGTACGTGATCAATGGCCATATGTGAAACACCAAACGGAGTACAGCTGCACTGCATGGTGATCCCGATACACGGACGGATCCTTCTCATTTCTGGACTCTTTAGCGCTTTCATGGACTCTTTGTATGTATATATATATTTGTCACAATAGGACAGCACACTCCTCCACAACTTCACCTGCCGGGGTGTCCTAATCCAGAGGGTATACCCAGACAAGTGTTCCCACACATCCAATATGCTTGTAAAAAGACGCACTCACCGGACTTCTCTTTTCATGCTTTGTGGATTTAATATACATACCACAGCAAAAGATCACATGACAGTGGGTAGATGGTCAACGTTTCGGCCTTATGTAAGGCCTTTATCAAGACCCGCTCTCCTGTCTCCACCAGTGTGCAAACAACATATGTCAATGTGAGCCTTATATGCCCCGATGGGTACCGCCCCCTTGCATAAATTACGTGGGGCTCATTAACACTAAAAACACATATAAATGCATAGATATGACAGACAATAAGGTGCTTACTCACTAAAGTGCCACATCAACAGATACTATCATCCTTGGTCCGTGTAATGCAATGAGCGCATCAGCTCATATCAGCCTTAATCCCTATTGCAGACTCGGCGTGCGTGTCACAGGCCGGTCTGCATTGCACCGGGCGGATGTGACCAGCGACGTCACTTCCGCCTGGTGCTACATCCATTCAAAGGCATCTCGCAGATCCAGTGTGCGTGTCACAGGCCAGTCTGCGTTCCACAGGATGGATGTGACCAGCGACGTCACATCCGCCTCGCGCTGCATCCACCCAGAGTCATCTCGCAGATCCGGCATGAGTGTCACAGGCCGCTCTGCGTTCCACGCACCCGGAGATGACTCATACTGTCATCTCTATCCAGCATCCTGTCTCACTATATTATGGAACGCACAACCAATGCCTTAATATGCGTTCCACGACTGCCATTGGCAGTAGTGACATTATAACAATTGTCTAACACTGACCCCTATCTGGGACTGACTTACTGGAGTGTATTACAAACATTCAAAATATTCAAAGTCCTCCCCAGTAATTGTATATATACACTAAACCAACCCTCCATATTATGCATTTGACTAATATACTCCATAACCATAGGTGCCCCTCCTGAGCATATAAGGCCCACACTATAAGACATACAACACCCATATTAAAGACAGTTACATTTTTTGTTATTTTTTAATATTTATATAAAAAAAGGTATATTAACCAGGCGCTTGTGTACACTACCTACAAATTCTATATGAAGCCCATCAGACCTGATAGGTTATCGATATAGGAGAAAATTTTAATTTCTCTTTTCCTCACAAAGAAATGGCTTGTTGCCAAAAAATCATGTTACAAAAAACGTTGTATATTGTTCACGTTTGTACCTTTGACCTGATGAAAAGACCGTTCCTCTTTTTAGACTTAAAATATCAAGGACTAAGCTGACCTCTTCCCACCATCCTGCATAAAACCCGACCATCTCTCATCCTAACCTACTGTTTATGCTCACCTCCTTCCCTTATGTGTCACACCTGTCTGTCTAACCCTCCCCTTTAGAATGTAAGCTCTCACGAGCAGGGCCCTCTCTCCTCATGTGCCTTCTTAGAATATATAAACCACTGCCACCCTGATAATTGCTTCAGTGTCCTGTCCACTGATGCAACTATCCGTATTAACCATGTACTTGTCCTAAACTGTCTTGTGCTGTAATTCATTATGTGTTTTTGCTAATAACTATGCTCTGTAAAGCGCTGCGGAATATGTATGCGCTATATAAGAAACTGTTAATAAATAATAAATAAATTATTTAAGGCACTTGAGGGGGCTTTCTAGGCAACCGGAACCTGCCCCTCCCCCTGTGTTTGCCAATGGCTTTAGTTAACATCTCTGATTAATTTGCATTAGAGTCACATGGTAAATCTGTAAAGTAATATTAAAGGTGTTTACTTATGGGATGCATTCGAGGAATCTGGATCGGCTGGGGACCGGAAAGTAGCGGATATAAGTTCTTCGCATAAGCGATATTACAGTCTGCCGTGGAGTTATTAAAGATTATTACCAGAGTTCGTGACTGATCCCCGAAGAAGACAAGAAGAATAAGTTGATGTCAGAATTATTCCCCAGGAGTACTGGACCGGACACTTGAAGAAGCGAGAAGTTCTGGCGCTAGGTACTGGATAAGGACTGGCACCCATATTGGTACTAGAAGTAGCAACTTGATAGCTAGCAGGTGGTGCACTGGCGCTGGCAGCGGTACTTGAACAAATACTGGAGGTCTCAGCTGAATGACTAGCAGGAGGTGCACAGGTGCTGGCAGCGGTACTGGAACAAGTACTGGAGGTCTCAGCTGAATGACTAGCAGGAGGTGGACAGGTGCTGGCAGCGGTACTGGAACAAGTACTGGAGATCTCAGCTGAATGACTAGCAGGAGGTGCACAGGTGCTGGCAGCGGTACTGGAACAAGTACTGGAGATCTCAGCTGAATGAATAGCAGGAGGTGGACAGATGCTGGCAGCGGTACTGGAACAAGTACTGGGGGTCTCAGCTGAATGACTAGCAAGAGGTGCACAGGTGCTGGCAGCAGTACTGGAACAAGTACTGGAGGTCTCAGCTGAATGACTAGCAGGAGGTGCACAGGTGCTGGCAGCAGTACTGGAACAAGTACTGGAGGTCTCAGCTGAATGACTAGCAGGAGGTGCACAGGTGCTGGCAGCGGTACTGGAACAAGTACTGGAGGTCTCAGCTGAATGACTAGCAGGAGGTGCACAGGTGCTGGCAGCGGTACTGAAACAAGTACTGGAGGTCTCAGCTGAATGACTAGCAGGAGGTGCTCAGGTGCTGGCAGCGGTAATGGAACAAGTACTGGAGGTCTCAGCTCAATGAATAGCAGGAGGTGCACAGGTGCTGGCAGCGGTACTGGAACAAATACTGGAGATCTCAGCTGAATGACTAGCAGGAGGTGCACAGGTGCTGGCAGCGGTACTGGAACAAGTACTGGAGGTCTCAGCTGATTGACTAGCAGGAGGTGGACAGGTGCTGGCAGCAGTACTGGAACAAGTACTGGAGATCTCAGCTGAATGACTAGCAGGAGGTGCACAGGTGCTGGCAGCGGTACTGGAACAAGTACTGGAGATCTCAGCTGAATGAATAGCAGGAGGTGGACAGATGCTGGCAGCGGTACTGGAACAAGTACTGGGGGTCTCAGCTGAATGACTAGCAGGAGGTGCACAGGTGCTGGCAGCGGTACTGGAGCAAGTACTGGAGGTCTCAGCTGAATGACTAGCAGGAGGTGCACAGGTGCTGGCAGCGGTACTGGAACAAGTACTGGAGGTCTCAGCTGAATGACCAGCAGGAGGTGCACAGGTGCTGGCAGCGGTACTGGAACAAGTACTGGAGGTCTCAGCTGAATGACCAGCAGGAGGTGCACAGGTGCTGGCAGCGGTACTGAAACAAGTACTGGAGGTCTCAGCTGAATGACCAGCAGGAGGTGCTCAGGTGCTGGCAGCGGTACTGAAACAAGTACTGGAGGTCTCAGCTGAATGACTAGCAGGAGGTGCTCAGGTGCTGGCAGCGGTAATGGAACAAGTACTGGAGGTCTCAGCTCAATGAATAGCAGGAGGTGCACAGGTGCTGGCAGCGGTACTGGAACAAATACTGGAGATCTCAGCTGAATGACTAGCAGTAGGTGCACAGGTGCTGGCAGCGGTACTGGAACAAGTACTGGAGGTCTCAGCTGAATGACTAGCAGGAGGTGCACAGGTGCTGGCAGCGGTACTGGAACAAGTACTGGAGATCTCAGCTGAATGACTAGCAGGAGGTGCACAGGTGCTGGCAGCGGTACTGGAACAAGTACTGGAGAACTCAGCTGAATGACTAGCAGGAGGTGCACAGGTGCTGGCAGCGGTACTGGAACAAGTACTGGAGATCTCAGCTGAATGACTAGCAGGAGGTGCACAGGTGCTGGCAGCGGTACTGGAACAAGTACTGGAGATCTCAGCTGAATGACTAGCAGGAGGTGCACAGGTGCTGGCAGCGGTACTGGAACAAGTACTGGAGATCTCAGCTGAATGACTAGCAGGTGGTGCACAGGTGCTGGCAGCGGTACTGGAACAAGTACTGGAGATCTCAGCTGAATGACTAGCAGGAGGTGCACAGGTGCTGGCAGCGGTACTGGAACAAGTACTGGAGATCTCAGCTGAATAACTAGCAGGAGGTGCACAGGTGCTGGCAGCGGTACTGGAACAAGTACTGGAGGTCTCAGCTCAATGAATAGCAGGAGGTGCACAGGTGCTGGCAGCGGTACTGGAACAAATACTGGAGATCTCAGCTGAATGACTAGCAGTAGGTGCACAGGTGCTGGCAGCGGTACTGGAACAAGTACTGGAGGTCTCAGCTGAAGGACTAGCAGGAGGTGCACAGGTGCTGGCAGCAGTACTGGAACAAGTACTGGAGATCTCAGCTGAATAACTAGCAGGAGGTGCACAGGTGCTGGCAGCGGTACTGGAACAAGTACTGGAGGTCTCAGCTGAATGACTAGCAGGAGGTGCACAGGTGCTGGCAGCGGTACTGGAACAAGTACTGGAGATCTCAGCTGAATGACTAGCAGGAGGTGCACAGGTGCTGGCAGCGGTACTGGAACAAGTACTGGAGGTCTCAGCTGAATGACTAGCAGGAGGTGCACAGGTGCTGGCAGCGGTACTGGAACAAGTACTGGAGATCTCAGCTGAATGACTAGCAGGAGGTGCACAGGTGCTGGCAGCGGTACTGGAACAAGTACTGGAGGTCTCAGCTGAATGACTAGCAGGAGGTGCACAGGTGCTGGCAGCGGTACTGGAACAAGTACTGAAGTTCTCAGCTGAATGACTAGCAGGTGGTGCACAGGTGCTGGCAGCGGTACTGGAACAAGTACTGGAAATCTCAGCTGAATGACTAGCAGGAGGTGCACAGGTGCTGGCAGCAGTACTGGAACAAGTACTGGAAATCTCAGCTCAATGACTAGCAGGTGGTGCACAGGTGCTGGCAGTGGTTCTGGAAAAGTACTGGAGATCTCAGCTGAATGACTAGCAGGTAGTTCACAGGTGCTGGTAGCGGTACTGGAACAAGTACTGGAGATCTCAGCTGAATGACTAGCAGGAGGTGCACAAGTGCTGGCAGCAGTACTGGAACAAGTACTGGAGGTCTCAGCTGAATGACTAGCAGGAGGTGCACAGGTGCTGGCAGCGGTACTGGAACAAGTACTGAAGATCTCCGCTGAATGACTAGCAGGAGGTGCATAGGTGCTGGCAGCAGTACTGAAACAAGTACTGGAGGTCTCAGATGAATGACTAGCAGGAGGTGCAAAGGTGCTGGCAGTGGTACTGGAACAAGTACTGGAGATCTCAGCTGAATGAATAGCAGGAGGTGCACAGGTGCTGGCAGCGGTACCGGAACAAGTACTGGAGGTCTCAGCTGAATGACTAGCAGGAGGTGCACAGGTGCTGGCAGCAGTACTGGAGCAAGTACTGGAGATCTCAGCTGAATGGCTAGCAGGAGGTGCACAGGTGCCGGCAGCGGTGCTGGAGCAAGTACTGGAGGTCTCAGCTAAATGGCTAGCAGGATTGCAAGGAGCACAGGATGCTGATCTTCCCTGGGGATTGACAAGCGAAGCACTGGAGCCTGTTTGCTGCAGGACAGAGGCTTTTATGCCCCCTGACTCTTTCTGATTGGCTGGTGGCTTAGAAGCCATTGGTGGACTTTGGGAAAATGGTGGCTCCCAGTGCACAGTCCAGTGTCTCCTGTCCAGCCTCACCAGAGGTGCTCCCTGGAGCCCCACCACAGGGACACTGATGAGGAAGCCACCCCGACTCGGCTGTTGGCTGCACGGACAGAGACAAGGCCCTGCCGCACCACCCGGCCGGAAGACAGCTGCGGCCGTGCTGGAGCCATGCCACCACTGGGATGCAGAGGCCACAGCGGCACAGACCCACAGCTGGACTCCACCTGCCGATGTGCAACATGCTGGACCAGGCCCCGCCGCACCACCAGGACCAGTAAGCACCGTAGTTGTGGCCGGGCTGTGACACCCCACAGGTGCCTAAACCTAACCCTCCCTTCCCCGGCCTGACCTTAACCTGGAATACTTATGTTCTGGATATCGGCTGTCGGTATTCAGGCGTCGGCACCCTGATTTGTTTTTTAAGTTCCGGCGCCAGTGTTCTGACAGCAGTCAGGATGCTGGCATTGGTATACTGAACTCCAACATCCTGACTGCCAGGATGCTGACTGCATCCCATATATACTGTATAACAGACATTACAATGTGTGGCATATTGTGTAATGGGCATTGTGGTGTGTGGCATAATGTGTAATGGGCATTGTGGTGTGTGGCATAATGTGTAAGGGACATTGCAATGTGTGGCATATTGTGTAATGGGCATTGTGGTGTGTGGCATATTGTGTAATGGGCATTGTGGTGTGTGGCATAATGTGTAATGGGCATTGTGGTGTGTGGCATAATGTGTAAGGGACATTACAATGTGTGGCATATTGTTAAATGGGTATTGCGGTGTGTGGCATAATGTGTAAGCGAGGCCACACATACTTTTTTAAATTTGCACATTTTTCATTTTTAAAATGTCTATTAGTTGGGCACATTTTTACTGTTAACACGGAGCCATGTTTGCTACCAAAATGCTATTGGGGGTGTTAGCTTCTTTTGAACCTAACACTCATTTGATTTCTTTGTTTTTTTATACACCCATCAATTGGTGCAAGTGAATTTGTGGGAAGAAATTTCGTCGAGGAACTCTCTGACCTTAAATACCACCAGAGCTAAGTGTTCCGCACTGGTACCCACACTCATTTCCTTTTTATTTGATTAAGAAGGTCTAGCGCCATCCTGCTATACTAACCCCTTTTTGTTCATAGCTCTCTGTGTGTTCAGTAGCCTTCAGCCGGCGATCCCTCTCTCTCTGGGGGTTATTCTAGTTCATTCTTTCTGACAAAATCCTTCTTAGATGGACAAAACCATGTGCACTGCGGGTGGGGCAGCTATAACTTGTGCAGAGAGAATTAGATTTGGGTGGGGTTTTTCTTCAAAGTGAGATCTATATTGCAGTGTAAAATAAAGCAGTCAGTATTTTCCCTGCACAGAAACAAAATAACTCACCCAAATCTAATTCTATCTGCACATGTTACATCTGCCCCCCTGCAGTGCACATGGTTTTGTCCATCTAAGAAGGATTTTGTCAGAAAGAATGAACTAGAATAAACCCCTCTGTCCGACACTCACCTAGTACTCCACCAGTAGCTGTCGGCGCTGCTGGGAGTGTGTACCAGCCCCAGCGAGCTCTCTGAGAGAGTGATGTGTGCTGTAACACGCTGGAATGCCCCAAATTGGTGGTCCATGAAATAATTTATGACCAATGTAATCGACAATTTGTGGACAAACAGAAGTGAATCGTGTCCGTTACCACATAACTGACACCAAGGTTGACATGTAAACACAATTTACTTTATTAAATTTTTTTTTCAGATTTTATCAATTAGAAAATTTTGCGCTAGGGGTACCATGATTCAAAACCATTAGGGAACCACACAAATACCACTCACTCAAGGGTCACAAAAAGCAGCGCTAATCAATTTCCTACACAAGGCTAGAGATACCTGAGGCTCTACATAAAAAAGCACCTTCATATAAAGTGGTCAATTGTCTTCTCCTCCCCTAGACATTCCTAACTTTGGTAACTATGGTCATTGGCTTTCCCATTTTTAGATTTCTTCTTACATTGAGTCTCCTCTATGTGATGGCTCTAAGCTTTGTGGGTCCATCTTCTGAGATTAGATCAGAGCTACGCACACCAGGCGGTGGCTACAAAGGGATGCAGAGAATGTAAGACTAGCCTCACCAACACCCTTCTGGAGGAACTTTTGTCTTCTCCCGTATCAAGTTGCCATTGCTTTGTCATTTTCAATACCAGTGTCAAGTAGGTTGGGGACTACCCATACCAAATGCAATAATATTTTACCACCCATCTCTCTACCTAGTTGTGGAGAAAGGTATGTTACCATACATGAAGTCCAGCTACCCGTTCTAGACAAGACTATTGATGTGGAGTTTAAGAAATTAAATCAAAAATATAGCATTGGGTTGCCCATTTCTTCAGTCCCATTGACAGTCCCGCTTCGATCTGAAGGTCACATATCTCATGACAAGGTCCTGCTTATTCTCTCAGAACAATTGGAAGTGTATCGCATTCGCCTTGCCCCATAAATATTTTGGCAAAGGACATCTATAACTAATGTACAAAAAATGAACAACCCATTCTCGAACATCCTACAGCTGATCATGGCTCTTAGGCAAGTTTCACACAGACAGAATGATTAAAAACATAAAAATTCCTTTATCACAGTGTAATGAAACGCTTGAAAAAATACATACAGTAAAAGATACTTGGTACGGTATTAATGTTGTATACAGTATAGAGGACTTGGTGGTCCTCTTCTCATGGGTGGATGCTAAAGTGACTGTTGCACCTTGGGCATCCTTGATCACACTGGTTTCTCTGGTACCATCTCTTCCAGTTTGCCACCTCATAGAACCTTCCCTCAACCTAAGCTCCCAAGTTAGCTTGACATAATCGCCTAAACCAAATTTCGATTTTCAGGCTTGGTGTAAAACTTGGTGGTGTTACTAATACTAGGGGGGCAATGCCTGGCATCTATAGATCTATAAGTCACAGTTTCCAGCTGATTCCATTTAAGAATAGGGCAGTTTGGCACAAACTCCTCCAAAATTCTGACCTTTGCTCAGCAACAGTAATGAAATGTAAAATAAACGCCAGTTATCTCCCAGCACGGTGTGCTGTTCTTTATCTTGGACCACAGCCTACCAGCCAGCCCATAAATAGTTCCCTCAGAGCTCTGCTTCTGGTCTTCTCCTGGTCTTCTCCATTCCTAATCACAATGGCGCACATCACGCCAGCGCTCATCCTCCTGTCTCTCCTCCCGGTTGGGTTCGGGCAGTTGGACTATAATTACATCACCACCGATAATGGCGCTAAATGGGGCGCATGGGGACCGGTTGAGAGGTGTCCGAATGGATTAAAGGTTAAAGGTTTCTCTCTGAAGGTAAGTCACTGAGGTACGTCCATGTTGTTGGGAAGACAGGGAGGGGGCGCTGAGGGAATGGGGCAGAAGAAGGGAAATCCATTTATGGAGAGGACTAATATGTTAGAATAGGTGCAATTAAGTCATGTAATTAGACCTGACATGTGTGTAGTAATGTTCTCTATCTCACTCTATATTCCCACCAGGCCATGGTCCGAATTAGGGGGAAGGGCGCTCCTTGCACAACAATTCCCCCCCCCCCCCCCCCTCTACCACCTATTTGTATTATTTTTATTGATTACTGATAAGCCCTAATTTAATAACAGCCAATTTAATGGCTATTATTAAATACCCTCTATTCAAGATGGAATATGGTACAGTACAGTGGATACTCAGCAGGTACTGGTACAATTCAGACTGACAATACCAACAGAAGCATCCAAGTGCCGCTCCGTGCCTCATGTGCCTGACGGGAAGTTCGGCTCTGCGCCAGGCCAGAGCTGGTAGACCGCCGCTTATCCTAATTCAGACCTTACCGCTGGGATGCAAATGTTTGGAGCCCAGCCATCAGGTAAATGCTGCCCCACCTCAATCTCCCCCTTCCTCTGTGGACAGCTGAGTCTATACACTACGATCACCGCGGGGAGATGGAGGCCGCTGTGGACGTCAGCGTCCCTCCCTCCCAATGGTCGGGCCTGCCTGCGTATTTAGGTGGCATGCCCAGAAAACACAGGGGTGCCGCCTACAAAGGGGAGCTGCCTGCCGATTACCTTGCGAACAGCCTGCAATGGTTCTCCATGTATGCGCACTGTGGACTGTGTGCATACACGGTTGTTCGATATTTATTCTGGCTGCATATTCGCTGCCAAGCGAACTGGTCTGAATCAGGCCATAGAGAGAGATAAAGTGAAAAATGGAGATTATGGGGGTCATGTACTTAGAAGGCCGATTGCGGCCTATCCTGTAAATAAACGTATACGGCAACAATCGTCCAATAATCTGTAATTGGTAATCGGACCAAAAGTACGAACAGAGAATTCGGATAATTTTTGAAGCTGCCATATTCTCCAGATCTGTATTTTCCGATGGTGAAGTCAGGGTTGGACTGGCCCAGAGGGGCGCAGGGGAAATCCCCGGTGGGCCCCACTGCCTGGGGGCCCTACTCATCCTCTAGGGATCGGGTTACAGCCAGTGTAGTTGAATTCTACATGTTATCTAGTAGTGCACATGACTATTGTGTATTCTCTACAGTGCATTGCGGTTATTAATCTGGTATATCACCTAGCAAATTTCTGTGGTAGCTGGCCACACCCCTAAACATGGGCCCCTACCACTACATTCCCCCGGTGGGCCCTTCCTGCCCCAGTCCGACACTGGGTGAAGTGATTCATATTTAGCTGCTGAGTTTCCTGGCAGCCAAATACGGATGAGGTGCCAGCATTGCACAGATCAGTCATCAGTCAGATCCGTGCGATGCTTCTCAGTGTACAAATAAGAAAAATAAATAACTAAAATAAAAACGGCGTTGGGTCTCCCTGACCGGCTATAACCAGCCCCGCTCTCATTGAGCCATAAATACTGGGGGGGGAATGAAATATATAATATGATCAGTAGAGCTGGCACCACATCATGCAGTGTAAGGGACAGAGCAGAGCTGCTGCACATGCCCAGTGTACCAGCTTCTTCTACCACATTACTGTATGTGTGGATCTGAGCCCTCAAACATCGCAATGGACCAGAGAGCAGCTGCCAGGAGGAAGAGACAGGAGCCTTACTATGAGGTGGGAGATTGTGAGCTTAGAAAGTGCAGTACTGGTTATATTATGTTTATATATTTATTTATTATATGTTTAACCTTCTCCTGACCATTTAACTTATTTAAATGTTTGAAGTAGCCCTCTTGTCCAGTTGAATCCACATTGGTACCTGTGAATAAAAATCCTACTCACGCAGTGACGTAACAATAACTCCACAGGCCCTGCGGTGACTTGGAGGCGTTTGTAAGTGTGGGCGCTGGGGGTCAGCGGGGATATTGTTTCTCCGTTCCTGGGACCTGCAGATCTTCCTATCTGTGGTCCTGGCGCTGCTACTGTTTAGTTGCCATTATAAATGCCCCTCACAAAATGGCCACCCCTCACAGCAGACAGTTATTCAGGATGCTATAGGAGGTAGAGGCATCATAAACACCTGTCTGCTGTGAGGCAGCGGCCATTTTACAAGGGACTTTTTCATGGCAGCAGTAGCAAGGGGAGCATCGGGAATGCAGACGGGAAGATCTGCAGGTCCCGGCTACAGGGCAGACCTGGCGGCGGCAGGCGTAACGGTACGGACGAGGAGGGGCCTGCCAAACTTTCAGTGGCTGGGGGGCTCTTCATTTTTTGTTATGCCAATGTACGGCGAAGACTGTGTCACCTTCAGTCCATGTAGTATTCAGGGATTATAAAAATAAAATAAACCGAATCCAGTATCCAGTGGACTGATGGAGCTAAATGTGTGTTAGCACATGCTGCCCCTTCCCGAGAATCCCTGGATGCTACTTGAACCCAAGAGGACGCAATCTGATAGTTCTACCACAGAACCCAATATCTATTTTTAAAAATTAAATTTTTACACTTTTTTCAACATCAGCCCGGGAAGAGGTTTCCCTGGAGGGGGGGACCTCTTTATTCGCGGGTGTCCACCATCCCAGGGACCTGGCCAGAGTTGACCATCCACATTGCTCAAGCTTTGCCTGGGGACCTTGTGTAAAAATTGTCTGCTGGCTGTTTGAGACCAGTGTTGGTTTCCAAATACAAGGGACTGCTACTCCTTTTGTCCCCCATATTTTGGGAACCAGGACCGAGCCAAGAGCCTGGTTTGGTTTAATAAATATGTAATCCCTAGGTTAAATTATGTGGTGAGGAATGATATTCACTTCTGCTTATAACTGGTAGACACCAGCACTGGATTTGCCTATTATAGTAAATATAAAAAATTTTAATTGGTCCTGGACCACCAATCCAAGGCACCCCTACGGGTATCCCAAGGTACCCCCAATGTGCCACGGCCCTAGTTCAATTCAGCCTCACCCCATATGTTTACAGCTCCAGCCTCCTTCTTTCTCTCAAGCCCAAAATGTCTCTCCAACCAGTTCCCCTTCTGTCTTCTCAGCCCAAAGTGTCTCTCTAGATCCAGTCAGTCCCTTCTGTTTCTCCAGCCTCCTTCTGTCTCTCCAGCCTCCTTCTGTATTTTCAGCCCAAAGTGTCTCTCCATCTCCATCCTGTCCCCGTCTGTCTCTCTAGCCTCCTTCTGTCTCTCCAGGCAATACTGTCTCTCCCACTCCAGCAAGTCCCCTTCTGTCTCTCCAGCCTCCTTCTGTCTCTCCAGCCCATACTGTCTCTCCCACTCCAGCCAGTCCCCTTCTGTCCCCTTCTGTCTCTCCAGACTCCTTCTGTCTCTCCAGGCCATACTGTCTCTCCCACTCCAGCAAGTCCCCTTCTGTCTCTCCAGCCTCCTTCTGTCTCTCCAGCCCATACTGTCTCTCCCACTCCAGCCAGTCCCCTTCTGTCCCCTTCTGTCTCTCCAGACTCCTTCTGTCTCTCCAGGCCATACTGTCTCTCCCACTCCAGCAAGTCCCCTTCTGTCTCTCCAGCCTCCTTCTGTCTCTCCAGCCCATACTGTCTCTCCCACTCCAGCCAGTCCCCTTCTGTCTTTCCAGGCCATACTGTCTCTCCCACTCCAGCCAATCCCCTGCTGTCTCTCCAGCCTCCTTCTGTCTCTCCAGCCCATACTGTCTCTCCCACTCCAGCCAGTCCCCTTCTGTTTCTCCATCCCATACCGTCTCCCCCACTCCATTCAGTCCACTTCTGTCTCTCCAGTCTCCTTCTGTCTCTCCAGCCTCCTTCTCTCTCCTGCTTCAGTCAGTCCCCTTCTGTCTCTCCAGCCTCCTTCTTTCTTTCAAGCCCAAAGTGTCTCTCCAGATCCAACCAGTCCTCTTCTGTTTCTCCAGCTCTTGCCCCCGCAGCCCACAGACACATACCTTCTCCTGTGTCTTCTGGCTGTTGCTGTCTCCTGTGTGCTGCATCTGTCTCCTCTGACAGCAATACAGGTCATACATAACATCTAGACTGGGTAGGAGCTAGGTTCTCCCCCTTTCTGTCGGGGCCTGGGATTCCAGTCCCAGCAGTCTCACATTGGTGATCGTGGGTTTCCAAATATGCATTAATTAAACTGTATTTATATATATATATATATATATATATATATATATATATATATATATATATATATATATATATATATATATATATATATATATATATATATATATATATATATACAGGTCGAGTATCCCGTATCCGAATATCCGTTATCCAAATTATTCCGAAATACGGACATTCCAGAAAGTGAAAAAAAAAATTTTTTTTTGCTAAAAACTCACTGGGGACATATGTAACAGCACTACTGGGGACATGATATGTAACTGGCACTATATATGTGCAAGACAATGATTGCTTGGCATTCAAATTCAGTGCTGAGATAGTACACAAATTTTGTTTCACGTTTTGAAACCTTGTTTTTTGAACAAATAAAATATGTTTGTGTGTATTTTATGTGGTAATAAAATATATTTGTGTGTATATTATGTGTTTATACAGCATAAATGCAAGATACTTCAAAATACATCATTGAAATATTAAAATATTCCGAAATACGGAATAATCCGTTATCCAAAATTCTCCTGGTCTCGAGCATTTTGGATACGGGATACTCAACCTGTATATAGAAAAGAAATTTAGAGTGCGCTAAATACAACTCAACAACTTAAAAATTATACATTTATTTTTTAGTCTTCACAAAGACTTCCAATTTAAAAGGTACAGCTGGTCTGTTATTGGTACAGACAGGGGCGGATTGGCCATTAAAGTTACCGGGAATTTTCCCGGGAGGCCGGCCGATAGTGAGGCCGACAGCTACTGGTGACACTGTGACATGTGACTGAAGGGGCCGGCCACAGCGGAGTTATGGGTAATAGCACCAGTGGCCGTGCCCGGAAGTGGTCCCCATCTCCAGCTTTGTGCGTGTAGGGGGCTTCCTGCTTCTTCATTTTTACAGAGGACGAGGCCAGCCGCAGCGATCACCAGCAACTCAGGTGGTGCAGCTGCGAAGACAACGGGGGAGCCAGTCAGTGAGCGTACTGAGCAGAGAACACATCCTCTCTCCCTCTCTCCCCCGCGCTGCTGCTGCTGCTGCTTTAAGTGGCTGCTGCCTGTCACACTACAGGCAGCAGCGCCAGCAGAATGAAGCCCTTCCCAGCTCCCATGTCCCAACCCCCCTCTAACTTACTGTACAGCAGTGACTGTCACCAGAGACTGGATAGGGGGCGGAGCTACACGGATCGGATGGGCAGAGCCACACGGGACAAGGGGGCGGAGCTACACTGGAGAACAGCAGGGCTGATGAAAGGAGAAGATGAGCTGCCACAGATTTTAAGGTAAAAAAAAAAAAGTGTATGAGAGCGAGTAATACTGTCAGCAAACTGTGTCCAGATGGAGCCATCCTCATTGTACCTGTCCCTGGCGCAGCAATCAGCGAGAGTGCGCTGGGGATTCTGGTATCTGTGCGTCTCCAATGCTTGCCCCCCCATACTACCGGCAGCGGATGTGGGCGTTACATATAGGCAGCGATACTACTACCGGCAGCGGATGTGGGCGTTACATATAGGCAGCGATACTACTACCGGCAGCGGATGTGGGCGTTACATATAGGCAGCGATACTACTGTCGGCAGCTGGTCTGGGTGTTACATATAGGCAGCGATACTACTTTCGGCAGCTGGTGTGGTTGTTACATATAGGCAGCGCTACTACTGTCGGCAGCTGGCGTGGGTGTTACATATAGGCAGCGCTTCTACTGTCGGCAGCTGGTGTGTGCGTTAAATATAGGCAGCGATACTACTGTCAGCAGCTGGTGTGGGCGTTACATATAGGCAGCGATACTACTGTCGGAAACTGGTGTGGGCGTTACATGTAGGCAGTGCTACTGTCGGCAGCTGGTGTGGGCGTTACATATAGGCAGCGATACTACTTTCAGCAGCTGGTGTGGGCGTTACATATAGGCAGCGCTACTACTGACAGCAACTGCTGTGGGCATTACATATAGGCAGCGCTACTACTGTCGGCAGCTAGTGTAGGCATTACATATGGGCAGCGCGACTACTGTCGGCAGCTGGTGTGGGCATAACATATAGGCAGCGATACTACTGTCGGCAGCTGGTGTGGGCATTACATATAGGCACCGATACTACTGTCGGCAGCTGGTGTGGGCGTTACATATAGGCAGCGCTACTACTGTCAGCAACTGGTGTGGGCGTTACATATAGGCAGCAATACTACTGTCGGCAGCTGGTGTGGGCGTTACATATAGGCAGTGCTACTACTGTCGGCAGCTGGTGTGGGCGTTACATATAGGCAGCGATATTACTGTCGGCAGCTGTTGTGGGCGTTACATATAGGCAGCCATGCTACTGTCGGCAGCTGGTGTGGGCTTTACATATAGGCAGCGATACTACTGTCGGCAGCTGGTGTGGGTGTTACATATAGGCAGCAATACTACTGTCGGCAGCGGATGTGGGCGTTACATATAGGCAGCGATGCTACTGTCGGCAGCTGGTATGGGCTTTACATATAGGCAGCGATACTACTGTCGGCAGCTGGCGTGGGCGCTACATATAGGCAGCGATACTACTGTCGGCAGCTGGTGTAGGCATTACATATAGGCAGCAATACTACTGTCAGCAGCTGTTGTGTGCGCGTTACATATAGGCAACAATACTACTGTCAGCAGCTGGTGTGGTCGTTACATACAGGCAGCGATACTGTCGGCAGCTGGTGTGGGCGTTACATATAGGCAGCGCTACTACTGTCAGCAACTGGTGTGGGCATTATGTATAGGCAACACTACTACTGTCAGCAGCTGGTGTGGGCGTTACATATAGGCAGCAATACTACTGTCAGAAGCTGGTGTGGGCGTTACATATAGGCAGCGATACTACTGTCGGCAGCTGGTGTGGGTGTTACATATAGGCAGCGCTACTACTGTCAGCAACTGGTGTGGGCGTTACATATAGGCAGTGCTACTGCTGTCGGCAACTGGTGTGGGCGTTACATATACTGTAGGCAGCTACTACTGTCGGCAACTGGTGTGGGCATTAGTTAAAATCAGCGCTATTACTGTTGGCAACTGGTGTAGGCATTAGGTATAAGCATCGCTACTACTGTCGGCAACTGGTGTGGGCATTAGTTAAAATCAGCGCTATTACTGTCGGCTACTGGTGTGGGCATTAGCTAAAAGCAGCGATATTACTGTCGGCAACGGGTGTGGGCATTAGGTAAAAGCATCGCTACTACTGTCGGCAACGGGTGTAGGCATTAGGTATAAGCAGGGCTACTATTATCAGCAACTGGTGTGGTTGTTATGTATAGGCAGCACTACTACTGTCGGCAACTGGTGTGGGCATTATGTATAGGCAGCACTACTACTGTCGGCAACTGGTGTGGGCATTATGTATAGGCAGCGATACTACTGTCGGCAACTGGTGTGGGCATTATGTATAGGCAGCACTACTACTGTCGGCAACTGGTGTGGGCGTTACATACAGGCAGCGGTACTACTGTCGGCAACTGGTGTGGGCATTATGTATAGGCAGCACTACTACTGTCGGCAACTGGTGTGGGCGTTACATACAGGCAGCGATACTACTGTCGGCAGCTGGTGTGGGCGTCACATATAGGCAGCGATACTACTGTCAGCAACTGGTGTGGTTGTTATGTATAGGCAGCACTACTACTGTCGGCAACTGGTGTGGGCATTACATATAGGCAGCGCTACTACTGTTGGCAGCTGGTGTGGGCATTACGCATCGCTACTACTGTCGGCAACTGGTGTTGGCATTAGTTATAAGCAACGTTACTACTGTCAGCAATTGGCGTGGGCATTAGGTATAAGAAGCGCTACTACTGTTGGCATCTGGTGTGGGCATTACGCATCACTACTACTGTCGGCAACTGGTGTTGGCATTAGTTATAAGCAACGTTACTACTGTCAGCAATTGGCGTGGGCATTAGGTATAAGAAGCGCTACTACTGTTGGCATCTGGTGTGGGCATTACGCATCACTACTACTGTCGGCAACTGGTGTTGGTGTTAGGCATCACTACTACTGTCAGCAACTGGTGTGCACATTAGTTTAAATCAGCGCTACTACTGTCGGGCACTGGTGTGGGCATTAGCTAAATGCAGCGCTATTAGTGTTGGAAACTGGTGTGGGCATACGGTAAAAGCAGTGCTACTACTGTCGGCAGTTGGTGTGGGCATTATGTATAGGCAGCACTACTACTGTCGGCAACTGGTGTGTGTGTTACGTATAATCAGTGCCAAGACTTTTGGCAACTGGTGCGGACAATATGTATAGTCAGCGATACTACTGAGGGCACAGTGGGCGTTTATGTTATGCAAAGCTACTACTGTGGACATTTTGGGGGAAATTTACTAAGATGTGAGTTGTATTTCACATGGGATGTTGCTATGGGCAACCAATCAGAAACTACTTCTCATTATTTTAGCACCTCCTAGAAGATAAAAGGTAGCATCTGATTGGTTGCCCGTAGCAACATCCCATGTGAAATACAACTCACATCTTAGTAAATTTCCCCCTTTGTGTATGGGCACTACTATGAAGTGTAATGTGAATAAAAGGCACTAGTGTCATATGAGCATAAAAGTGTGCAGCATATTGTGTGAGGGGAAATACAGCGTGTGGCATAATGTGTAAGCGCATCACAATGTGTGACATAATGTGGAATAGGCAGTACTGTGTGGCATTACCACGTGAGCCATAATGTGTAATGGCATTATGGTGTTATTGGTACTGTTATGTTGCCATGCCACTTACCCATGAAGCCACACCCCTATTTTTTGGCGTGCCCCAGTTCATGGGGCAGTCACAAATTCACTTTCTGGCACAGGGCACCAAAATGTCTAGTTATGGCACTGGTGCTGTATAATGTGAATAAGATGGTTTACTGTGTGACGTAAGTTGAAATGAGTGGCCTTGCCCCATCCACATCGTTTTTTTGTGTGCGCGGTCCCTTTGTAAATTAGGAGAGGGCGCAAATGTAAAGTTTGCAGGAGGGCACCGAACACCCTAGCACCGGCCCTGACCACAAATGGTTTTTCTAATGCATTTCATCACACAATCGTAGCCCCGTGCTGCCCCCCTCTCCACGCAGCATTTTACTGCGATTCGATGACCTGTGGGGTGATAGCAAAGCCGACATATTCAATTGTAATTTAATTTGGCTCCCCCTCCCCACAGGCCCGATAATCGCGGTAAAACGTCATGGAGGGGACGAATTATGTAAGAAGTCTAGTTACAACACTAAGCAACCACAAATTCTGCTGTTGCTGTGCTGCTTTTCAGGCTCTGAGTCCCAATATTTACAGTAAGTGCAAGTGTGTGTGAGGCAGCAATACAGCAGTTGTATTTACATATGGCGCCATTTTCATTCAGCCCAACAATGCGCCAAGATGGGGACACGCTAGCGTCTGAAACACTTGTGTGTCCCATTGCTGCGAATGTGGTGCACAAGTATCACGCACGCACGTCCCAATCTCAGCTAATGGTGCGTCGAGATGGGCAGACATGCCGCATTGTTGGGTTGAATGAAAACTGCTCCAACTGTAATTAAAATAAATAAGTATATATAGTGGGCCCCTACCTTTGTTTTAATACAGTATGTCACATATACTACAGCATTTTGAGGTGTATAACCGCTTTATTAAGGTGTTGTTTTCGCTGAGGGCACCGGGGCAGTAGTGTTGTGTCAGTGAAGTGCTGGACTACTTTCTAACATATATGTATCCACGCCACCATGTATTACCTTTAGTAAAGTTGTGGCAAGCGAAGGTGATCTAGTCAGATCGCTTAGAAAAGGGTCTGAAATTGCCCCATTAAGGTTTTAGGAGGGGAGCTCATGAACATGTTCCCCCTCCCTGAGAGGTGCTCTCCCTCCTCCCATTGTTCAGAATTATACATGGGCTGAAAACTTCATATACATATTTTTTAAGTATATGTATTCAAAGTAATCAGCCCTGTTTCCTGCAGTGTCCTCAGCTGAATTGTTTTGGCGGCGCAACACCTGTAACTAGGTGGAAACACGTGCATCTTTCAGCTTCAAGTTCGGCAGCAATACTGATGTAGTAACCCCGCCTACTGTTATGATGGCCATGCCCATTTTGATTTGGTGCCGCCCACATGAGGCCACTTCCAGAAATTTTCCAGGGCCACTTTTGGTCCCCAATCCGCCCCTGGGTACAGATGGTGTTGTAGGCCCAACGCGTTTCGTCAATAAATTGACTTCATCAGGGGCTTAGCGAACAATAAGTCAGCAAGACGTAAAATCACTGTAAATAATACAAATAGTAAAGTTCATTTATATGAACATAAAAGCAAGGAACAAATCATGGATGACAGTTATGATACGGAGTGGAGGACAGCGGAGAAGAAGAAATTATTGGTATGCCTTAATGTGCTCCTAAGGTAATAGGTAGCAGGCATGAGGATCTTAATAACGTTTTGTGACATCAAATGATTAGCATAGAAAAAGCTATAAAATAGTCCCAAGGGGTACAGAATCACCCATATTGTGTAGTCACCTAATATTGATAAAATTAATACCTTTTGCCGATTTAGCGGATCACATACAGTGTCCAGCAAATAGGGGAGTGAAACTCAATGCGAGACCTGAGTAGGTGGTGGGCGTTACTATAGGAAGGAATGTAAATATTAATAAAAATGCCCTGTGTGCACCTTCACCAGCACTTCTAGCTGGATGATTTCCAGTGAAGATATAAAGACTTACATATATGCCACAGGAAAGCTGCTATTACATCTGTCTAGGACCCAAAAAAGTCGTTCAACGCAGGTGTGTTTCAGTGGTGTGCCTTAATAGGAAATGGACATATCTATAGGATGAAATATGGATATTCAAATGATCATCTTTACCTATTCCCTTCACCTACACCTTTAACCGATAGGTGACAAACATACATATTTGAACTTACAGCGTCACAAGAATGAGTGCAAATGTGGTAATATAGTGGTCAACATCAGCTGTTCAATAGTATTCAGGTATGGTTCCTAAGACACTTCAGAACCTTTGAATAAATACAAAACAGTGTTTTACAAGCCATGAACTGGTATAGAACAATGACCCAAAGTCAAATGCCTTAGAAGGGTACTTACTTTTAGGAGTAAAACCGGAAGTGTACAGCCTGGGATCCAAAATCAGAATGAACTCCTATGAGAGAGGCAGCTATTTATGGAGCACTGGGAGTGTAACTACTTCCTGTTTCCCAAAACGTGCAGTGTGTGGCAATACGTGTATATACACGCTAAATGAGCATAGTATTTAAAGAACTGAGTAGGTCAATATGTAAACATACTAGGGCTTATTGCCGCTATATAATAGGGATAGAATACGCTGTTATAATCCCTAATTGAGCCGTGGAACGCGCAGCGTCTCCGTTGTGCGTTCCAAACGGGCGCCATATTGAACTGCGCCAACGTCAGAGCTCCTCCTCAGTAGTTAAAGGGCTAAGCTGCAGCTGGGCGGACGTTACCTCCGTGTGTGGATGTAACAGAGTTAGTGGAGCGCAATGCTTATATACGTGCGTTCCAAACAGGCGCCATCTTAGGGGGAACTTAATATGCTATATATGGATATTCACAGCGCAATTGTCCTTTAAATACAATATTATAAAATCGCGCAGCTACCAGTGTACTACCCTCATACACTAACACCAGGTATTATAAAATGAAAAAAATATACGGGGCTGATAATAATACGTGGAAAAGTGCCATATTAGTATATGTAGGTACTGTCAGAGAACTAATTCTATTAATATTTTTTTTTAAATTACTGTGCAAACCTCCTAATAATTATGTGGGGTGACACATGTATATGTGCATGGGTGCTGTGAATACATATAGAGGTGGCTAGATGGAGGTTAGATCCCTTCTAGAGCATATAAGTAAATTGCCAACATTGTGTTACCCTAAGCAACAAATAGTGATAATTAAAAAAGGTAAGGGGGTACAATGATAAATAGATATGGGGCTGGGGATCTCGAATAGTAAGACCAGTGAAGGCATGCTCATTTAGGTCATTGTCCCATTTACATCGAGATCTACCTATTAGTTTAGAATGGGACAGTATATAAACAGATATATTAGCAAAAGGGCATCACAATAAGTGCTAGAATGGAGCAGAGAGAAAGGCACCAGAAAAAGTCAAAGGATGAGAGCTGAATGAAAGCTACAATATCAACCCCTTCATTCAGTCCTCTGGGAGAGAGGGTATTCAGGGTATAGATCCAAAAACTTTCTTTTTTTATAAGTTCTTGACCCCTATTACCCCCTCTAGGGTTAACAGGGACTTTTTCCAAACATTTTAGGAAGTTGTGGAAAAAATGCTGCACAGTAAGAATGCTTTACAAAATAGAAGCATTAATAGTTTATGCTAATTAATTGAGAAAATGCAAATTCAAAGAACAAAATATAAATTGCCTTCAAAACTGCAGTTCTTCTAGGTGCACATGTAATTGGTGTTTGTAGGATTATATTGAAGTGTATGATTAACCAATCATACCAAACAGGTTATAATGATCATCATTTTTATATGTAGGTTGAAACAGAAACAGCTGTGTAGGAGGCTGTAAACTGGGTGGGGAACAGCCAAACTGCTGCAAAGGTCACAGGTCATACATCATGGCAAGACTGAGCACAGCAACAAGACACATGGTAGAGACCTGCATTCAGGCCCGGCGACAGGGGGGTCAAGGGGACACCTGTCCCGGGCCTCGATGTTTTGAGGGACCCCAAAGAATTTCTGCAGCAGTGTGACATGAGACACAGTGCACTAGTAGCAATTAATTAAAGCTAAGAGGATCATGTCTTCCGCCCCCCCCCCCCCCCCCCACCGGTCTGTCCGTCCGTCCCTCTAATTGCCCAGAGCCAGCAGTAGCCGCAATCTGTTATTGCAGGGAGACACCAGTCTGGCTCTGCCGCTTGCTGCTCCTGTCAAACTATATGACAGGCGAGCTGAAAGCGCAGTGCAGCGCCAACCCGGATACTATCCTGTAGCGCCTCCTGCCCGCGCTGTAAGTCCAAGGCTAGGAGGAGCTGCAGATGCACTTTCTCTTCCACTTCTGCTCATTGGTCGAGAAGTGGATAAGAGGGACACTGACACCCAGAGCTCTCCCCCCACCCCCCAGTGCCGCAGCTTCACCTATCTGCCAATGTGACAATGATTAATGGTGCTGAGCATCGGGAGCCAAGGCACACTGACTGCACAAGTGTGTAGTGCATTACTGGGAGTTGACTAAGTCCCATGAGACTTTGCACAAGAGGTCAGAGGCTGAGAGGCTTGTGCTGAGCTGATTGGTGGAGCTCATCAATGCTTCTCAGGCCCATGGAGGACATCAGCAGCCTCGTCATGGGAGGGTTTTTCATCAGAGGCCGCTAAGCCTGTGAGCCATTGACCAAGTTTATACTGCATTTACTTGTTTTGAAAGTGTAATATGCTCCTGTGCAGTTTGCGGCCAGTAATGACAAGAGGGAGCGGGCCCCCTGTCTAAAGTGACCAGAGCCCCTCAAAGGCTTAATCAGGCCCTGCTGGTCAGAAGCCAATAGGCCATACCTTTTTTGTTTACTAATATATAATTTTTTTTCTTTTTAGGTGGAACGGAATCAGGGGCAGGATGATGATACAGCTGTGAACGGAATCCGTTTACTTTGCTATTGCCCAGAGGACGTTAATCGTGTAGCTGTGTACTCCTCCTTCGCCCAGTAAGTGAGCAGTAGGCTCATATTTATGGGCACGCGTACAGTACTGTCACCTAGGCAGCGCAGCCTACCCCCGTCATTACCTTACACCAACTGTGAGGCTTGGGCAGTGGAAAATGCACCATAATGATACTTGGTACAGAATGTAGACATAAATTGACATTGGACCAACCTGATTTGCACCTTATTAAAGTCATTGCTCACATACCTGGCCTTCAGCCTGTCCTATCATCACCACCATCTTCTCTCTACAAGCAGCCACCCCTGTAACTGCCTATGATTTGCAGGAGCCGGCATGATTTTGGTCACAGGTCCTGTGCGCTAATTTTGGGGGTTGGGCTCCTGCAGTTACTGCGTGAGGACACGCAAATGTCAGCGACATCAGGATATGTATTGAGCATCCCACATCCTACCTGCTGCATGCAGTGACAATCGCAGATGCTTCCATAACCGGGCATGGTGCAACAGTGCGGCCATTGGGCCGACCCATATTAGTAGACCACTGAAGGTCGACCTCTGAAGGTCACAATGGATTAGGTCATCACATAAAATAGGTCGATATGAGATGGCCAAGGAAAAACGCTGACGTGCCGAAATACCCCCTTGGTCTCTTTAGAAGGTTTGATCACCTCATCAATAATGTGTCATTGTTTAGTATATTTGTTATGCGTTCATTTTCTTCTCCTACAATATATTGTCTGATTCTTTACGGTTTTGGGTCTGAGTTTTGAACAAATAAAATAAACTGTATCTTCACATGAAGAAGAAACGAGCCCGTTCCAGCGATGACCAACTTTGTCTCCGTCTTTATCTCCACAGATGGGGCAATTGGACTCTTACAATGAAATGTGTCAGCGGCCACATTGAGTCTTACCAATTAAAGGTGGAAGGGTATCAAGGTCCAGAAGATGACACAGCTGTCAATAACATTAAGGTGCTTTGCTCCAGTGGGGAGAAAATGGAGGGGGCCGGAACTCCCTGGGGGTCGTATGGTTCTTGGAGTAAGGTCTGCGAATTCGGAGTCTGTGGGATTCAAACCAAGGTGGAGCCGCCTCAGGGAGATGAAGACGACACCGCCCTTAATGACGTGAAGATGTTCTGCTGCGATGAATGATGATGAACCATGCCAAGCTCCTCAGTTCTGCATATGGTGGGAAGTCTACGCTTGCTCCAATTGCAGAACTTCCAGGTCCCCAAAAATAAACATAAGCCTCCATGTTTAATTACTATATGGTCATTTTATCCAACGTTGTGGAATGATAAAGTTATAATAACAGACCTAGAGGTGGATTTAAACCTCATGGACCATGATTTGGGGGCCCCCTCCTACAACCATCCAGAGCTCTATATGTCATCACTGGTATCCAGATGGCTGAAACAATGTCTAGATAAGTGTCAATAGGTTGACACCATAGGCAGAATGTAAGGCCGCCCAAGTTTGGTGGTGGTGTGGGAATGCCTTCAAACTTGGATGTTTTTTTTTAAAGGGGCAGTGACTTAGAAGGCATGGATTTGACTTGTAAGTGATTGCCCCTTTAAAAAATGTCCAAATTCATCCGGCATCCCACGCTGCCACCGAACTCGGGCGGAATTCCATTCCGCCCCATAGTTTCAACGTACATAGGTCTATATTGGTCTATATCGGTCTATATTGTAAAATGTTCGACACAAGCAAAATGTCGCAATGGCTGTGGTTTGTACGTCAAAAGGTCAACGTGAGTTTATCCAGTTTTGGTACTTGTGTAGTTTCGCGGCGCCACTGCCCGCAGATCGCATCGCATTGCACGCAAATCGCATGCGGTACGCGTCCTCCCGAACTGATCCTACTCCACTATCCACGTCGGCGTGGAGTTGGTTTTATAAAGTGTGGCGAGCGCGTGTATTGCGCGTGCGCACGCCATGCTTCGGACTTTTTTTACACGTCCCATCGCGGCACTCACCACGCTTTGGGCTAACATGGATGGTGGTGGTGTGCTAAATCGCATGCGATTTGCGTGTGATGCGATCCGCGGGCAGTGGCGCCGTGAAACGACACAAGTACCTGAGTTTGTTGAACAATTTTTGTACTTTTTCCATCCTTTGTCATCCACACGGATTCCGATTGGGATCGGTAAAGTGCGCCACGCGCAGCCAGGAGAGGAGTAAGACACTTGGCACAAAGCATGACGAGCGAAGGTGTCGACACCTTTTCATGTGTTGATCTCTCTTTTCCATTTCGACCTTTCAGTGTTGACCTTTTGGTGTTGACATTGTCGATCTAATACATCACAATCCAAAAAGTTGACTGACTGCAGGGTGAGCTGGCTCCCCTCGCACTGACTGTGGGGTGAGCCGGCTCCCCTCGCACTGACTGTGGGGTGAGCCGGCTCCCCTCGCACTGACTGTGGGGTGAGCCGGATCCCCTCGCACTGACTGTGGGGTGAGCCGGATCCCCTCGCACTGACTGTGGGGTGAGCCGGATCCCCTCGCACTGACTGTGGGGTGAGAGGGCATCCCTCGCACTGACTGCAGGGTGAGCCGGATCCCCTCGCACTGACTGCAGGGTGAGGGGGCTTCCCTTACACTAATGGGAGGGGATACGGTCATTAGGTCTACAGCAACTAGGTCGACAAGCATTGGGTTGACACCACTAGGTCGACAGGCAACAAGGTCGACATGGGTTTAGGTCGACAGGTCATGAGGTCGACACAAGCATTAGGTCGACAAGGGCAAGGTCGACAGTCAAAAGGTCGACATGGGGCTTTTCGTATACAACCACGTATCAGCTGTTCTGCGTGAGAGAACTCACACCTGCATATGTCACACCCATGGCGTGCCCAGTGCACACCCACAGCACATCCAGTACATGCCCAAAACACATCATAGTACATGCCCACAACACATCCAATACATGCCCATGGCATGCCCAATACGCACCCACAGCACATCCAGTACATGCCCACAACACATCCAGTACACGACCATGGCACATCCAGTACATGCCCAAAACACATCCAATACATGCCCATGGCATGCCCAATACGCACCCACAGCACATCCAGTACACACCCACAACACATCCAGTACATGCCCACGGCACATCCAGTACATGCCCAGAACACATCCAGTACATGCCCATGGCATGCCCAATACGCACCCACAACACATCCAGTACATGCCCACAACACATCCAGTACATGCCCACAGCACATCCAGTACATGCCCATGGCATGCCCAAAATGCACCCACAGCACATCCAGTACACGCCCAATCTCCATCCCATAGTTGTAAATTCCTTACAAAGGTCTCCAAAGGAACTTGTGTAATGTGCGCTAGGTGACATGAGGGAGATTGCTAGACTAATGAGGGAGAGAGGGAGATTGCTGCTATGTCAGGGAGTCTCATGCAGAATGCAGGAGGGGAGGTAACTATGATGTAACAGTGTAATGTGGGCTAGGTGACATGAGGGAGATTGCTAGACTAATGAGGGAAAGAGGGAGATTGCTGCTATGTCAGGGAGTCTCATGCAGAATGCAGGAGGGGAGGTAACTATGATTTAACAGTGTAATGTGGGCTAGGTGACATGAGGGAGATTGCTGGACTAATGAGGGAGAGAGGGAGATTGCTGCTATGTCAGGGAGTCTCCTGCAGAATGCAGGAGGAGAGGTAACTATGATGTAACAGTGTAATGTGGGCTAGGTGACATGAGGAAGATTGCTAGACTAATGAGGGAAAGAGGGAGATTGCTGCTATGTCAGGGAGTCTCTTGCAGAATGCAGGAGGGGAGGTAACTATGATGTAACAGTGTAATGTGGGCTAGGTGACATGAGGGAGATTGCTAGACTAATGAGGGAGAGAGGGAGATTGCTGCTATGTCAGGGAGTCTCCTGCAGAATGCAGGAGGGGAGGTAACTATGATGTAACAGTGTAATGTGGGCTAGGTGACATGAGGGAGATTGCTAGACTAATGAGGGAAAGAGGGAGATTGCTGCTATGTCAGGGAGTCTCTTGCAGAATGCAGGAGGGGAGGTAACTATGATGTAACAGTGTAATGTGGGCTAGGTGACATGAGGGAGATTGCTAGACTAATGAGGGAAAGAGGGAGATTGCTGCTATGTCAGGGAGTCTCTTGCAGAATGCAGGAGGGGAGGTAACTATGATGTAACAGTGTAATGTGGGCTAGGTGGCATGAGGGAGATTGCTAGACTAATGAGGGAAAGAGGGAGATTGCTGCTATGTCAGGGAGTCTCTTGCAGAATGCAGGAGGGGCGGTAACTATGATGTAACAGTGTAATGTGGGCTAGGTGACATGGGGAGATTGCTAGACTAATGCGGGAGAGAGGGAGATTGCTGATATGTCAGGGAGTCTCCTGCAAAATGCAGGAGGGGAGGTAACTATGATGTAACAGTGTAATGTGGGCTAGGTGACATGAGGGAGATTGCTAGACTAATGAGGGAAAGAGGGAGATCGCTGCTATGTCAGGGAGTCTCCTGCAGAATGCAGGAGGGGAGGTAACTATGATGTAACAGTGTAATGTGGGCTAGGTGACATGAGGGAGATTGCTGGACTAATGAGGGAGAGAGGGAGATTGCTGCTATGTCAGGGAGTCTCCTGCAGAATGCAGGAGGGGAGGTAACTATGATGTAACAGTGTAATGTGGGCTAGGTGACATGAGGGAGATTGCTAGGCTAATGAGGGAGAGAGGGAGATTGCTGCTATGTCAGGGAGTCTCCTGCAGAATGCAGGAGGGGAGGCAACTATGATGTAACAGTGTAATGTGGGCTAGGTGACATGACGGAGATTGCTAGACTAATGAGGAAGAGATGGAGATTGCTGCTATGTCAGGGAGTCTCCTGCAGAATGCAGGGGGGGGGGGTGGGGTAACTATGATGTAACAGTGTAATGTGGGCTATGTGACATGAGGGAGATTGCTAGACTAATGAGGGAGAGAGGGAGATTGCTGCTATGTCAGGAAGTCTCCTGCAGAATGCAGGAGGGGAGGTAACTATGATGTAACAGTGTAATGTGGGCTAGGTGACATGAGGGAGATTGCTAGACTAATGAGGGAGAGAGGGAGATTGCTTCTATGTCAGGGAGTCTCCTGCAGAATGCAGGAGGGGAGGTAACTATGATGTAACAGTGTTATGTGGGCTAGGTGACATGAGGGAGATTGCTAGACTAATGAGGGAGAGAGGGAGATTGCTGCTATGTCAGGAAGTCTCCTGCAGAATGCAGGAGGGGAGGTAACTATGATGTAACAGTGTAATGTGGGCTAGGTGACATGAGGGAGATTGCTAGACTAATGAGGGAGAGAGGGAGATTGCTGCTATGTCAGGGAGTCTCCTGCAGAATGCAGGAGAGGAGGTAACTAGGATGTAACAGTGTAATGTGGATTAGGTGACATGAGGGAGATAGCTAGACTAATGAGGAAGATTGCTGCTATATCAGGGAGTCTCCCGCAGAATGCAGGGGGGGAGGTAACTATGATGTAACAGTGTAATATGGGCTAGGTGACATGAGGGAGATTGCTAGACTAATGAGGGAGAGAGGGAGATTGCTGCTATGTCAGGAAGTCTCCTGCAGAATGCAGGAGGGGAGGTAACTATGATGTAACAGTGTAATGTGGGCTAGGTGACATGAGGGAGATTGGTAGACTAATGAGGGAGAGAGGGAGATTGCTGCTATGTCAGGAAGTCTCCTGCAGAATGCAGGAGGGGAGGTAACTATGATGTAACAGTGTTATGTGGGCTAGGTGACATGAGGGAGATTGCTAGACTAATGAGGGAGAGAGGGAGATTGCTGCTATGTCAGGAAGTCTCCTGCAGAATGCAGGAGGGGAGTTAACTATGATGTAACAGTGTAATGTGGGCTAGGTGACATGAGGGAGATTGCTAGACTAATGAGGGAGAGAGGGAGATTGCTGCTATGTCAGGGAGTCTCCTGCAGAATGCAGGAGAGGAGGTAACTAGGATGTAACAGTGTAATGTGGATTAGGTGACATGAGGGAGATTGCTAGACTAATGAGGAAGATTGCTGCTATATCAGGGAGTCTCCCGCAAAATGCAGGGGGGGAGGTAACTATGATGTAACAGTGTTATATGGGCTAGGTGACATGAGGGAGATCGCTAGACTAATGAGGGAGAGAGGGAGATTGCTGCTGTATCAGGGAGTCTCCCGCAGAATGCATGGGGGGAGGTAACTATGATGTAACAGTGTTATATGGGCTAGGTGACATGAGGGAGATCGCTAGACTAATGAGGGAGATTGCTGCTATGTCAGGGAGTCTCCCGCAGAATGCAGGAGGGTATGCAGCTATACAGTACTCACAACCTCTGCAGCGCCCTCTGGGTGCAGTTTTTCCATGTCAACCTATTGCTTGTGTAGACCTTTTGCCAGTTGACCAATAGTGGTCATTCTATTCCCTGTCGATCAAGTGTCGACCACACACCAGCTGCGCACACTTGTGATTGGGCTTGTCCTCGGCAGTCTGCAGGTGTATGTGGAGAATGAGCCCCACCAGGGTTAATAACTCACTGACAATATCTCGGCCCATTCCTGGTAATGATTAGTGTGTGCCGTGTATTCACAGCGAATGTCATTGTCACAGCACAGTGCGCATCAGGGTCATGCTGACCCACTATGGAAGTCATTGACCCCTTATTGCCCCATCTACTGTATAGTCACTCAGTTACTGTCTGATTCATAATGGGATACATACATTATATATGTGTTATGTATGTTCTCTGATACTACGTTATTGTGCATTTCATACCGTATTATTACCGGTCCATTCCCCATCTCCTACAGCAGTACCGGTCCATTCCTCTGCTGCAGTACCGGGTCCCTGACTCCTACAGCAATACAGATCCAATTCCTCTGCTGCAGTACCGGGTCCCTGACTCCTACAGCAGTACCGGGTCCCTGACTCCTACAGAAGTACCGGATTCCTGTCTCCTACAGCAGTACCGGGTCCCTGACTCCTACAGCAGTACCGGGTCCCTGTCTCCTACAGCTGTACCGGGTCCCTGTCTCCTACAGCAGTACCGGGTCCCTGACTCCTACAGCAGTACCGGGTCCCTGACTCCTACAGCAGTACCGGTCCATTCCTCTGCAGCAGTACCAGGTCCCTGAGTCCTACAGCAGTACCGGTCCATTCCTCTGCAGCAGTAGCGGATTCCTGTCTCCTACAGCAGTACCGGTCCTTTCCTCTGCAGCAGTACCAGGTCCCTGAGTCCTACAGCTGTACCGGTCCATTCCTCTGCAGTAGTACCGGATCCCTGTCTCCTACAGCAGTACCGGTCCATTCCTCTGCAGCAGTACTGGATTCCTGTCTCCTACAGCAGTAGCGGATTCCTGTCTCCTACAGCAGTATCGGTCCATTCCTCTGCAGCAGTACCATCTCCCTGAGTCCTACAGCAGTACCGGTCCATTCCTCTGCAGCAGTACCGGATCCCTGTCTCCTACAGCAGTAGCGGATTCCTGTCTCCTACAGCAGTATCGGTCCATTCCTCTGCAGCAGTACCATCTCCCTGAGTCCTACAGCAGTACCGGTCCATTCCTCTGCAGCAGTACCAGATCCCTGTCTCCTACAGCAGTACCGGTCCATTCCTCTGCAGCAGTACTGGATTCCTGTCTCCTACAGCAGTAGCGGATTCCTGTCTCCTACAGCAGTATCGGTCCATTCCTCTGCAGCAGTACCGGTCCATTCCTCTGCAGCAGTACCAGTCCATTCCTCTGCAGCAGTACCGGTTCCCTGTCTCCTACAGCAGTACCGGTCCATTCCTCTGCAGCAGTACCGGGTCCCTGACTCCTGCAGCAGTACCGGTCCATTCCTCTGCAGCTGTACCGGTCCATTCCTCTGCAGCAGTACCAGTCCATTCCTCTGCAGCAGTACAGGTCCATTCCTCTGCAGCAGTACCGGATTCCTGTCTCCTACAGCAGTAGCGGATTCCTGTCTCCTACAGCAGTACCAGTCCATTCCTCTGCAGCAGTACCGGTTCCCTGTCTCCTACAGCAGTACCGGTCCATTCCTCTGCAGCAGTACCGGGTCCCTGACTCCTACAGCAGTACCGGTCCATTCCTCTGCAGCAGTACCGGTCCATTCCTCTGCAGCAGTACCGGATTCCTGACTCCTACAGCAGTACCGGGTCCCTATCTCCTACAGCAGTACCGGGTCCCTGACTCCTACAGCAGTACCGGTCAATTCCTCTGCAGCAGTACCGATCCATTCCTCTGCAGCAGTACCGGATTCCTGTCTCCTACAGCAGTAGCGGATTCCTGTCTCCTACAGCAGTACCGGTCCATTCCTCTGCAGCAGTACCAGGTCCTTGAGTCCTACAGCAGTACCAGGTCCCGGAGTCCTAGAGCAGTACCGGTCCATTCCTCTGCAGCAGTACCGGATCCCTGTCTCCTACAGCAGTACCGGTCCATTCCTCTGCAGCAGTACCGGATCCCTGTCTCCTACAGCAGTACCGGTCCATTCCTCTGCAGCAGTACCGGTCCATTCCTATGCAGCAGTACCGGTCCATTCCTTTGCAGCAGTACCGGTTCCCTGACTCCTACAGCAGTACCGGTCCATTCCTCTGCAGCAGTACCAGGTCCCTGTCTCCTACAGCAGTACCAGTCCATTCCTCTGCAGCAGTACCGGTCCATTCCTCTGCAGCAGTACCGGTTCCCTGACTCCTACAGCAGTACCGGTCCATTCCTCTGCAGCAGTACCAGTTCCCTGTCTCCTACAGCAGTACCAGTCCTTTCCTCTGCAGCAGTACCGGTCCATTCCTCTGCAGCAGTACCGGTTCCCTGACTCCTACAGCAGTACCGGTCCATTCCTCTGCAGCAGTACCGGATTCCTGACTCCTACAGCAGTACCGGGTCCCTGTCTCCTACAGCAGTACCGGGTCCCTGACTCCTACAGCAGTACCGGTCCATTCCTCTGCAGCAGTACCGATCCATTCCTCTGCAGCAGTACCGGATTCCTGTCTCCTACAGCAGTAGCGGATTCCTGTCTCCTACAGCAGTACCGGTCCATTCCTCTGCAGCAGTACCAGGTCCCGGAGTCCTAGAGCAGTACCGGTCCATTCCTCTGCAGCAGTACCAGATCCCTGTCTCCTACAGCAGTACCGGTCCATTCCTCTGCAGCAGTACCGGATCCCTGTCTCCTACAGCAGTACCGGTCCATTCCTCTGCAGCAGTACCGGCCCATTCCTCTGCAGCAGTACCGGTTCCCTGACTCCTACAGCAGTACCGGTCCATTCCTCTGCAGCAGTACTGGTTCATTCCTCTGCAGCAGTACAGGTCCATTCCTCTGCAGCAGTACCAGGTCCCTGTCTCCTACAGCAGTACCGGTCGATTTTTTATGCGGCAACACCAGGTAACGGTCTCCTACAGCAGTACCGGCCCATTCCTCTGCAGCAGTACCGGATCCCTGACTCCTACAGCAGTACCGCTCCAATTTCTCTGCTGCAGTACCGGATCCCTGGCTCCTACAGCAGTACCAGTCCATTCCTCTGCTGCAGTACCGGATCCCTGTCTCCTACAGCAGTACCGGTCCATTCCTCTGCAGCAGTACCAGGTCCCTGAGTCCTACAGCAGTACTGGTCCATTCCTCTGCAGCAGTACCGGATCCCTGACTCCTACAGCAGTACCGGCCCATTCCTCTGCAGCAGTACCGGATCCCTGTCTCCTACAGCAGTACCGGTCCATTTCTCTGCAGCAGTACCGGATCCCTGTCTCCTACAGCAGTACCGGTCCATTCCTCTGCAGCAGTACCGGATCCCTGTCTCCTACAGCAGTACCGGCCCATTCCTCTGCAGCAGTACCGGATCCCTGACTCCTACAGCAGTACCGCTCCAATTTCTCTGCTGCAGTACCAGATCCCTGGCTCCTACAGCAGTACCGGTCCATTCCTCTGCAGCAGTACCGGATCCCTGTCTCCTACAGCAGTACCGGTCCATTCCTCTGCAGCAGTACCAGGTCCCTGAGTCCTACAGCAGTACTGGTCCATTCCTCTGCAGCAGTACCGGATCCCTGACTCCTACAGCAGTACCGGCCCATTCCTCTGCAGCAGTACCGGATCCCTGTCTCCTACAGCAGTACCGGTCCATTCCTCTGCAGCAGTACCGGATCCCTGTCTCCTACAGCAGTACCGGTCCATTCCTCTGCAGCAGTACCGGATCCCTGTCTCCTACAGCAGTACCGGTCCATTCCTCTGCAGCAGTACCGGGTCCCTGTCTCCTACAGCAGTACCGGTCCATTCCTCTGGAGAAGTACCGGTTCCCCTGTGTAGCCCAGGACTTACTCAGCGGCTGTGATAGAATCAGGCTGATCGGGGAGCGGAGCTGACATCACATGACTTCCCCTCACACACCTGGCCACGCCTGCGTATTCCCTGACACTCCCAGATAACAGTCGCTCACCATGTAATGATTCCCCAGTGTGTGCAGTGTGTGCGTAGCCCAGGACTTACTCAGCGGCTGCGATAGAATCAGGCTGATCGGGGGCGGAGCTGACGTCACATTACTTCCCCTCACACACCTGGCCACGCCTGTGTATTCCCTGACACTCCCAGATAACAGCCGCTCACCATGTAATGATTCCCCAGTGTGTGCAGTGTGTGCGTAGCCCAGGACTAACTCAGCGGCTGTGATAGAATCAGGCTGATCGGGGAGCGGAGCTGACATCACATGACTTCCCCTCACACACCTGGCCACGCCTGCGTATTCCCTGACACTCCCAGATAACAGTCGCTCACCATGTAATGATTCCCCAGTGTGTGCAGTGTGTGCGTAGCCCAGGACTTACTCAGCGGCTGCGATAGAATCAGGCTGATCGGGGGCGGAGCTGACGTCACATTACTTCCCCTCACACACCTGGCCACGCCTGTGTATTCCCTGACACTCCCAGATAACAGCCGCTCACCATGTAATGATTCCCCAGTGTGTGCAGTGTGTGCGTAGCCCAGGACTAACTCAGCGGCTGTGATAGAATCAGGCTGATCGAGGGTGGAGCTGATGTCACATGACTTCCCCTCACACACCTGGCCATGCCTGCGTATTACCTGACACTCCCAGATAACAGCCGCTCACCATGTAATGATTGCCCAGTGTGTGCAGTGTGTGTGTAGCCCAGGACTTACTCAGCGGCTGTGATAGAATCAGGCTGATCGGGGGCGGAGCTGACATCACATGACTTCCCCTCATACACCTGGCCACGCCTGCGTATTACCTGACACTCCCAGATAACAGCCGCTCACCATGTAATGATTCCCCAATGTGTGCAGTGTGTGTGTAGCCCAGGACTTACTCAGCGGCTGTGATGGAATCAGGCTGATCGGGGGCGGAGCTGACGTCACATGACTTCCCCTCATACACCTGGCCACGCCTGCGTATTACCTGACACTCCTAGATAACAGCCGCTCACCATGTAATGATTGCCCAGTGTGTGCAGTGTGTGTGTAGCCCAGGACTTACTCAGCGGCTGTGATGGAATCAGGCTGATCGGGGGCGGAGCTGATGTAACATGACTTCCCCTCTTACAAATGATGCATTGTTCTGGTGGCCAAGGGACAACAGTAACAGCGACCAATAATGGTATGTCAATGACAGCAGCCAAGTTGAATGTGATGTCTGTAGAATTAAGGAGTCTACAAAAGGGTCTACAATGACGTGATTAAGCACGAACCGTGTCATCTGCCCTCTCGTACCACCATTTGTCATCTGCAAGTGATCGCCCATGGGGATCGAGGGGTGGCCAGGAACACCATCTGGTTTCTTGGAGCATTCTGGTTAATCTAACCAGGGGCATATGAAAGTCCGAGGGGGCCTGTGTGCGATGGGCAACATCCTCTCAACGTTCAAATAACCCATCCATGTCCTCCCCGAGCCACACATCTCACCTCGTGCGTCTCACATTCTCTGTGGTGCCACCTTTCAGGTGAAATGTGAAAAGGAAAGTCTTTGCTTTCACCGGGCATTGCTGTCTTCCCATAGATGTCACTGGGAAACTGGAACCATGGAAGCGCTTAGATCTTCTTGATGGAGGTCAATATAATCTTATATGCTCCGATAGATCTACACCAACAGTTTGGTCATAATACCTCTCTGCATAATGGGCCTGATTCAGATGGGATTAGACAGTGCTGGATAGTGATGCAGACTCCTCCTGCTTCAGTAGTGATCTCACCTATGTCCGAGGCGTGGCACCAGACCACAGAGTCACAATCAGGCGGTTTGCATCACCAATGATGTCGTCACAGGGGCCGGGGGAAGTCTCTGTGCAACCATGAAGTTCTTTGGACTTTTCCTTCCCCCTAAATGGGGAGACAATGCTCCTCCATTTTGACCAAAGGCCCTCACCACCCCCAAATGACCATTGGTACTTTGCGCATCAGTTCTGTCCACATCTGAATTAGTCCCAATATCAATGATTTAACCTAAGAGGTTGATCAAACAAAAACATCTCTCCGTGGAGTTTGCCAATGTTTAATCTGGCCCATGGCCTGGCCACCTCGTCCATAAATAGCTGCCTGGCCGCTCTGTCACCGTTCCAGAACACAATGCCGCTTATCGCTACAGTGCTCACCCTCCTGGCCCTGTGCTCCCCCGGGTTTGGGGAGTGGGCTGAATATTTTATCACCACTCAGAATGGCGGAAGATGGGGAAACTGGGGCCCGGTTGAGTGGTGCCCACCTGGTTCTAAAGCCAAAGCAATCGCTCTTAAGGTAAGCCAACGGTGGATGCCTGTGTTACTTGGGAGATGATACAGTGTGATGGTAATGAGGGAGAAAGCAGAAGATAGACCTAAGGAACAATGACAAGAACATGTGATGGACATTAGCATCTCAGGTGGTTATGGAGCTAGACCACACTTGCACAACGAATCGGCCACTTCCGGAGAGGGTGAACCCTTGGACGGCAGAGGTTTGCGGTGAGCAGCCCATAGGCTACAGTAGGCTATGACACAGATTTAAGCCGATATGAAGAAGGCTTTTGCCATCTGTATATCGATAAATCGGGCAGCGTCGCATAGGGCAGGTATGGGTAGGAATGGAGGGATCAAAGCAGGTGTCAGAGATGCCTACTGCGGTCCCTTCTTCATACATTGTAAGGATACTTAACCAATCAGATTATGTCTATCATTTTCTAGGATGCAGTAGATAAATGACAGAATCTGGTTGCGATGGGCAAATTTTCATATTTAAAAGTAAAATTATCCCTAAACCCCAAAAATAGGTGTTTTCGGGGAACCAGCTGTAAACATTATTTGATAAATGCGCCCCGATATCTCCTGATAATGGATTAAACCAATGTGTCCCAATCAGTAGGGTAGTACAATTAGCATGTTCTACTGTAGTAGGTAATTATTCGCTTCCAGCTGGTGTACAGGACACATTATAGCTGCACTTCTGTTGTGTCTATAAATGATGGATACAGAGGGGGATATTTACTAAGATGGGATTTCCATTTCACATGGGATGTTGCTATGGGCCAAAATCCCCTGCAGGGTCATATACACACTGGCCCCCAACACCACCCACCCCCTTTGTAGTGCCTTATACACACTGCCCCCCTGTAGTGCCTTATACATACTGCCTCCCCTGTAGGGCCTTATACATACTGCCTCCCCTGTAGTGCCTTATACATACTGCCCCCTGTAGTGCCTTATACATACTGCCCCCTGTAGTGCCTTATAACTAATGTCCCCTGTAGTGCCATACATATCCTGCCCCCCCCCCCGGTAGTGCCTTATATATACTGCCCCCCCCCTGTAGTGCCATATACTTAATGCCCCCCCCCCCCATGTAGTGCCATATACATACTGCCCCCCTGTAGTGCCAAATACTTAATGCCCCCACATGTAGTGCCATATACCACTTTTTTCCACATACTTTCTGGTCCTACGGAAATTAGGACTTCTGGTGACACGGTTTAAATTCTGAAGTGTTCTCTTAGATGTTATTTTGATGTAATATAATTATTGCAGTCACTATTTTCACTTTCACTATAGTGCCATGTACATACTGCCCCCCATAGTGCCATGTACATACTGCCCCCCCATAGTACCATATACATACTGCCCCCATAGTGCCATATACATACTGCCCCCCATAGTGCCATATACATACTGACCCCATAGTGCCATATAAAACGTAGCGTAGCCGGGCGCCCTGATAATATGCAAGTACCCCATATACATAATTCCTCCAATAGTGCCATATACCTACTGTCCCCGTAGTTCCATATACATCCATATACATAATGCCCCCAATAGCACCATATACCTATTGCCCACATAGTGCCATATACATACTGCCCCCATAGTGCCATGTACATACTGCCCCTATAGTGCCATATACATACTGCCCCCATAGTGCCATATACATTCTGCCCCCCATAGTGCCATTTGCATACTGCCCCCATAGTGCCATATACGCACTGCCCCCCATAGTGCCATATACCTACTGCCCCCATAGTGCCATATACATACTGCCCCCCATAGTGCCATATACATACTGCCCCCATAGTGCCATGTACATACTGCCCCCATGATGCCATGTAGATAATGCCCCCATAGTGCCATGTACATACTGCCCCCCATAGTACCATATACATACTGCCCCCATAGTGCCATATACATACTGCCCCCCATAGTGCCATGTACATACTGCCCCCCATAGTGCCATGTACATACTGCCCCCCATAGTGCCATGTACATACTGCCCCCCATAGTACCATATACATACTGCCCCCATAGTGCCATATACATACTGCCCCCCATAGTGCCATATACATACTGCCCCCATAGTGCCATATACATACTGCCCCCCATAGTGCCATATACATACTGCCCCCATAGTGCCATATACATACTGCCCCCATAGTGCCATATAAATACTGCCCCCATAGTGCCATATACATACTGTCCCCATAGTGCCATATACATACTGCCCCCATATTGCCATATACATACTGCCCCCATAGTGCCATATACATACTGCCCCCATAGTGCCATATACATACTGCCCCCCATAGTGCCATATACATACTGCCCCCCATAGTGCCATATACATAATGCCCCCATAGTGCCATGTACACACTGTCCCCCATAGTGCCATATACATACTGCCCCCATAGTGCCAAATACATACTGCCCCCCATAGTGCCATTTACATACTGCCCCCATAGTGCCATGTACATACTGCCCCCCATAGTACCATATACATACTGCCCCCATAGTGCCATATACATACTGCCCCCCATAGTGCCATATACATACTGCCCCCCATATTGCCATATACATACTGCCCCCATAGAGCCATATACATACTGCCCCCCATAGTGCCATGTACATACTGCCCCCATAGTGCCATGTACATACTGCCCCCATAGTGCCATGTACATACTGCCCCCATAGTGCCATGTACATACTGCCCCCCATAGTGCCATATACATACTGTCCCCATAGTGCCATATACATCCATATACATAATGCCCCCAATAGCACCATATACCTATTGCCCCCATAGTGCCATATACATACTGCCCCCATAGTGCCATATACATACTGCCCCCCATAGTGCCATATACATACTGCCCCCCATAGTGCCATTTGCATACTGCCCCCATAGTGCCATATACATACTGCCCCCCATATTGCCATATACATACTGCCCCCATAGAGCCATATACATACTGCCCCCCATAGTGCCATATACATACTGCCCCCATAGTGCCATGTACATACTGCCCCCATAGTGCCATGTACATACTGCCCCCCATAGTGCCATATACGTACTGCCCCCATAGTGCCATGTACATACTGCCCCCATAGTGCCATGTACATACTGCCCCCCATAGTGCCATATACATACTGTCCCCATAGTTCCATATACTTATTGTCCCCATAGTGCCATATACATCCATATACATAATTCCCCCAAAAGCACCATATACCTACTGTCCCCATAGTTCCATATACAAACTGCCCGCATGGTGCCATATACATCCATATACATAATGCCCCCAATAGCACCATATACCTATTGCCCCCATAGTGCCATATACATACTGCCCCCATAGTGCCATGTACATACTGCCCCCATAGTGCCATATACATACTGCCCCCCATAGTGCCATATACATACTGCCCCCCATAGTGCCATGTACATACTGCCCCCATAGTGCCATATACATACTGCCCCCATAGTGCCATATACATACTGCCCCCCATAGTGCCATATACATACTGCCCCCCATAGTGCCATATACATACTGCCCCCCATAGTGCCATATACATACTGCCCCCCCATAGTGCCATATACATACTGCCCCCCATAGTGCCATATACATACTGCCCCCCATAGTGCCATATACGTACTGCCCCCCATAGTGCCATATACATATCAAGACACTTGATCTTTGATAAAGCCGCCGATAGACGTAGCCGGGGAAACGCGTCAGTCTGCCCACTTTTATCCATCCAAAGCCGGCAGGCACGTAGGAGTCTGACTTGAACCTGAACTGATGTCTTTTTAAAAACAAGGTACTCTGGCATTTATCGGCTCATTATAGCCAACACTTCAGCACTATCCCTCGAATTGGATACACTGTTATAAACATGTATTAAGTGACTGAATGCAGTGAACTATTCATCGACTTTTTTTACTAGACACAAGGAAACCCCCTTGATTCCTGATTTTACAGCCTGCTTTTCAAGTCTTTTTTAATTCATATATATTTTATTTTTATTTTTATTTTTTATATATTTTTTACCAATATTGTTGTTGTATCGGCCGGTACATATAAATGATTAAATCTAATTATATCTATTGTTCCTTATATGTATGTCCTATTAATGAATTAATATAAATGTTTTATTAACTATATTTTATTTGACTGGCTTTTATTATTACTTATTTATCACTTTTCAATATCACACACACCTACTTTCATTGTTTCACCTTGATAAAGCTGGCGTTAGTCCAGTGAAACGCGTTGGTGGTGCTGCTTCACTTTTCTGGATCCAGGGTGTTTTTTGAATAATCCTCTACCCATTTACCTGACCACAAGGTCCCCACTTTTTTGGAAACTCCTCAGCCACGCATCTCCAAATGTGGATACAAAATACGGTGAGGTAGAAGGTAGGCTCCAACACCAGCCTCTCCCTCAGCCGATTTATAAGACCTTCAATTGCTGTGTTTCCCTGGGATTTCCTCTACAAATTGGGACTAAAGAGTGTGTGGAAATTGCAGGTCACAACAACCCTGACTGTGGACAATCTTAACCACGTGAGATCTGGATGATTAATCCTCCACCTTTCATATATATATACCAGTGTTTTTTGCATATCATTTTATTGTGAATGTTCTTCATTCGATTTGCACTTTTTATTAAATTTGTATTTTTTAAATGCATTGATTCACCCATCATTAATTCCCAGCGCTGCTTTCTGCGGTTTTGATTTCATTATTGTATCTATCTTGTCTTGTTTCTAGGGATTGGTTATCCCACAGAGTTAGCAGCTGGAACTCCGTCTATCTAGGAGTTAATATAGGGGTATCTTAATATAGCGCTCATTAACTTTCTGTTGTCTATTACCAGGGTACCCTGCTTATTTTTTAGTGGCCCAATATTTTCCTTCATTAACCGTTTCCCGTTTATATAACTGTAGAATGTTTTGTGATTTGATTTGCTATCTGCGGCCATTTTACGTTCAGTCTCTAATTTAGCCATCTTGATTGTATTTTTACATTTCTTATTACGTTCTTTATATGTGGCAAATGATTCGGGTGTCCCATCTTGTTCAAATGTTTTGAACGCCCTCCTTTTTTTAACTATTTCAAATTTGACTTTGCTGTTAATCCCCATAGGTTTCATTCTGATGTTTGTTCTTTTATTTACCTTAGGAATATATTTATCAGTGCCCTCTAGCAGTATTTTTTTAAAAGTTTTCCACCTTTTAGTAGTATCCGTACCTCTAAATAATTCCTTCCAGTTTATATACTTTAATGACTCCTCAAATTTACCAAAATTTTATTTTCTAAAATCTAAGGACCTAGTTGCTCCTATATAATTATCTTTGTTAAAACTTAAATAAAATGTGCTCATATTGTGATCACTGTTCCCCGATGTCTCCCTTATGGTTATGTTAGTAAGAATGTCCCGGTTGTTGCTTCTCAAGTGATCCAGGATATTGTTGTTTCTGGTTGGACAATAAATTGATACAAATATTGGTCATTTAGGGCATCCAATAAAACATTTCCCTTAGCGGTACTACTTGACCTATTTCCAATTTCATTCTGGGTAGTTAAAGTCACCCATAATAATAATGTCCCCAAAGCTGGCCGCTTTTCCCACCTGTAGCAAGAGGTCTTTTTCCTCCTCCGTATTTATGTTGGGTGGTTTATAACATGTTCCTACTATAAGTTTTTTTAGCCCCTTTAATATTACCTGTGATTTCTACCCATACCGATTCTACTGACTTCATTGTGTTCTCGTATATGTCTTCCCTTATGTATGGTTTTAAGGATGGTTTTACATATAAACATACCCCCCTCCCCTTCTACCTAATCTATTTTTTCTAAACAGACTATAACCTTTTATGTTAGCCTCCCACTCATGTGATTCGTCCCACCAAGTTTCGGTAATACTGTACCTATGAGATCCAAAACTAGGGTCTCCCCCATTTTACTAGTTACACTCCTAGCATTCAGATAAAGGCATTTCAGATCTTGTTTTTCCTTCGCCCTTTTGTTACCTGTTACATTTGCGAAGGTTCCTGGAATGGTAAATTAGTATTGTGCACAATACTTGTGTTTGGTTTGTTTGATTCTCATACATCTTTCTTTTGCATTGCTCCCCTCTTTCACCCTTCCCTTTGCTTCCTCCACGGCGTAGCTGTCTTTGCCCTCTATTCTACACTCATTTATTGGTCTACGGTTTCTAACTATTCCATCCCCCAAACCAACTAGTTTAAAATCTCCTCCAACCTTACCACCATTCTACCCCCAAGAACCACTGCCCCCTCCTCATTCAGGTGCAATCCGTCATGGCAAAAGTGATGGCGCATGACCGAGAAGTCTGCCCAGTTCTCTAGGGACTGAAATCCCTCCCTCCTGCACCAGTCTTTGAGCCACCCGTTAACTCCCTAATCTCCCTCTGTCTCCCTGGGCTAGATGTCCTTTCCCTGAGTTTATTGCCTAAATCCCTTTAAGTATTTTTTGAGGACATCCCATCTACCAATAACTATGACCTTGGTGCCAACATGCACCAAGACCGCTGGGTCTTCACCAGCCCCTCCCAATAATCTGTCCACCCAGTCCACGATATGACGTTCTCGAGCACCCGATAGACAACAGACTGTACATAAGCGTGTAGTCCCGATAACATGTTAGCCCTATTCCCTTTCCTAATAATTAAATCCCCTACAACAACAATCTGTCTTGGGTCATTCCTCTCTGAATTACCCTCCCCACCAGAGGGGGTATTTCTCTGGTTGCTGGTTCTGCATCCATTTGGGTGTATCTACTAGGGTTGGTAGTTCAGAACTTGCCTGTCACTTCCTCTGGCATCTATTCCCCCTAGACCCCCTAACTGTTACCCAACTACCAATTCTCTCTTCCTCGCTTGACTCAACCTCTGACCCCCTCAGGGCCCCCTGTTCCTCTATTGCAGCGATGGTAAGCTGCAAACTTTGCTTGAGGTTCAATATCTCCCTCATTATTGCAATGTGTTGCTCTAGATCCTTGACCTTGGCTTCCAGAGCAATCGCCTGCTTGCATCTGGTACAGACATATTCACCTTTAAACAAAATGTCCATAGGTAAATGTGTATGTACAACTTTTTAGACTATATTACAGTTTTTTGTTGTATGTTTCCTAATCTATCTCATCGCTATTCTTAGGTGGAACCAAATCAGGGATCCGGTGATGATACTGCAGTGAATGGAATCCGTTTATATTGCTATGACCAAAGTGACAACTATAGAGCTGTCATAAAGTCCGCTGAGTCTGAGTGAGTAAAGAGCAGTCTTGTGTTCCAGATATGCAGAGATGTTCCTGTTAGAGGCCAACAACTCTCACGTTCCACCGCTGGCTTGTTTTACCCTATAGAATACTTTTGGTTTCTTTATCTAAAGAGCTCCAAAGGATCACTCTCCGTCCCCTGATTATTGTGTGTCATGTTGAAGGTGGAGAATACTACTGCTCCTCCAGGGAGACCTCATTCCCTGTACCAAGATGGCCACTGAGGCTGATACTGACTATGTGGGACCATCTTGTATTCTGTGTGATATTGCCATAGTGGGAGATAATAGTCTTCCACTTAGAGAGGAGGAATACAGGAGGCAAGAGAGAGAGGAGGAATAGAGGAAGACGGGAGAGAGGAAGGAGGAAAAGAGGAAGACAGGAGAGAGAGAGAGAGGAAGAATAGAGGAGTCAAGAGAGAGAGGAGGAATAGAGGAAGACGGGAGAGAGAAAGGAGTAATAGAGGAAGGCAGGAGAGAGGAGGAATAGAGGTAGACGGGAGAGAGAAAGGAGTAATAGAGGAAGGCAGGAGAGAGGAGGAATAGAGGTAGACGGGAGAGAGAAAGGAGTAATAGAGGAAGGCAGGAGAGAGGAGGAATAGAGGAAGACGGGAGAGAGAAGAGGAATAGAGAAAGACGGGAGACAGAGAAGGAATAGAGGAAGACAGGAGAGAGGAAGGAGGAATAGAGGAAGATGGGAGAGAGAAAGGAGGAATAGAGGAGGCAAGAGAGAGAGAAGGAATATCAGAAGATGGGAGAGAGAGGAGGAATAGAGGAACATAATAGAGAGGGGAGGAATTGAGGAGATGAGAGAGAGGATGAATAGAGAAAGACGAGAGAGATGAGGAATAGGGGAGACAGGAGAGAGAGAGAGAGAGAGCAAGAGAGAGATGAATAGTGAATACAGAAGAGAGATGAAATGGGGGAGATGGGATAGAGAGGAAGGAGGAATAGAGGAAGACAGGAGAGAGAGGAGGAATAGAGGAAGATGGGAGAGAGAGAGAGGAGGAATAGAGGAAGATGGGAGAGAGAGGAGGAATAGAGGAAGATAAGAGAGAGGACGAATAGAGAAAGACAGGAGAGACGAGTAATATTGGGAGAAAGGAGAGAGATGAATAGTGAATACGGAAGAGATGAAATGGGGGAGATGGGATAGAGAGGAAGAATAGAGAGAAATCTGGGCCATAGTGGGAGATAATAGTCTTCCAATTAGCATCAGAGACAGGTACATAGGCATCTAACACCCATACACACACAGGCACACACACACGCACACATGCACACACACACACACAATCGTGATGGAGGGAAGGGCATAGAGAGAAACAGGTAGAATAGGCAGGGGAGAGAGGAGGAATAGGTGGAAATAGGAGAGAGGAGGAATGAGGGAGATAGGGAGAGGGTGAAAGGGGAGATGGGAGAGAGAGGAAGAATGGAAAAGATGGGGGAGATAGAGAGAAGGAACATGGGAAATGGGGGAGAATAAGGATAGTGGGAGAATGGAGAGAGGAGGAATAGGGGAAGACATGAGAGAGAGAGAGAGACAGAGATAGACAGAAAGAAAAAGAGAGAGACTTTGAGAGAGAGAGAAAGAAAGAAAGAAAGAAAGAAAGAAAGAAAGAAAGAAAGAAAGAAAGAAAACGAGAGAGGGATAGGAGAAAAAAAGACCTGACTGTAGTAACAACAATCAACAATACAAGTATTCCTCTTAGTGGGGGTTCTCAAGTGTGGCCACATTTGTATTGTTTTCGCAGCTGACCATCACCCTGCAGCAGCGCATTTCTCCCATCCCATCCTACTGCATCAGGCATCATTTGCTCTAGCCTAGTCCAGTTTTTATATAGTTCCTTGCTGCACAGCATGGGGCCAGATTGCAGGGGCAAAACTATTACCTCCAGGGGCCAGCCAAGACAGGGGGCTATTGCATTTTACTCTATTAGCTATAGGACATTTCTCTGTCTCGGCCCGGGACCTCAGTACTGGCAATCCCCCAAGATAGCGGCCCTGTACAGTGGATCCCCCTGACCCTGCAGTTACAGAGAGCAGGTGAGAAGTTCCCAGATCCGTCTAGCGCGGCTCTGTGTTGTGCATGCACCGCCGCTACCGGCATCCTCGTCAGCGTAATATGACACATGACCATGATATTCATAAGGGAACCTAGGACCCACCTTAATCCATCATTGTTTTGGGCAGTGGCCTACTAGAGGGTGATCACCTTGGAAGAGCATCGTTCCATGTTAAATTTTTGGAGTAATTGTCAAAGTTGTCACACCACTATAACCTCGGAAATGCCCCATCTTTGCTCAAACCAGAAACTGCCCTCTACCAACGCTGACCATCTTTATCTTCTTGTCTTTGCAGATGGGGAACATGGGGTGATATTGTCAAATGTAACAGTGGCTACATTGAGTCCTACTCAGCCAAAGTAGAGGAAAGCCAGGGTGATGGAGATGACACAGCTCTGAACAGCATCATCGTGCAGTGCTCCAACAGCCAACAACTGGAGGCTCCCGGAAGCCCTTGGGGAACATTCGGAGCTTGGAGCAAGGCTTGCAAGTTCGGTGTCTGTGGCATTAAGACCAGGGTGGAGCCATCTCAGGGGAATGGAGATGACACCGCCCTTAATGACTTGGAGATGCATTGCTGTTGTGAGTGCTAACAGCCTATCTCATATTATGGTGGGATGATGTTCTGGGATGTTCCAGATGTTCAAAATTAAATAAAAGCCTTAACACAAATAATATAACGGCATTTCAGAACAAATTGTTGAATAGAAATATATTCAGAATCAGCTTTATTTGGGCAGCTATACTTGCGTATACTGTACTAGGAATTTGGTTTGCATTGCTGTGCAACAGCCAGGTAGGTAACAAGAAAGCCAGGGGCAAACGCAGCGATATATATAACGCGTACAGATAGCTATACACTAGATCCATTTTGGGGTGGGTGGTGGACAAGGACATGGGAGACACGGGGAACATATTTAGCTGAGCACAGCACCCATCCAGCCTTCAGAGGTGCCACTTGGTCATTGCACAGTGACGTAACAAGTAAACAGTGACACAGTACAGAAAAACAGATACATATTTATTTATTATTTATTTATTAACAGTTTTTTATATAGCGCAACATATTCTGTTGCTCTTAAACAGTGATAGAACAAACTAGGTATTTACAATCAAAGGTAGGAGGGCCCTGCTCGCAAAGCTTACAATCTATGGGGAAATATGCTTTAGTTCCACCAGAATGCAAAGGTTCCCGGTGTGCTGTAAGATACGGTGATCCAGCAGTTTGGCCAGGGGTCAGGAGTATGTGTGACAGTGCCCCTGTATGGTGTGGTGCAAGATGGCGTACCTGGACTCTGGACTTGCCGGCTTCGGATCTTCACGGCCTCTTCTTGGAAGAACCTGTGACAGGGAATGGCACAACCCAAGGAGGACCCACAGAAGCGACGCTACTACAATTAGCAGCAACAAAGATTTATAAAAAAAAAAAAAAAAAGATACTCGTACCGGTTGCTGCAGTGCATTTACACATATATAACCATCAAGAAAAGGTGTAACATGTAAACGTTCAATTTAAGGCATTAAAGAGATAACGATTGCAAATAGAATGACATCATGGTGATAAAAATACAAAAGAGAAGAGACATTAAAGAGAATAATATTACATCACTAAGACACTATACTGCATATATAACACTATCACAAAATATCCGACCGACAGGTGGCGCTATGCACCCTGTGTGTACTGAACTGTAGTCCCTGGTGCAAAACAGTCACTGCACTTGGAGAAAGGTCCCGCGACGGAAATCCTCACAAGAGAGAATAGTCCCTAGCTTAGTGTGCACACTAACTTGTGTAGAACATAAAAGGTTAACAATCCTCTCAAGAGGGACAAGCAAGCCACCTGTTTTAGGGTGACTTCTTGTAAGGTATTGGAACTATCCGTGCTGCAGTAATAAACAGGGTACAGGATGTCAGTCACTAAAGTGGACCTCCAATGATGTGTGCTGTCAGGAGGGGATAGGACTTCAGGGGGTACCCCTGCTGGGGTGCGGGCTTGCTGTTGGGGTATAGGGCTCCCCGGTACCTTAGTTCTGGTGCCAGCTCCTGCTGGTAATGACTCTTGGCCTCTGCTGCTCTGTGGGGCTGTCCTCTGAGTGACTCCCAGATGGGTTGCAGTGTCCCTCTCTGCCTAGTTCTGTGCTGTAGGTCTCTGCAGTCATCCCTTCACATGGTGCTCACCCCTTCTTCTGGTCAGCAGTGCAGGCTGTCAATCACTGCTGGGTCCTCACTCCCTGCGCTGCCCAGTCTCAGGTGTGTGCTTCTCTCTGCACAGCATCTCTGTCTGCATGCTTCCTGGCTCAGGATACAAGCTCTTCTCCCCTCTGCACACTTTCTCTCTCTCTCTCACACTGCTGCTGGGATCACCTCTGACCTCCCAGCTTCCTGTCTCATGTCCAGGGGAGCTGGGACACTAGCTGACTCTGTTAACCCCTCACAGACCTGCAGCTTCCACAAGCAAAGGAGGTTTTCCTCTGAGCAGCATTGGCTGCAATTAAAATCTCTTTGGGGGCACAAGAGTACACCAGGGGTGGACTGCCACATATGGAGAATGTGAAAAAGAAAGAGTGGATATGTGTGGCCTGTACAGTGGGGATGTGATTAGATAGGAACGGTATATGAAGGTTAAGTGACTGGTTCTGGAATTTGATAAGCTTGCCTGAAGAGGTGAGTTTTCAGGGAACGCTTGTAGGTTTGGAGACTGGAGGAGAGTCTTATTGTGTGTGGGAGAGCACCTTGTCTTATTTTGAATTAAGAGAAGATATGTATGTTGGTGTAGTTTGGTTTATTGCTTTGTGTGTGAGTAAAATAATTTTGTATTGAATACGGTTGAATACAGGTAACCAATGAAGTGACTGACAGAGTAGCTTTGCAGACGATGAGTGTCTGGCTAGGAAGATTAGCCTTGCAGCTGCATTCATAATGGACTGTAGTGGTGAGAGTCTGTATTGGGGACGGCCAATAAGGAGACTATTGCAATAATCAATGCGTGCGATGATGAGAGCATGGATTAGAGTTTTTGCAGTGTCTTGTGTAAGGTCAGGGTGAATTTTGAATATGTTTTTTAGGTGCACGTGGCATAATTTCAAGACAGATTGAATGTGGGGTACAAAGGAAAGCTCAGAGTCAAGGATAGGGGTGGGGAACCTTTTTTGTGCCAAGGGCCGTTTGTATGGGGAAAAAATCCTTCGGGGGCCATATGTAAAAAATTCTCTTACAAATTGTCCTTCTGCAGCCGTTCCACGCACCGGCGGCTGCCACTGAATAGGACTGACAGTCTCCCGCTGCTGTTGATTAAGACGAATCTCGCGAGAACTACCGACCTCTTGCGAGAATTCACCTGTACTCGACTCCCAGCAAGTGTATTTTAAAAGGACGCCACAGAAAAGGAACTAATAACCATAAACACCGCAAATACAGTAGTACAATTTAAACATGCTTGGGATAAGCATATTGATATCCTTACAAAAAAATAAGGATCAAATATGGTTTGAGGTAACATGTTTAAAAAAAGGGGCAGACTAGATGGGCCAAGTGGTTCTTATCTGCCGTCAAATTCTACGTTTCTATGTTTCTATGTTTAAACACTTAAGAGCTGAGATCCAAGTTAAAGTGTGCACAAGTGTTATATAAGCTAAACACCAGCAGAGGTCAATAGTGTTCTCCAAGGACACATAATATATAAGAAACCTCACACTGCTCAATAAGCACACAGTTGGTCTATACAGTGTCTGGGCACTGTGTCAGCAGGCACCAGTACAGATTGACATCAATTGAGACTTATTTCCAAAAGTGTATTAAGCACCATACATATTGGGCCTTATTCTCGTTCACTCTTTCTGACAAAATCCTTCTTAGATGGACAAAACCATGTGCACTGCAGTTGGGGCAGATGTTACTTGTGCAGAGAGAGTTAGATTTGGGTGGGGTTTTACTTCAAAGTGAGATCTATATTGCAGTGTAAAAATAAAGCAGCCAGTATTTACCCTGCACAGAAGCAAAATAACTCACCCAAGTCTAATTCTCTCTGCACATGTTACATCTGCCTCACCTGCAGTGCACATGGTTTTGTCCATCTAAGAAGGATTTTGTCAGAAAGAGTGAACTAGAATAAGGCCCATAGTTACCAGCAGAGGTCATCAGAGTCCTTAAAAACACAGAAATAACCTCACACTGTTCAACAACTACAAAGTGGCTCTTTACAGTGTCTGGGCATTGTGCCAGCAGAATAGACACAAATGTATTAATTATTATCTCTTATATATTTGGCTACATCTGTCACTCAAAGTGTGTCTGGAGCTCTAACGCTGGGTGGAGCCTCTGACTCACATGACTGACTCACATGACAGAGAACCAGCCCAGTGAGCCCACAGACAGTGCCAGACACCCTCTGTCTCTCCATATTACACAGCAAAGACACTGCTACTCACCAGACACACCAGGTGAGCGCCCCACACCTCCATACCTCCCAACATGACCCTCTCCAGGAGGGACAGAATGCTCTGTTTGTGGACTTCCATCTTAATATATGATTGTCATCACCTGTTTTAAACAGGGTAATTGATAAGAAAGGTGTTTAAGCACAGGTGATGGTAATCCATAAATTAAGAAGAAAGTCCAGAAACAGAGCAATGTGGCCCTCCTGGAGAGGGTCATGTTGGGTATTCACCTCCCTCCCTCCCCCCCCATTCACGGCATCCCCACGATTAAATGGCACATGCAAAACACTGACATGGCTATGGTCGACAATGAAAAAGGTTGACAAGATTTATTTTTCACTTTTTCAATGTTTTCATATTCATTCTCATGTGTCGACATGGACACCAATGAAGTGCCACACCTATGTCAACATTTACATGTGTTGACCTTTCAGTGTTGATTTTTTCTTGTGGCGATTCGCGGCACCCCCCGCGACCCCCCTCCCGCGATTTGCAGCACACCCCCCGCAATTCGCAGCACCCCCGGTGACTCCCGCGATTCGCAGCCCCACCCCGTGACACTCCCCCCCCTCCTGCGATTCGCGGCACCCCACGAACCCCCCTCCCCTGATTCACGCCAACCCCCCGAGCCCCCCCTCCCGCGGTTCATGGTGCCCCCACGACCCCCCTACCGCGATTCCCCACCCCTGACCCCCCCTCCTGTCATTGCGGCAACCCCCCGCCCCCTCGACCCACCCTCCCGCGATTCACTGCAACCCCCCGCGCCCCCCTCCCACGATTCGCGGCACCCCCCCGCAATTCACGGCATCCACCCACGACCCCTCCTCCCGTGATTCGCGGACACCCTCACCTCCTCCCTCCCCCCCACCCCCGCGCGCGATTCACGGCAACCCCAGGATTAAATGGCACATGCAAAACACTGGCACGGCTATGGTCGACAATGAAAAAGGTTGACATGAGTTTTTGTCAGATTTATTTTTCTTTTTTTTTATGTTTTCATATTCATTCTCATGTGTCGACATGGACACCGATGAAGTGCCACACTTATGTCAACATTTACATGTGTTGAACTTTCTGTGTTGATTTTTTCTTGTAGCAATTTTTTTCCAGTGACAACTATGAACTATGTGCACGTCAACCTACACATCATCAACCAATTCTTTGTATAATATATAACACCTGTTCTGTTTTACTGTAGGTGTTTTAAGTCAGACCTTTTACTGCTACTATTACAGTTTATGTAAATGACAGCAACATCCTACCATCCTTCTACAAGAATATATTACCAACTAGGTGATTCATCGCGCCCCGTGCCCCCCCCCCTCCCGCAATTCACGGACCCCCCGCGCACCCCCCCTCCCGCGATTCGCAACCCCCCTCGCGCAATTCACGCCCCCTCCCACGCTTTGCGGACCCCCGCCCTCTCCCGCGATTCGCCGACACCTGCGCCCCCCCCTCCCTTGATTCACGGCACCCCCCGCGCCCCTCCCGCAATTCACGGCACCCCTAAGCCCCTCTTTAGTCCCCCGTATACTCACACACCCCTATCACTACCCAGCTTCCTGCTCTGCTGAACCATAACTTCCACCACTGGGGAGTCGCTGACGCTGTTTTGCCCACATGCCCCTATCATGCCTCATGGCCCAGCCTCCTGCTCTCATGCACCCGAACTCCCACCCAGTAGGAGGAGATACTGACTAAGGGCCACCATCCTGTACTCCTGTACTGCCACGCTGGATCCTCACCCACTGGCAGAAGCTGCACAGTATCTCCGCCAGTGGGGAGCCGCTGACTCAGAAACACCCTACTATACTATTGCACACACACACACCTAAACAACATGCACACACAGCCCCCCCCCCCCACACACCCACAAATGTTACTGTACCATCCACACTATCAATGTACATCTTACTCTGTAACCGCTTTTTAATTAAACAAAACAATACACACCCCCTTCCACATCATATGCTCTCTGTTTAACACATTTCACCTATAACTCAAGTTGCAATACAGGCATCTTTCATACAATTCTAACCATTTTTCTCATATACAAATGTTCACAAATTAAGGGGATGCCCGCCGTGAGTGGGTTCCGATCCGATGGCAACCCGCACCCGGGTTTATGGTCGTTTCCAGATCCTACCTGCTGCAAGTAGGATCTGATTAACAAAGGAAAGGAAAAAGACTCTCTGGGTGACATTCTATGCTTTGAGATAAATGCGCATGTTTTTTTAGCGCACCACATCGCCGCAAATCGCACTTTTTCAAATCGGACTTTTCAGTAATAATTCGCATATTTAATGTGATGCGTTTTGGAGGCTGAAAAGTGCGAAGTGGTGCGATTTGCGGCAAAGTGGTGCGATGTCTTTTTGCAGGAAAGCGCAAATTAAAAAAAACAAAACGAGCGCGGGGTCCCCCGCCAGACCATAACCAGCCCCGGGCTCATTGAGCCGGTGCTGGTGACATAAAATCAGGGTCCCCGACAAATAGGGGTCCCCTTGATTTAATGAAACCAGCACCAGGCTCAAGGTCCGGCGCTGGTTCCCAAAATACGGGGGACAAAATGACTAGGGGTCCCCCGTATTTTAAGAACCAGCACCGGACCCAACCAGCCAGCAGGGACACTTATTATATAAGGTCCCGCGGCCAAAGCATTAACCCCCTGGCTGGTCAGCATGGGCAGGGGTCCTGGGGAAGTGGGGACCCCCCCAATGAAGGGGTCCCCCCCCCTCCAGGACTTACCAGCCCATGCTGATAGTCCGGGGCTGTCCCAGATGCCCCAGGGCGGTGGGCATCGGGCTGATGGATTGTGTAAAAAAAATCAGAAAAACTATTGTTTTCTACTGGCGAACTATGAGTCCCAGCAAGCCTACCCCGCATGCTGGGACTTGGAGAACCACAAGTCCCAGCATGCGGGGCATTAAAGGGCCCGCTGGCACTTGTAGTTCTACAGTACAAAAAATAGTTAAAGAAAACACACTGACACCCTGAAAAATAAAAGTTTAATACACACATAACACACACACACTGATACTTACCTACCTTGAGCCCGTCGGTCGGTCCCTGGATCCTGGGTCCGGGCTCCGGGGCTCCAGGGCAGAAGAGTCCGGTTCCGGGGCCTTGGTCCTGGTTCCGGGGCTGGTCCGGGGTTCCGGGGCTCCTGGGCTGAAGAATCCGGGGTCCAGGATCCGAGGTAGTCCCTAGGAGTACCTAAGGAAGGAAATCCTACTCACCTGGTCCCCGGCGACGACCTCGGCATCCTCTCCGGCAGAAGCGCTGCTCCCATCTGATACCCGGCTCACAGGACTTTCACAGGCGCAGAGATGTTTCTTCCTTGGCGTCTGTATTCAGAATGATTTCTGGCCAATCAGGAGCCGACTTTCTCGGCTCCTGATTGGCCAGAAATCATTCTGCCAATCTTTAGACGTGTTTTCGAGTTGGGGTCTCTCCGTACGAGCGGCTCCTGAACTAGAAATCCGGATTATTAGTATTTGCTATACAATGGCAGTAACTATGCAGATACTGGTAGTGGATAACTAGTACACAAGGTTAAGGGGAAACAAACCCACAAGATGGAGTTTTAAGGATCCCCGGGTAAATGAGTGGATATTAAGATTTAACTTTTAATTGTTAGTATAAAATATTGACTAGACAGACATTTATCAGAGACTGTTATCTACAAATAAAAGCAGTCCCCCCGCTTTTGTGTAGAGTTTCTTGGCAAAATCACCCAGGTGCCTAAAATTACAGAACGTATACAGCTGTGTTTTTTGTCAATATTTGTTTTTATGTATGTGTGTCATTGTCTGAGACAGAAGAATCTCTGGCAGTCTGCCCGGGAACACAAGCTACAGAGGCAGAAAACACAGCGGCGGAGTTAGCGGGCAGAACACAGCGGTGGCGGCAGTGGGCAGAATACTGCTGCGGCAGCAGTGGGCAGAACACAGGGGCGGCGGCAGTGGGCAGAATACAGCTGCGGCAGCAGTGGACAGAATACTGCTGCGGCAGCAGTGGGCAGAATACAGCTGCGGCAGCAGTGGGCAGAATACAGCTGCGGCAGCAGTGGGAGAATACAGCTGCGGCAGCAGTGGCAGAATACAGCTGCGGCAGCAGTGGGCAGAATACTGCTGCGGCGGCAGTGGGCAGAATACAGCTGCGGCGGCAGTGGGCAGAATACAGCTGCGGCGGCAGTGGGCAGAATACAGCTGCGGCGGCAGTGGGAGAATACAGCTGCGGCAGCAGTGGGCAGAATACAGCTGCGGCAGCAGTGGGCAGAATACAGCTGCGGCAGCAGTGGGCAGAATACAGCTGCGGCAGCAGTGGGAGAATACAGCTGCGGCAGCAGTGGCAGAATACAGCTGCGGCAGCAGTGGGCAGAATACTGCTGCGGCGGCAGTGGGCAGAATACTGCTGCGGCGGCAGTGGGCAGAATACAGCTGCGGCGGCAGTGGGCAGAATACAGCTGCGGCGGCAGTGGGCAGAATACAGCTGCGGCAGCAGTGGCAGAATACAGCTGCGGCAGCAGTGGGCAGAATACTGCTGCGGCAGCAGTGGGCAGAATACAGCTGCGGCAGCAGTGGGAGAATACAGCTGCGGCAGCAGTGGGCAGAATACAGCTGCGGCAGCAGTGGGCAGAATACAGCTGCGGCAGCAGTGGGAGAATACAGCTGCGGCAGCAGTGGCAGAATACAGCTGCGGCAGCAGTGGGCAGAATACTGCTGCGGCAGCAGTGGGCAGAATACAGCTGCGGCGGCAGTGGGCAGAATACAGCTGCGGCGGCAGTGGGCAGAATACAGCTGTGGCAGCAGTGGGAGAATACAGCTGCGGCAGCAGTGGCAGAATACAGCTGCGGCAGCAGTGGGCAGAATACTGCTGCGGCAGCAGTGGGCAGAATACAGCTGCGGCGGCAGTGGGCAGAATACAGCTGTGTAAGTTTAAAATGTTTGGCTTTTTTATTTTCCTTTTAATGTGGTTGCTGCTTGCTGTGGAGGGGGTGGAGAAAGGGGGGGGGGGGGTAATCTTTTCATCCCAGTTCAATGGGATGAAGCTTGGAGGTCCCCATGGAAAAAGGATTAACTTTTTTTTTTGTAGGGGGGGGGGGGGGGGGGGAGTCCTGAGGGGCACAGGGAATGAGGTTTATATTTTGTGGACAAGAAAACTCCACAGGGTGATACTGAGCGCTGATTGTTATTCAGTGCTGCTGCTGTAACCAATAGGGGGATTACCATAAACCCCTAATAGTAGTAGAAAACCAAAAAAGAAGAATGGGTTCAGCGCTGTACTGAATATAAGAAATATTTAATAAAAATTGTTCACAATAAAATATAATATTACATTTAATAATACACACAAGACACACACACATAAAACATGCAATCTCCTTAATTAAGGTTAGAACTGGTTAGTAATCAATAGGTTTGCAATTGCATCTATCATATGCTCCAACTTTGAGCCAGTTAGTAGATTTTAGTGAAATTGAGAGTTCAAGTCCCCACACATGTGCACATTAGATGTGGTTATACTTAATTGTAATCCAGGGGTATTGTAGCTTGTGACATCAGCGATGAAATTCTCCGACCCTTCTCACTTAGGTCATATCCGAGATGTTTTTCAATCTGCTGGGTACAATAGCAGCCTGGTGGTCCCCTCAACGCGTTTCTCCGCCTAAAACGTTCAGCGGCTTCCTCAGGAGAAGTGTATGCAGCGTTACAGTACTTCCGCCTTTTATGCTGGTAATTTCTGTACTGCGCATGCGCCCGCGTCATGCGGGTCAAGCCTCACTTTGAAATGCGCTCGTTGTTATACACGCGCTTGTATCCTGCACTTAGGACTTATTTCCGGATGCTGTCCATGTTTCCATATGATCGTGATCACGTTGTGCGTGTCACGCCTCCGCCTCAAGCTGCGTTTGTTCTCATGCAGCTGAGCATGAGATTTCCTGTTTGTATGCCAAGCCTCATTCTGAGGATTTGTAGCGGAGATATATTCAGACAATCAACTTATATAACTACTCATTCGTTTGGCAAAAAGTAGTGATTACTCTTTCAGGATGTTTGACTCGTATTCATAGATGGTTATGGGCATTTGTTTATAGTCCATATACACGAGTCTTAACCAGTTCATTTGCATACCAGTTCTATATGGTAATTATGACATGGACAACAATTAGCACATACATACATTTAATAAAATTTATATAATATTTAAAAAGTAAATATAATTTTTTATTTTTTCTTATTTGATAGAGCGAGATACTCAAAATAATCATAATTTTATATAACATCAAAATCATGTCATTGATTCGATATAAAATATTTCGAAATTCATTTACATACTTATATATCAATTATTTTAGCTTCTTAATCTATTGAAAGATTTTTGGAGTTCTGGTTTAGATGGATCTTATGCAACAGTTCTATAATATTGCAAAATTAATTCTTATATAAATACACATAACTATATAGAAAAGAAGAAATCTTTACATCATTGTTGTTTTGTGTGGATTTTTTTCTTTTACTAATAAACACACATTATTTCCATCATATTATTGTGCTATTATAGGGAATTTTATTTTGTGGACCTCGATCAAAATAATTTGAACTATCCGGACTCCGTTAAAAATTACTTGCCTACCCCTGGGTTAAGGTTTTTGAAGCTTTGCCCCATTAGCTACTGCCAGCTGTAGATGACATTAGCCATTGTGTGATATCCTCTATATAAGCATGTTAGTACTGGTCCTCGATAAGAATGTATATATCTATGCATATGGTGGCTGGAGAGGAGAGCTTTTGTGAACAGTATTTGTGCGGACTGGGTATTGCCAGCCACAGCATGTGTCCCCTGCATTCACACAGAGACTGGCTGAGTGGCTGTGGCAGAGGTTCTCTGGGTACACGGCATTAAGCACCCCCAGACTTAGACTGAACTGCTGTGCAGCCCCCTGGTACAATAAAGCTACCCGGAGCGTGGCAGGAGGGGAGGCCGGTAAAAGTCCACGAGCGGGAAGGCAGTTGACGGGGCACCCGGATAAAGGGAACAGTTAGATGTGTCGCAGAGTTTATTGGAGCGGACGGGGAGAGTGACGGGGAGCAGAGAGGTACGGTCGGTAGAGAGGAGGAATCAGACTCACCCGGAATCCCGAAGCCCCGGGCGGGTATAGCAGAGATTCACCGTGTCCCGACCGACAACAGCAGTGACGGAGCCAGACGGAGACAACGCGAAAGTGCAAGGTGCGTCATAGCGAAGGCGGAGCTGGAGGCGGCGCCGCCATAGCGCTCAGCCAGTAACGTGGTGAGTGTTCCACACACCCCCGGCCAGCCCGACTGTTCATATAGTGCATACGCGATGCCCTACACCCGCCTCCATACCAGTGACATCAACTATAAGACGGCTAAACCCGGCTTCATGGAAGTCAGGGGACGCCTGTAGAAATAATCCCAACACTAATTGTCATTGCTCCAGGAGTATACCGTGTAAATCCTCCCTATCATCCCCAATCAGCCTATAGTGTGGCTAGTGAAACAGTGGCTCCCTACACCTGCTGCTAACTTAACTACAGACTATATCACACGGCTAAACCCGGCTTTCTCGAAGTCAGGGGACGCCTTATAGCAACTCTGCAGCCCCAGCTGTCACGGAAGAATATAACTGTAACCAGTAGCCAGAGGCAAAACCCGGCAGTAACATTGCCAGGGGACTCCTCTGTGAACCTAGCGGAATAGTGGAAAAGGACGCTAGCGAAGGACTAGATAGTTAAAACCTACTGCCGTAGCAGAGAGAGAGACAGTGATAGACAATTTCCGGTACTTGTTTCCTAGAACGGCCACAATCGTGAGTGATCGTGGCTCTTAATTAAGGGACACGATCCTCACGATGTGGCCGATTTTTTACAATTTTTTCCATTTGATTGACAGAAATCGGGTCAATCGGTCGGTCGCGACCAATTAAAATCGGCCGCGATGCGACCGACCGATTGACCCGATTTTTCCATAGACTTCAATGTTAAAAAATCTTTTAACATTGAAATCGGTCGGTCTTGTGCCATTATAATGGCACAAGATGAGATGGACTTGATTAAGTCCATCTCACATAGGGAAAAATGATAAAAAAGGTGAAATGGGCCAATATGACCCATTTAACATTTTTTATGTGCCCGCCATGACCCCACGATAGACGTGAACCCGAAGCGTGGCGAGCGCAGCGAGCCCGCGAGGGTCGGCGGTGCGCGTCCTCCGACCTTTTCATTCCCCTACTATCCACTAGGGCGTGGAGTGAGAATATAATAGTGTGGCGAGCGCAGCGAGCCACCGAGCCCGAAGCGTGGCGAGCGCAGCGAGCCCCGCGAGGGGACGCGTATACCTGTGAAGTTAGACGCGTCCCCTCGCGGGGCTCGCTGCGCTCGCCACGCTTCGGGCTCGGTGGCTCGCTGCGCTCGCCACACTATTATATTCTCACTCCACGCCCTAGTGGATAGTAGGGGAATGAAAAGGTCGGAGGACGCGCACCGCCGCCCCTCGCGGGCTCGCTGCGCTCGCCACGCTTCGGGTTCACGTCTATCGTGGGGTCTAGCACACTTATTAACATTTGGGGGGGCAATTTAAACAAATCTGGTGAAAAAAAAAAAAATCGGGTGAAAAATCGGTCGATCGGATCGGTCGCATCGTATGCGACCAAATCGCATGCGATGCGATCGATCCGATTTTTTATCTTACGACCACAACGATCTAAATCGTTGTGGCCGTTCTAGGAAACAAGTACCCAATTTCCAGCTAATACTAAGGAAAGGAAATTACTTACCTGCAGGGATATCCGGAATCTCAACTAGGACTTATATTCATCAAGGACAGTGGCCACGGGGAGGGATACTGTATAGAGAGATAAAGCGCTTTCGGTTATATAGAGTAAGTGTTGAGTTATTGCGCAATAACATAAGAGTAATCAAATAAGTATACTATTGTGCCTAGTACACTGTTGATAAATTAGAGACATAGTAACAATTTAATAGGTCAGGAATTATTACATACTGTATTTAATGGTTCTAGGAAAATATTAGTATAGAATAAGAGTAAAGAATAGGAAAACAGGCACATATTGTTATCAAAACGGATGTTAATATTGTGTAACGAATATTGCGTTTATAGGAAAAGAAGCCAGAGATCGGAGAAATCCACTTATGTTCCAGTACAATAAAAGTGTTATTCTGGTGTTACTACTGTTATCCTAAATAAATGTTTAATGTTGATTACAATTCGGTTGTAATAAAACTGTTCGAATATATTGTGTGTTACTACCTTTCTACAGTGACCTATAGAGAAATAGTACTGATCGAAGTATAGAAAGGTCACATTTTGGCGTCACACGAACAGGATCGACAAGGAAAGGAAAGATGTCGGCTAGTGAACAAGAAGAAGGGGCGGGAGTATCATCAAGCGCACAGACGGAGCCCATGGGGCCAGGAGCGAATCCCATCACCCTCCCATATTATTTTGGTGCTCCATGGCTCCCTATGTACTCTGGAGAGGAGGACGACAGAGATGGAAGTCTATTCCGAGATTTTAGAAAAAGGATAAAGTCTACGTTCCAATTATACCGCCCAGGAGATCAACAACAGGTGGAAATCTTACTGGGGCAGTTGAAGGGGGCGGCGGAAAGAGAAGTTTCCGCTTGGCCGACCAAACAGAAACAAACCGCTGATCAAATCTTCGAGAAGTTGGCCGTAACTTTTGACACAAGTACCCCGCATGAACGCAAAAGCCGGTTCTATAATCGGAAACAAAAAAAAGGAGAAACCCTAAGGGATTTTGCTCTCGCCTTACAGGAAGCATTGCGGGATGTCAAAGGGAAGAATTATGTAGAGGAGGATGAGGAAGATAATACAGCGCTAATAACTCAGTTCATTGAAGGAGTAAACAATGAGGGGATCAAAATCCAGCTGAAGATGCTGAGAATGCAGAACAATGAAAAGTCCTTTGAGACCTTCAAGGGCATAGCCATCAAAGTATTGGGAAAAGTGCGACCGAAGGAAGTGGAGTTCCCCGAATTGGTGGGAGAAGAGGCTAGTCTTTTAGGAATGGAACCGGGGAAACGAAGGCCCGCAGTGCCCCAAAGCGCTCAGGCCCCGTCTACCGATCCTACGCATATATTAAAGGGACAAGTCGAGGATCTTGCTGTAAGTGTGAATGAGATTAAGCGAGAGCTACAGAAACTAAACCTGAGGAACAGTGGTCAGCTGTTTGAGCAAGAATGGCGTCCCAGTAATAGATCAGGACGGAATGATTGGAGAATGGCTCCATCGGGACGAGGGCGCCGTCCCACCGATCGATTCGACCCCCAAGGTCGTCCGATTTGCCGACGTTGTGGGCAGAGTGGCCATATCGAAAGAGTGTGTCGAAGTGAGGAAGGGTTAAACCCACAACCCCCGAGGATGGAGACCGATCCCCGGGGGCAGCAGTAACTCAAGGTCCTTCATCAGAAGAGTGGAGTGGCCACTACATTGGACATTGCCCGGTGGTACCCATCACTATCGGGGGAAAAGAAGTAGTGGCCTTATTAGATACAGGATCTCCCGTAACCACTATACAGCGTGGGTTCTTCACACAACATTGGGGACCTACAGAAACTCTACCCACTCCTCCTACCTGGTTGCGACTTCTGGCCAGCAACGGACAAGATATTGACTGCATAGGTTATTGCGAAATGGCTTTCCAAGTGGGCGGCGCTGCCATGCCCGCACAGGGGTGTCTAATAACATCAGTTGAAGACCCACTGGTCCCGGCAATCATTGTGGGCATGAACATTCTGCAGAATTGCCCAGAGGAGGTCATTACAGCTCTGAAATACGAAATCCCTCCCACTTCACCTTTAGTGCAGAGGGCCCTACATAAGACTATTAAGGTAATTCAAGGGCAGCAGCGATTCGTAAATCCCAGTGGCCAAGCATCAAAGGTTAAGATTGCAGACCGGAAACCCATTGAATTACTCCCTAATTCGGAAATTATCATCTGGGGAAGAACAAAATGTGGAGTGCAAGGAAAACCCTATGATGCTTTGATAGAACCATGGGTGAAGACGTCAAGGCCGGATGTTGTTGTGGCCAGAGCATTGGTGACTGTGAGAGATGGCCGCGTACCAGTTCGGGTGATGAATCCCCATAATCACTCCATCACATTATATCGGAACCAAGCAATAGCGGTGCTGGTATGGACGCCGGGCACACATATACTGGATCCTTGTAGAGAAGAGTACCAAGGTTGCGCCATGGTGTCCGACGGGCGGGTAACTTCAACCGAACGAGAATGGTGGCAAGACATCAAGATCGGGGACGACGCGACACCCGAAGAGCTGAAGCTGGGGGTCCTTCGAGTAGTACGCCAGCATGAGAAGACTTTTAGTCATAGTTCCTTAGATATCGGGAAAGTGGAAGACATTCAGCATAAGATCTTCACAGGGGATGCATTGCCCGTGAAACAAAGGTATAGACCACTGGCTCCTAGTCTATATCAACCCGTGAGAGGGATGTTAGAAGAAATGGAAAACTCCGGGGTGATTCGCAAAAGTTACAGCCCCTGGGCATCGCCGATTGTACTAGTCAAGAAAAAGGATGGAACTCTCAGATTCTGCGTAGATTATAGGAAATTAAATCAACTCACCCACCGGGATGCTTACCCCTTACCGAGGATAGAGGAGTCCCTCACGGCATTGAAACAAGCCACTTATTTCTCCACTTTAGACTTGACTAGTGGCTATTGGCAAGTTCAAGTCGACCCAGCCGATCAGGAAAAAAACGCATTCACCACACCCATGGGCCTCTACGAGTGGGAACGGATGCCGTTCGGACTCACTAACGCGCCTGCCACTTTTCAGCGAGTGATGGAGCACTGTCTGGGAGACAAAAATTTCCATATTGTTCTATTGTACCTTGATGACATCATAATCTACTCCCAGACATATCATGAACATTTAGAGCACCTGAGTGAGGTCTTTGAAAGATTAGCGACATATGGTCTAAAAGTGAAACCATCCAAATGCCATCTCTTAAAAACACAGGTGAAATATCTGGGACATATTGTCGGGTCGGAAGGCGTGCTACCGGACACCGAGAAGACGTCGGTGGTACAGGACTGGCCCATCCCTAAAAGCTTAACAGAAGTACGGCGGTTTTTAGGATTTGTCGGCTATTACCGCCGTTTTATCAAAGGATTCGCACAAATTGCTGCTCCACTCCACGAGACATTGAGAGGCGTCACTCGCCTAAACATGAGAAAGAATACGCCGGTTACGTGGACCGAATGCCAACAAAAGTCATTTGAAACGCTAAAGAAACTGTTAATTGAAGCCCCGATCTTGTCATACCCGGATTATAGTCAGCCATTCCTGTTATACACCGATGCCAGTAATCAAGGGTTGGGTGCTGTCCTCGCTCAAAAGCAGCATGGAACCGAGAGGGTAATAGCCTATGCGAGCCGCAGCCTCAAAAAGAGTGAGCGTAACGACACCAACTACAGTGCGTTTAAATTAGAGTTTCTCTCGTTGGTCTGGGCCGTGACCGAAAGGTTTAAACATTATTTGCTAGGACAGTCATTTATTGCGTTTACGGACAACAACCCGTTAGCACATTTATCAAACGCCCAACTGAGAGCTGTAGAACAAAGGTGGGCCTCCCGGTTAGCTAACTTTGACTTTAAAATCAAGTATCGCAGTGGGCAGAGTAATCTGAACGCGGATGCCCTGTCTCGAATTCCATCCTCGACAATGGAAGAGGGGGTCAGCGACGAATGGGAAGAGGTGGAAATGCCCGCCTTTCAAGCCGCGTTTGATAGGACGGAAAATGAACGACCTATGACGCTAACTGGTAACCCAGCTCCACAATGCCTTATTTCATCTGATACGGAAGGGGACTGGCACAAGATACAGACAAGTAACACGTTAATGTCCACCTTGAAACAGATACTACTTACCAACAAGGTGTTGAACAAGGAGGAAAGACAGGCTTCCGATCCAGAACTGATTAAGCTACTTCGCCAACGGGAAAAATTGAGGATCCGGAAGGGACTCTTAATTAGGTGTGGCATACATCCGCGGACTCATTGTCCAGTCTCGCAAATTGTGGTACCTCGGGTGGAGGCAGCTAGATTATTACAAGCGTATCACAACAACTCTGGCCATTTCGGAGTACAAAGAACAGAGAGCTTCGTGAGGAGATATTTCTATTGGGTTGGAATGAAAGCGGACATCGAGGCTTGGTGCGCCACATGTCCAAACTGTGCACAGAAGAATCCACCAACATCTCAGCAGAAGGCTCCACTGCACTCGATAGTCACCACCAGACCACTGGAGCTGGTGGCAATCGACCATGTGAAACTAGAACCCAGTAGATCAGGCTACCAGTATGCTATCACTATAATAGATCATTTTTCCAAGTTTGTGGTTGCGCTGCCTGTCAAGAATCTCACTGCTCAAGTAACTGCGGAAATCCTGTGGAGAGCATTCATCCGGCCTTACGGATTCCCAGACCAAATCTTAACTGACCAAGGGTCCGCCTTCGAGTCCGGAATATTCTATGAGCTTTGCAAATTGTATGGCTGCAAGAAACTACGCACGACGGCTTACCACCCCCAATGTAATGGACTCTGTGAACGGGCCAATCAGACCCTTATCCGAATGCTACGCGCAATCCCAACCCCTGAAAGGAAAGACTGGCCCACTCTATTACCCGAACTTACGTTTTTATATAATAACTCAGTGCATAGTTCCACGGGTTACACCCCCTTTTATTTACTCTTTGGAAGGGATGGGAGAGTACCCGCTGATTTGCAAATGGGCCTACCCACGGATGTGCTAACGGAAGAGGTCTTTCATAACTCATGGGTAGAGGAACATCGTCAAAGACTAGAACATGCTTATCAGATGGTGCAGCAAAACATGGATCACGCTCGTCGGCGACAACAGGAGCATTATAATGAGTCGGCTAACGCTGACATATTGCATGTCGGAGATTCAATCTGGAAGAGGAAGAATCAACGAGCATCCAAACTTGAACCCTTTTGGGAATCCGAAGTATACCGAATTGTGTCCATTCCATACCCGGACGTGGACACGTATGAAATTACCAAAGTGAATGGAGAAGGCTCCTGGCTAGTACACCGGAATCAATTAAAAAAATGTACGCCACCCCAAGTACCTGCAAACTTGTCGAAAGGAGAACAAAGGGTCACGTGCCATGCACCGGATTCTGCATACGACCCTGCGAGTCAAGCCTGGAAATCTTTTGAGCAGATGCTGACTCTGTTTTGGCCTATGAATGGGACCCCGTCTCCCTACCAGGACTCCTCAGCCGGGGCTCAGGCCGGTTTGATTGAGGACGCTGTCTCTACTGGGCAGGATGCTAAGACGTCATATGTACTCGAAGAATGTGAAGAATCGCTCACGTCTGAGAACGCTGTTTCGGAACTTAGGAGGTCCGTACGAAGCAACCGAGGAGTTCCACCCCCTCGATACCGAGATTAAATTATAAGACTTCACTCTTGTTAGAGTGGTCGTTCAGTAATGTATATAAACTGTAATGTTGTTTGTTTTTCAGTGCATGAGGACATGCCAATTGTTAGAGGGGGAGAATGTGATATCCTCTATATAAGCATGTTAGTACTGGTCCTCGATAAGAATGTATATATCTATGCATATGGTGGCTGGAGAGGAGAGCTTTTGTGAACAGTATTTGTGCGGACTGGGTATTGCCAGCCACAGCATGTGTCCCCTGCATTCACACAGAGACTGGCTGAGTGGCTGTGGCAGAGGTTCTCTGGGTACACGGCATTAAGCACCCCCAGACTTAGACTGAACTGCTGTGCAGCCCCTGGTACAATAAAGCTACCCGGAGCGTGGCAGGAGGGGAGGCCGGTAAAAGTCCACGAGCGGGAAGGCAGTTGACGGGGCACCCGGATAAAGGGAACAGTTACTGTAGATGTGTCGCAGAGTTTATTGGAGCGGACGGGGAGAGTGACGGGGAGCAGAGAGGTACGGTCGGTAGAGAGGAGGAATCAGACTCACCCGGAATCCCGAAGCCCCGGGCGGGTATAGCAGAGATTCACCGTGTCCCGACCGACAACAGCAGTGACGGAGCCAGACGGAGACAACGCGAAAGTGCAAGGTGCGTCATAGCGAAGGCGGAGCTGGAGGCGGCGCCGCCATAGCGCTCAGCCAGTAACGTGGTGAGTGTTCCACACACCCCCGGCCAGCCCGACTGTTCATATAGTGCATACGCGATGCCCTACACCCGCCTCCATACCAGTGACATCAACTATAAGACGGCTAAACCCGGCTTCATGGAAGTCAGGGGACGCCTGTAGAAATAATCCCAACACTAATTGTCATTGCTCCAGGAGTATACCGTGTAAATCCTCCCTATCATCCCCAATCAGCCTATAGTGTGGCTAGTGAAACAGTGGCTCCCTACACCTGCTGCTAACTTAACTACAGACTATATCACACGGCTAAACCCGGCTTTCTCGAAGTCAGGGGACGCCTTATAGCAACTCTGCAGCCCCAGCTGTCACGGAAGAATATAACTGTAACCAGTAGCCAGAGGCAAAACCCGGCAGTAACATTGCCAGGGGACTCCTCTGTGAACCTAGCGGAATAGTGGAAAAGGACGCTAGCGAAGGACTAGATAGTTAAAACCTACTGCCGTAGCAGAGAGAGAGACAGTGATAGACAATTTCCAGCTAATACTAAGGAAAGGAAATTACTTACCTGCAGGGATATCCGGAATCTCAACTAGGACTTATATTCATCAAGGACAGTGGCCACGGGGAGGGATACTGTATAGAGAGATAAAGCGCTTTCGGTTATATAGAGTAAGTGTTGAGTTATTGCGCAATAACATAAGAGCAATCAAATAAGTATACTATTGTGCCTAGTACACTGTTGATAAATTAGAGACATAGTAACAATTTAATAGGTCAGGAATTATTACATACTGTATTTAATGGTTCTAGGAAAATATTAGTATAGAATAAGAGTAAAGAATAGGAAAACAGGCACATATTGTTATCAAAACGGATGTTAATATTGTGTAACGAATATTGCGTTTATAGGAAAAGAAGCCAGAGATCGGAGAAATCCACTTATGTTCCAGTACAATAAAAGTGTTATTCTGGTGTTACTACTGTTATCCTAAATAAATGTTTAATGTTGATTACAATTCGGTTGTAATAAAACTGTTCGAATATATTGTGTGTTACTACCTTTCTACAGTGACCTATAGAGAAATAGTACTGATCGAAGTATAGAAAGGTCACATTTTTATCCTGCAGGTATCAGAGCGCATGTCCCTGAATGCAATTTTTTAATACATCCCTACAGATTGTACAGCAGTCCTCCACTGTATCATTCATCTGGCCATTGCTAAGTCTAAAGGCCTCTATTCACTACTAATTCTAGATCTCTCTGCTTCCTTTGACACTGTTGACCGCACACCTCATACAAACACTACAATCCCTAGGTCGTAAAGACATAGCCCTCTCTTGGTTCTCATCCTACCTATCTAACCGCTCCTTTACTGTTTGTTTCTCTGATTCTACCTCTTCCTCGCTACCTCTATCAGTTGGAGTACCTTTAGTTCAGTTTTAGGTCCTCTGCTTTTCTCAATCTATACTTCATTCTTTATTGGGGCAGTACAGATGGTGTAATGGTTAGAATTACTGCCTCACAGTGCTGAGGTCATGGGTTCCATTCCCACCATGGCCCTAACTGTGCGGAGTTTGCATATTCCTTTGTACTTGCGTGGGTTTCCTCTGGGTACTCCGGTTTCCTCCCACAATCCAAAAATATACTGGTAGGTTAAATGGATTCCAACAAATTAACCCTAGAATGTCTGTGTGTGTGTACATGTGGTAGGGAAGACAGAGCGAGGGCCGCATAGGCTGGAGGTAATTTAAGAGCCAGTGAATTTGTTGTCCACAAGCAAATATAGCAGAAGCATCTGTGTGAAGCCCTATGGAAATAGTAGTTGAGTGGCAGTTAGTTCTGCCAATCAAGTAGCAGGGGGGCGTCAGCCAGAGAGGGTTATATCAGTGACCAGGGACAGGAAGTGAGCCTCTTTGAGTCTGGATCCCCACCCTCCCTACCCTTTTTCTATGTGCTACCTGGCCTGATGCTATCTCACCAAATTTGGTCCTATATTTCCATAGCGTTTAGTCAACAATCGGCGAGAAGGCGCTCTCAACCGGCAGGCAGGTGGAGTGTCAGGTGGTCTCTCTGCGGTATTGCCCCCCCTTTGCCAAGAAAGCGGGCGAGTCCCCAGCTCCGGCTGGGGGCGTTGGACCCTTCATGGAAGGTCCACGTCATGCAGAAGAAGGGGGCGGTATGTCCGTCACAGCGCGGGCTGTACCCACAAGAAGGAATGTGGCCAGATTGGGGCGATCTGGTCGCTGCCATGGCAACACCCGGGACTGGTGCTGGTCTCAAGCGCTTTCTTTGCCAACCCTTATACAAATAGGGGTCACACCACTTAAATAAACAACTATGACCTTTTTAACCTTACGCAGTTGGTGTCCGTGTCTTTATTTTTAGATAAGGTGTTTGTGTCAGTTATTTCTAGGCATAAGAGTTAAGTATTGGTACAGATTAGCAACAACATAATTCATTAGGCGCCTTATATAGATTGTAAGCTCCACTGGGGCAGGGACTGATGTGAGTGTTCACATATTCTCTGTACAGCGCTGCGGAATATGTGTGCGCTATATAAGAAACTGTTAATAAATAAATAATAAATAGTAGTTACTAACCTGATATCTCTATTGCTGTTGAGAATATGACAATCTCTCCTACCTCAAGCTCGCTGTCTTGTACTCCTTGTACTCTGAACCTTCCTTTGTTCCCCACATTCAATCTGTCTCGAAATCATGCCACATTGCAGTGTCTTACCTTACACAAGACACTGCAAAAACTCTAATCCATGCTCTCATCATCTCACACATTGATTATTGCAATAGTCTCCTTATTGGCCTTCCCCAATACAGACTCTCACCACGGAATCGGTACATCTGTCAGAATGAACTTAGGTCTACAGTCATTAGGTCGACCCCACTAGGTCGACTCGCAGGAAGGTCGACCTGATTTAAGGTCGACATGAGCCAAGGTCGACATGACTTAAGGTCGAATTTGCATAAAGGTCGACATGAAGAAGGTCGATTGGTCATAAGGTCGACATGGGTTTTTCACTGTTTCTTTGATCCGAATGTCGACACAGTCGACATGGACACCGTTGGCAATGAGAATCGGACCCTCGCTTCGCTTGCGATGCTTCGGGCACGGTGGTTCGCTTTGCTCGCCACAGCTTTAATAACCTCCTCCACGCCGTAGTGGATGGTAGGGCATGAAATACCGCCTGTCGGCACATGTCGGCTCAAAAAACAGTGAAAAACCCCATGTCGACCTTATGACCAGTCGACCTTCCTCATGTCGACCTTTATGCAAATTCGACCTTAAGTCATGTCGACCTTGGCCCATGTCGACCTTAAGTCAGGTCGACCTTCCTGCCAGTCGACCTAGTGGGGTCGACCCAATGACTGTAGACCTAAGTTCATTCTAATAGATGACCGCTTCCCCTCACCACTACAGTCCATCGTGAATGCAGCTGCGGGGCTAATCTTCCAAGCCAGACGTTCATCGTCTGCAAAGCTACTCTGTCAGTCACTTCATTGGTTACCTGTATTCTACCGTATTCAATACAAAATTATTTTACTTACAAACATACATCTCTTCTCTTATCTCAAAATATCTTCCAACACGACCTCTACGCTCCTCACAAGATCTGCGTCTCTCATCCACACTCATTACTCGCTCCCATCCCGACTGCAGGACTTTCTTCGGGCTGCACCCACTCTGTGGAATGCCCTCCCAAGCACAATAAGACTCTCCTCCAGTCTCCAAACCTATAAGCATTCCCTGAAAACTCATCTCTTCACGCAGCTTATCAAATTCCAGAACCAGCCACATACCCTCTTATACTGTTCCTATCCAATCACATCCCCACTGTACAGACCACACATATCCTCTGTCCTATCCAATCACATCCCACTGTACAGACCACACATATCCTCTCCTATCCAATCACATCCCCACTGTACAGACCACACAAATCCTCTCCTATCCAATCACATCCCCACTGTACAGACCACTCATATCCTCTCCTATCCAATCACATCCCCACTGTACAGACCACACATATCCTCTGTCCTATCCAATCACATCCCCACTGTACAGGCCACACATATCCTCTGTCCTATCCAATCACATCCCCACTGTACAGACCACACATATCCTCTCCTATCCAATCACATCCCCACTGTACAGACCACACATATCCTCTGTCCTATCCAATCACATCCCCACTGTACAGTCCACACATATCCTCTCCTATCCAATCACATCCCCACTGTACAGACCACTCATATCCTCTGTCCTATCCAAACACATCCCCACTGTACAGGCCACACATATCCTCTCCTATCCGATCACATCCCCACTGTACAGTCCACACTTATCCTCTCCTATCCAATCACATCCCCACTGTACAGGTCGCACATATCCTCTGTCCTATCCAATCACATCCCCACTGTACAGACCACACATATCCTCTCCTATCTAATCACATCCCCACTGTACAGGCCACACATATCCTCTCCTATCCAATCACATCCCCACTGTACAGGCCACACATATCCTCTGTCCTATCCAATCACATCCCCACTGTACAGGCCACACATATCCTCTGTCCTATCCAATCACATCCCCACTGTACAGACCACACATATCCTCTCCTATCCAATCACATCCCCACTGTACAGGCCACACATATCCTCTGTCCTATCCAATCACATCCCCACTGTACAGGCCACACATATCCTCTGTCCTATCCAATCACATCCCCACTGTACAGACCACACATATCCTCTCCTATCCAATCACATCCCCACTGTACAGGCCACGGTAAGCGGTCATCTATTAGAATGAACTTAGGTCTACAGTCATTAGGTCGACCCCACTAGGTCGACTGGCAGGAAGGTCGACCTGACTTAAGGTCGACATGGGCCAAGGTCGACATGACTTAAGGTCGAATTTGCATAAAGGTCGACATGAGGAAGGTCGACTGGTCATAAGGTCGACATAGGTTTTTCACTGTTTTTTGAGCCGACATGTGCCGACAGGCGGTATTTCATGCCCTACCATCCACTAGGGCGTGGAGGAGGTTATTAAAGCTGTGGCGAGCGAAGCGAGCAATGCGAGGGTCCGATTCTCATTGCCAACTGTGTCCATGTCGACAGTGTCGACATTCGGGTCAAAAAACAGTGAAAACCCATGTCGACCTTATGACCAGTCGACCTTCCTCATGTCGACCTTTATGCAAATTCGACCTTAAGTCATGTCGACCTTGGCCCATGTCGACCTTAAGTCAGGTCGACCTTCCTGCCAGTCGACCTAGTGGGGTCGACCTAATGACTGTAGACCTAAGTGTGGTCTGACAGATGTACCGATTCCATCCCCACTGTACAGGCCCCACATATCCTCTCCTATCCAATCACATCCCCACTGTACAGTCCACACATATCCTCTCATATCCAATCACATCCCCACTGTACAGGCCCCACATATCCTCTCCTATCCAATCACATCCCCACTGTACAGACCACACATATCTTTTCTATCCAATCACATCCCACTATACAGTCCACACATATCCACACATGGCCAAACTGCTGGGTCACCGTATCTTACAGCACACCAGGAACCTTGCATTCTGGTGGAATGCAATAAATAATACAGTATCTATCCTTATGTATCAATGCCTATTTCCCTATAGTTTTTAAGCTTGCGAGCAGGGCCCTCCTACCTTTTGAATGTCTGTAAATACCGTTTGTTGTATCACTGTTTCCTTTTGTAAAGCGCAACGGAATATGCTGCGCTATGTAAGAAACTCTAAATAAATAAAATTCATACACAGTAAACCACATGGTGCCGTGCATTCACAGTCATAGTATTGGCAGCCATCTTGGTAAGATTCATGAAGCATCCCTTTGAGGAGCCATGTTGTTGGAGACTGCTCAGTTTACCTACAGGACTTCTTCACAATTAGCAGAAGCATTAGGGAGGTTATTCTGGTTGGTGCGTAAATTTCCGAATTCTTTCGGAGCGGACCGCACGCCACGCTGTGCGGACATCGTACGAAGAAACGCCCACCGGTGCTCCGCATTCGGACGGACTCACTCTTTAAGAAGAGGGCATGTTTACGGATGACATCCAAACCTTGCGTGTGCGGTGGACACGGTCTTACAGCGTCAGAACGGACGGGAACCTGCCGTACGCACCGATGCGGTGTATTTCCGCAAAACATACTACTATCATCGGAACTCATACATCACACACATGACACACTTATGCAATTAGGCTACCTCATTAAAAAGGGATTGTTTTTATTGGTCATCAATTGCAGTGTAAATGTGTGTAAAAAATGCAGCCGTGCTTTCAGCATATATTTGTGTGTTTAGTAATGGTCCATTTAGGCTGCAATGGTTCCAATTGAAGCAATGAAAAGAGTGTAATTAATGAGTAATGAGTAGAGGATTGTATTGTGTTCAGCTGACTGTGGTTCAGGTGCGGCCGTACTAATTGGGCGTTCCGAATGCCTAGCGCATGACCGAGTGGTGTCCGCAAAGTGAAACATGCTTATGAAGACCGCATATTTGCTGGCTGTTGGTTCGTTTGCAGTCGGTGTTCTGTCCGAATGCACGCCTACCAGAATTAGTGCACTCCCTCGTGTACGCCCATGTTTACGCCCAGTTTAGCCCACTTTGAAACTACGCCCCTGTGTACTTCCGAATGACGCCCATATTTCCCGAGTGAATGCGGTGCACATTTCTGTACGGTATTAGTGAGAACGAGTATGGAGACCGTGCGTGGCACATGCCCATGTATGCGCAGATGGCTCAAAAACGCCATCCGAAAGAATTCGGAAATTTACGCATTGACCAGAATAAGGCCCTAGGTGTCTGTCTTCTTCCCGTGACCTCTGCAGGATACAAGAGAGGCCAATGTTGGATACACAGTCTCACATTAGCAGCTTAGACACCGGGAAATCACCGGGACTGCAGAGACAATACACGCTTTTACTTCCAACTCATCAAACAGGTTCTGCATCTCTACTTCCTCTCAGCCAATCCTCAGCCGTCCTTCCTCTCGCCCAATTAACAAACCTGTATTATTTGATTATGGGCCAAAATGCTGCATTTCACTTATTATAACCCTGCCCCACTGCAAACATCAGGGTTTCTTCCCTTACGGCTGGAGACATGAGGTTGTGCCGGTCTGTGGTGTTCGTCTTCACCCTTCTACACAAGGCCTCACTGATTAGTGGGACAGTTATCCTGGTGCCAAACGGGGGTCGGCTCGGTGACTGGGGAGAGTGGGAGAGATGCCCAGATGGAAACGTGGTGCGTGGCTTCAGCACCAAGGTGAGTATAGTGTGGCAGGGGTCCATATGGTTGTCATATAGATCTCATACAGCAGAGGGTAGGGTAAGGTTAGGCACTAGGCAGTAGGGTTATGGTTAGGCAGCAGAGTGAGGGGTAAGGTTAAGCACTATGAGTAGTGTTATGGTTTGGCAGTAGAGGGTAGGGTAAGGTTGGACACTAGGAGAGGGTTATGGTTAGGCAGCAGAGGGAGGGGTAAGGTGGGGCACTAGGGGTAGGGTTATGGTTAGGCAGCAGAGGGAGGGGTAAGGTTAGGTACTAGGCAGTAGGGTTATGGTTAGGCAGCAGAGTGAGGGGTAAGGTTAGGCACCAGGGTAGGGTTATGGTTAGGCAGCAGAGGTAGGGGTAAGGTAAGGCACTAGGGTAGGGTTATGGTTAGGCAGCAGAGGGAGGGCTAAGGTTAGGCACTAGGGGTAGGGTTATGGTTAGGCAGCAGAGGGAGGGGTAAGGTTAGGCATTAGGAGGAGGGTTATGGTTAGGCAGCAGAGGGAGGGGTAAGGTTAGGCACTATGGGTAATGTTATGGTTTGGCAATAGAGGGTAGGGTAAGTTTGGGCACTAGGGGAGGTTATGGTTAGGCAGCAGAGGGAGGGGTAAGGTTAGGCACTACGAGTAGTGTTATGGTTTGGCAGTAGAGGGTAGGGTAAGGTTGTGCACTAGGGGAGGGTTATGGTTAAGCACTATGGGTAGGGTTATGGTTTGGTAGCAGAGGGTAGGGTAAGGTTAGGCACTAGGGGAGGGTTATGGTTTGGTAGCAGAGGGTAAGGTTAGGCACTAGGGGTAGGGTTATGGTTAGGCAGCAGAGGGGAGGGTAAGGTTGGGCACTACAAGTAGTGTTATGGTTTGGCAGTAGAGGGTAGGGTAAGGTTGTGCACTAGGGGAGGGTTATGGTTAGGCACTATGGGTAGGGTTATGGTTTGGTAGCAGAGGGTAGGGTAAGGTTAGGCACTAGGGGAGGGTTATGGTTAGGCAGCAGAGGGTAGGGTAAGGTTGGGCACTAGGGGTAGGGTTATGGTTAGGCAGCAGAGGGAGGGGTAAGGTTAGGTACTAGGGGTAGGGTTTAGCAGCAGAGTGAGGGGTAAGGTTAGGCACTACAGGTAGGGTTATGGTTTGGCAGCAGAGGGAGGGTAAAGTTGGGCACTAGGGGGAGGGTTATGGTTACGCAGCAGAGGGTGGGTTATGTTTAGGGACTAGGGGTAGGGTTATGGTTAGGCAGCAGAGGGAGGGGTAAGGTTAGTCTCTAGGGGTAGGGTTATGGTTAGGCAGCAGAGGGAGGGGTAACGTTAGGCACTAGGGGGAGGGTTATGGTTTGGCAGCAGAGGGAGGGGTAAAGTTAGACACTAGGGGGAGGGGTTATGGTTAGGCAGCAGAGGGAGGGGTAAGGTTAAGCACTAGGGGGAGGGTTATGGTTAGGCAGCAGAGGGAGGGGTAAGGTTAGGCACTAGGGGGAGGGTTATGGTTAGGCAGCAGAGGGAGGGTCGGGGAGAAGTACTCGTCAGCTGACCGGTGTACCTGGAAGGCACCACTGGTGCCGCCAGAACCACCTGACTGGACAAGTCACCTCTAGAAAACTATCAACACTTTGTCTATATTCCAATCATGTTGACATTTTATCAGTGTGAACACAATAAATGCACATATAGTGTATACCCTCTGCAGCGTGTCACTACTGCCTAATAACAGCTGTGTGTTTGTTTAGACAGAGCCAAATCAACATATCTTAGATGACACAGCCCTGAACGGTATCAGGATGTATTGTACCAAACCCTACTCTGATGGAATCACCGGGATTATAACCTCTTCTGTCGGAAAGTGAGTTGTCACGTATGTAATGTAATGCATGATTGCCTGTCACTTCTTTCTCGGGTCTGTGCGCGGCGAATCTCCACCTATAAATACATGCTCATTGCCAGGGGAGTAACACCTATCGCCAAGGGCCATGTCCCCGGGATCTGGCACTTCATTTAGTTAAGGGATGGGCAATAACCCCATTAAATGTAAAAGTATCCTGACAGACATAATCCTGGGATAAGAGCGACCCCTGCTGGTAGCCATCTGATAAGGCAATACTGGTACAGTACTAGTATCCCAGGAGCAGCCTGACAGACATAATCCTGGGATAAGAGCGACCCCTGCTGGTCGCCATCTGATAAGGTAATACTGGTACAGTACTAGTATCCCAGGAGCAGCCTGACAGACATAATCCTGGGATAAGAGCGACCCCTGCTGGTAGCCATCTGATAAGGCGATACTGGTACGGTACTAGTATCCCAGGAGCAGCCTGACAGACATAATCCTGGGATAAGAGCGACCCCTGCTGGTCGCCATCTGATAAAGCAATACTGGTACAGTACTAGTATCCCAGGAGCAGTCTGACAGACGTAATCCTGGGATAAGAGCGACCCCTGCTGGTGGCCATCTGATAAAGCAATACTGGTACGGTACTAGTATCCCAGGAGCAGCCTGACAGACATAATCCTGGGATAAGAGCGACCCCTGCTGGTGGCCATCTGATAAGGCAATACTGGTACAGTACTAGTATCCCAGGAGCAGCCTGAGAGACATAATCCTGGGATAAGAGCGACCACTGCTGGTAGCCATCTGATAAGGCAATACTGGTACGGTACTAGTATCCCAGGAGCAGCCTGACAGACATAATCCTGGGATAAGAGCGACCCCTGCTGGTGGCCATCTGATAAGGCGATACTGGTACGGTACTAGTATCCCAGGAGCAGCCTGACAGACATAATCCTGGGATAAGAGCGACCCCTGCTGGTAGCCATCTGATAAGGCAATACTGGTACGGTACTAGTATCCCAGGAGCAGCCTGACAGACATAATCCTGGGATAAGAGCGACCCCTGCTGGTGGCCATCTGATAAAGCAATACTGGTACGGTACTAGTATCCCAGGAGCAGCCTGACAGACATAATCCTGGGATAAGAGCGACCCCTGCTGGTGGCCATCTGATAAAGCAATACTGGTACGGTACTAGTATCCCAGGAGCAGCCTGACAGACATAATCCTGGGATAAGAGCGACCCCTGCTGGTGGCCATCTGATAAAGCAATACTGGTACGGTACTAGTATCCCAGGAGCAGCCTGACAGACATAATCCTGGGATAAGAGCGACCCCTGCTGGTGGCCATCTGATAAGGCGATACTGGTACGGTACTAGTATCCCAGGAGCAGCCTGACGGACATAATCCTGGGATAAGAGCGACCCCTGCTGGTAGCCATCTGATAAGGCGATACTGGTACAGTACTAGTATCCCAGGAGCAGCCTGACGGACATAATCCTGGGATAAGAGCGACCCCTGCTGGTAGCCATCTGATAAGGCGATACTGGTACGGTACTAGTATCCCAGGAGCAGCCTGACGGACATAATCCTGGGATAAGAGCGACCCCTGCTGGTAGCCATCTGATAAGGCGATACTGGTACGGTACTAGTATCCCAGGAGCAGCCTGACAGACATAATCCTGGGATAAGAGCGACCCCTGCTGGTAGCCATCTGATAAGGCGATACTGGTACGGTACTAGTATCCCAGGAGCAGCCTGACGGACATAATCCTGGGATAAGAGCGACCCCTGCTGGTAGCCATCTGATAAGGCGATACTGGTACGGTACTAGCATCCCAGGAGCAGCCTGACAGACATAATTCTGGGATAAGAGCGACCCCTGCTGGTGGCCATCTGATAAGGCAATACCGGTACAGTACTAGTATCCCAGAAGCAGCCTGACAGACATAATCCTGGGATAAGAGCGACCCCTGCTGGTGGCCATCTGATAAGGCAATACTGGTACGGTACTAGTATCCCAGGAGCAGTCTGACAGACATAATCCTGGGATAAGAGCGACCCCTGCTGGTGGCCATCTGATAAGGCAATACTGGTACAGTACTAGTATCCCAGGAGCAGCCTGACGGACATAATCCTGGGATAAGAGCGACCCCTGCTGGTAGCCATCTGATAAAGCGATACTGGTACGGTACTAGTATCCCAGGAGCAGTCTGACAGACATAATCCTGGGATAAGAGCGACCCCTGCTGGTGGCCATCTGATAAGGCAATACTGGTACAGTACTAGTATCCCAGGAGCAGCCTGACAGACATAATCCTGGGATAAGAGCGACCCCTGCTGGTGGCCATCTGATAAGGCGATACTGGTACGGTACTAGTATCCCAGGAGCAGCCTGACAGACATAATCCTGGGATAAGAGCGACCCCTGCTGGTAGCCATCTGATAAGGCGATACTGATACGGTACTAGTATCCCAGGAGCAGCCTGACGGACATAATCCTGGGATAAGAGCGACCCCTGCTGGTGGCCATCTGATAAGGCGATACTGGTACGGTACTAGTATCCCAGGAGCAGCCTGACGGACATAATCCTGGGATAAGAGCGACCCCTGCTGGTGGCCATCTGATAAGGCGATACTGGTACGGTACTAGTATCCCAGGAGCAGCCTGACGGACATAATCCTGGGATAAGAGCGACCCCTGCTGGTGGCCATCTGATAAGGCGATACTGGTACGGTTCTAGTATCCCAGGAGCAGCCTGACAGACATAATCCTGGGATAAGAGCGACCCCTGCTGGTGGCCATCTGATAAGGCGATACTGGTACGGTACTAGTATCCCAGGAGCAGCCTGACATACATAATCCTGGGATAAGAGCGACCCCTGCTGGTGGCCATCTGATAAGGCGATACTGGTACGGTACTAGTATCCCAGGAGCAGCCTGACAGACATAATCCTGGGATAAGAGCGACCCCTGCTGGTAGCCATCTGATAAGGCGATACTGGTACGGTACTAGTATCCCAGGAGCAGCCTGACAGACATAATCCTGGGATAAGAGCGACCCCTGCTGGTAGCCATCTGATAAGGCGATACTGGTACGGTACTAGTATCCCAGGAGCAGCCTGACAGACATAATCCTGGGATAAGAGCGACCCCTGCTGGTAGCCATCTGATAAGGCGATACTGGTACGGTACTAGTATCCCAGGAGCAGCCTGACAGACATAATCCTGGGATTAGAGCGACCCCTGCTGGTGGCCATCTGATAAGGCGATACTGGTACGGTACTAGTATCCCAGGAGCAGCCTGACAGACATAATCCTGGGATAAGAGCGACCCCTGCTGGTAGCCATCTGATAAAGCAATACTGGTACGGTACTAGTATCCCAGGAGCAGCCTGACAGACATAATCCTGGGATAAGAGCGACCCCTGCTGGTGGCCATCTGATAAGGTAATACTGGTACGGTACTAGTATCCCAGGAGCAGCCTGACAGACATAATCCTGGGATAAGAGCGACCCCTGCTGGAGGCCATCTGATAAAGCAATACTGGTACGGTACTAGTATCCCAGGAGCAGCCTGACAGACATAATCCTGGGATAAGAGCGACCCCTGCTGGTAGCCATCTGATAAGGCAATACTGGTACAGTACTAGTATCCCAGGAGCAGCCTGACAGACATAATCCTGGGATAAGGGCGACCCCTGCTGGTGGCCATCTGATAAGGCAATACTGGTACGGTACTAGTATCCCAGGAGCAGCCTGACAGACATAATCCTGGGATAAGAGCGACCCCTGCTGGTAGCCATCTGATAAAGCAATACTGGTACGGTACTAGTATCCCAGGAGCAGCCTGACAGACATAATCCTGGGATAAGAGCGACCCCTGCTGGTAGCCATCTGATAAAGCAATACTGGTACGGTACTAGTATCCCAGGAGCAGCCTGACAGACATAATCCTGGGATAAGAGCGACCCCTGCTGGTGGCCATCTGATAAGGCAATACTGGTACGGTACTAGTATCCCAGGAGCAGCCTGACAGACATAATCCTGGGATAAGAGCGACCCCTGCTGGTGGCCATCTGATAAAGCAATACTGGTACGGTACTAGTATCCCAGGAGCAGCCTGACGGACATAATCCTGGGATAAGAGCGACCCCTGCTGGTAGCCATCTGATAAAGCGATACTGGTACGGTACTAGTATCCCAGGAGCAGCCTGACGGACATAATCCTGGGATAAGAGCGACCCTGCTGGTAGCCATCTGATAAGGCGATACTGGTACGGTACTAGTATCCCAGGAGCAGCCTGACGGACATAATCCTGGGATAAGAGCGACCCCTGCTGGTGGCCATCTGATAAGGCGATACTGGTACGGTACTAGTATCCCAGGAGCAGCCTGACAGACATAATCCTGGGATAAGAGCGACCCCTGCTGGTGGCCATCTGATAAGGCAATACTGGTACGGTACTAGTATCCCAGGAGCAGCCTGACAGACATAATCCTGGGATAAGAGCGAACCCTGCTGGTGGCCATCTGATAAGGCGATACTGGTACGGTACTAGTATCCCAGGAGCAGCCTGACAGACATAATCCTGGGATAAGAGCGACCCCTGCTGGTGGCCATCTGATAAGGCGATACTGGTACGGTACTAGTATCCCAGGAGCAGTCTGACGGACATAATCCTGGGATAAGAGCGACCCCTGCTGGTGGCCATCTGATAAGGCAATACTGGTACGGTACTAGTATCCCAGGAGCAGCCTGACAGACATAATCCTGGGATAAGAGCGACCCCTGCTGGTGGCCATCTGATAAAGCAATACTGGTACGGTACTAGTATCCCAGGAGCAGCCTGACGGACATAATCCTGGGATAAGAGCGACCCCTGCTGGTAGCCATCTGATAAAGCAATACTGGTACGGTACTAGTATCCCAGGAGCAGCCTGACGGACATAATCCTGGGATAAGAGCGACCCTGCTGGTAGCCATCTGATAAGGTGATACTGGTACGGTACTAGTATCCCAGGAGCAGCCTGACAGACATAATCCTGGGATAAGAGCGACCCCTGCTGGAGGCCATCTGATAAGGCGATACTGGTACGGTACTAGTATCCCAGGAGCAGCCTGACGGACATAATCCTGGGATAAGAGCGACCCCTGCTGGTGGCCATCTGATAAGGCGATACTGGTACGGTACTAGTATCCCAGGAGCAGCCTGACAGACATAATCCTGGGATAAGAGCGACCCCTGCTGGTGGCCATCTGATAAGGCAATACTGGTACGGTACTAGTATCCCAGGAGCAGCCTGACAGACATAATCCTGGGATAAGAGCGAACCCTGCTGGTGGCCATCTGATAAGGCGATACTGGTACGGTACTAGTATCCCAGGAGCAGCCTGACAAACATAATCCTGGGATAAGAGCGACCCCTGCTGGTGGCCATCTGATAAGGCGATACTGGTACGGTACTAGTATCCCAGGAGCAGCCTGACAGACATAATCCTGGGATAAGAGCGACCCCTGCTGGTGGCCATCTGATAAGGCGATACTGGTACGGTACTAGTATCTCAGGAGCAGCCTGACAGACATAATCCTGGGATAAGAGCGACCCCTGCTGGTGGCCATCTGATAAGGCGATACTGGTACAGTACTAGTATCCCAGGAGCAGCCTGACAGACATAATCCTGGGATAAGAGCGACCCCTGCTGGAGGCCATCTGATAAGGCGATACTGGTACAGTACTAGTATCCCAGGAGCAGCCTGACAGACATAATCCTGGGATAAGAGCGACCCCTGCTGGTGGCCATCTGATAAGGCGATACTGGTACGGTACTAGTATCCCAGGAGCAGCCTGACAGACATAATCCTGGGATAAGAGCGACCCCTGCTGGTGGCCATCTGATAAGGCGATACTGGTACAGTACTAGTATCCCAGGAGCAGCCTGACAGACATAATCCTGGGATAAGAGCGACCCCTGCTGGTGGCCATCTGATAAGGCAATACTGGTACAGTACTAGTATCCCAGGAGCAGCCTGACAGACATAATCCTGGGATAAGAGCGACCCCTGCTGGTGGCCATCTGATAAGGCGATACTGGTACAGTACTAGTATCCCAGGAGCAGCCTGACAGACATAATCCTGGGATAAGAGCGACCCCTGCTGGTGGCCATCTGATAAGGCAATACTGGTACGGTACTAGTATCCCAGGAGCAGCCTGACAGACATAATCCTGGGATAAGAGCGACCCCTGCTGGTGGCCATCTGATAAGGCGATACTGGTACAGTACTAGTATCTCAGGAGCAGCCTGACAGACATAATCTTGGGTTAAGAGCGACCCCTGCTGGTGGCCATCTGATAAGGCGATACTGGTACGGTACTAGTATCCCAGGAGCAGTCTGACGGACATAATCCTGGGATAAGAGCGACCCCTGCTGGTGGCCATCTGATAAGGCAATACTGGTACGGTACTAGTATCCCAGGAGCAGCCTGACAGACATAATCCTGGGTTAAGAGCGACCCCTGCTGGTGGCCATCTGATAAGGCAATACTGGTACAGTACTAGTATCCCAGGAGCAGCCTGACAGACATAATCCTGGGATAAGAGCGACCCCTGCTGGTAGCCATCTGATAAGGCGATACTGGTACAGTACTAGTATCCCAGGAGCAGCCTGACAGACATAATCCTGGGATAAGAGCGACCCCTGCTGGTAGCCATCTGATAAGGCAATACTGGTTCGGTACTAGTATCCCAGGAGCAGTCTGACAGACATAATCCTGGGATAAGAGCGACCCCTGCTGGTGGCCATCTGATAAGGCGATACTGGTACAGTACTAGTATCCCAGGAGCAGCCTGACAGACATAATCCTGGGATAAGAGCGACCCCTGCTGGTAGCCATCTGATAAGGCGATACTGGTACGGTACTAGTATCCCAGGAGCAGCCTGACAGACATAATCCTGGGATAAGAGCGACCCCTGCTGGTAGCCATCTGATAAAGCAATACTGGTACGGTACTAGTATCCCAGGAGCAGCCTGACAGACATAATCCTGGGATAAGAGCAACCCCTGCTGGTAGCCATCTGATAAGGCGATACTGGTACAGTACTAGTATCCCAGGAGCAGCCTGACAGACATAATCCTGGGATAAGAGCGACCCCTGCTGGTGGCCATCTGATAAGGCAATACTGGTATGGTACTAGTATCCCAGGAGCAGCCTGACAGACATAATCCTGGGTTAAGAGCGACCCCTGCTGGTGGCCATCTGATAAGGCAATACTGGTACAGTACTAGTATCCCAGGAGCAGCCTGACAGACATAATCCTGGGATAAGAGCGACCCCTGCTGGTAGCCATCTGATAAAGCAATACTGGTACGGTACTAGTATCCCAGGAGCAGCCTGACGGACATAATCCTGGGATAAGAGCGACCCCTGCTGGTGGCCATCTGATAATGCAATACTGGTACAGTACTAGTATCCCAGGAGCAGCCTGACAGACATAATCCTGGGATAAGAGCGACCCCTGCTGGTGGCCATCTGATAAGGCAATACTGGTATGGTACTAGTATCCCAGGAGCAGCCTGACAGACATAATCCTGGGTTAAGAGCGACCCCTGCTGGTGGCCATCTGATAAGGCAATACTGGTACAGTACTAGTATCCCAGGAGCAGCCTGACAGACATAATCCTGGGATAAGAGCGACCCCTGCTGGTAGCCATCTGATAAAGCAATACTGGTACGGTACTAGTATCCCAGGAGCAGCCTGACGGACATAATCCTGGGATAAGAGCGACCCCTGCTGGTGGCCATCTGATAATGCAATACTGGTACAGTACTAGTATCCCAGGAGCAGCCTGACAGACATAATCCTGGGATAAGAGCGACCCCTGCTGGTGGCCATCTGATAATGCAATACTGGTACGGTACTAGACATTCTTAGGTGGGGGTAAGGTCATTAGGTACCTAGGTCAAAAGATCGATCTCTATTGGTCGACAGGCAAAGGGTCGACACATGAAAAATGTCGACATGGGCAAAGGTCAACATGGAAAAAAATAACCTGAAAAAGGTTGACATGATATCTTCATGATTTAAAAAAAAAAAAAAAAGGACTTGTTCACAATATACCATCCCAGCGGATGGGGAACATAATAGTGTGCAGCGAGGCAATGACGACGAGCCATGCGAGGGGGTGCAGCACGGTGGCCATGTTCACCTATATCGACTCATGTCGACATTTGCGTTTCGACTGTTTTTCATGTCAACATTTTGCCTGTGTCAACCTTTTCACCATGTCAACCTTTTTCATGTGTTAACCAATAGCGAACGACCTACTGACGGTCGGCATGAATTGTGTTGACCCCCATGACCCATGTCCTAGACGAGCATGGCGCAAGGGTTTCCAACCAAGGCGCTCAGTTCCGGTTATAAAAATAACCATACTTGAGCACAGGTGTAATTAGCACCTTAGTTACTTTTATTTGTATAGACCGATAGTCTGGGGGCGCACACAGCCGCATGGCACTGACCCCACAACCTACCCCAACTCCAACAAGGGCCACGTAGCGGGAGCTATCCCCAAGAGTATGACGGTGTGCAGACGATAGGTCAAAAGTGTAGACAGTCAATAGGTTGACATCATGTTTGACATGCACTAGGTCAACATATACAAAGCTCGACATGCACTAGACAAAATATCAACACAAGCCAAAGGTCGACATGTCAACAGTTAAAAAAGTCAACATAAATTTTTCACGTTTTTTTCCTTTTGTTGGTCTCTATGCTCTATGATCCGTGTGGACAATTGGTAACGTTGGCATGGCGATGCACTAAACCATGTTCTTCTCCGCAGATGGGGCAATTGGGGACCCCCTGTATGGTGTCCCGTGGGCTATCTGGTCAGCTTCAGGCTGAGGGTGGAGCCGTACTCGCACCAGTTATTCTCCGACAACACGGCAGCCAACAACGTCATGTTCATGTGCTCGGACTCCGCAGTCCTGGAAGGATATGGCCACACCTGGGGAGAGTATGGAAGATGGAGTCCGGACTGCTCCAAGGGAATATCCAGCCTCAGGACCCGGGTGCAGCGGCCGCAGGGGCGTTGGGTTGATGACACCGCCCTCAATGACCTCCAGTGTGCGTGCAGCCAGAATTAGCCCAGGAAAGATTTACAGATGTGTCCTCATACGCCTCGGCCTGATTCAGACCTCGGCCGGGCTGCAGTGCAGGTACGCAGTGTGCTGTAGCGCAGTCCGTCGTGTACGGAGTCAGGCTCAGGCACCTGGCACGCGGCGAGAGGGGCTGACGGAAGCCACCGTGTATGAGGAGACATCTGTATATCTTACCTTATTATCCCATATAAACTATACCAGCAGCTTGTGCTATAAATGTATATGAAATAAAGCAGCCAATTATAGTGACTATGATTTAATGAGCCCGATTCAGTCCTGACAGCTGCTGTGCGGATTATCGCTAGGCTGTGCAAGCTTCTGGGCATCCCACACATCTGGACACTGGAATGTAGCACCGCATCCGCTTGCATCCCTTCGGGCTCGGTGCCTGGCTGCGCTCGGCATACTATTTTATTCTCCCACCACGCCCTAGTGGATGGTAGGGCATGAAATACCGCCTGTTGGCACATGTCGGTTCCCAAAAAATTGGGGAAAACCCCATGTCGACCATTTGAATGTCAACATTCCCCGTGTCGACCTAATGCTTGTGTCGATCTAGTGACCCTTTTGACCTAACCCGTGTTGACCTTCTTGCATATCGACATTTAGTCATGCCGAACTTCATGCATGGCACACGGCCAAATTTGCACATTTTCCGAAAATCGCACATTTAATAGGGTGCAAATTGCTATAAAAAAAATTTGCCGCAAAAATCTCACATTTTGACCTGTCGATTTTTTTCTCACACTTCAATTGCAATCAGATATTTTCCTATTCTAAAGTATACAACTCGCAAATTTAATAGGGTGCGATTTTTGGTAAACGTTACCAAAAACCCTGAAAAACTAGACCAGGTTCTGGCTGGTGAATTTGACAGAACCATAAGATCATTGAGCTCTGTGCATGGTTCTGTCTTAAAAAATGTGTAAAAGTTCAAATGAATTTAAAAAACCTGCATGGGGTCCCCCTTCCCGAGAAGAGCCGATCCTGGTTTAAAAAACACAGGGCAAACCAAATAGGGGTCCCCTGGATTTCTTAAACCCAGCACCAGGCTCAAGGGCCAATCCTGGATGCCAAAATATGGGGGACAAAGAAATAGGGGTCCCCCGCATTTCAAAAACCAGCACTGGGCCCAACCAGTCAGCAGGGTAATGGTCCCCCCGACCAAAGCATTCACCCCCTGACCGCTCAGCATGGGCAAGGATCCTGGGGAAGTGGGGACCACCCCACCCGCTTATGAAGAGGTCCCCTCTCCAGAATTTTCCTACCCAGGCTGTAGAACCACAAGTCCCAGCACGCAAGGCATTAAAGGGCCCGCTGGGACTTGTAGTTCCAAAACAGTACAAATAGTGAAAAAATACACAGACACATTAAACAGTAAAAGTTTACTAAACACATAGCCCACGCAGACTATACTCACCTACACTAAAAGGATCGGTCCCCTTGTCCTGTAGAATCTATTTGGGGTAACTGTGGAAAGAAGGGAGATAGTGGACCAGGAGATGGGAGCTACCAGGAGGGGTATGTTGAATCAGCAGATGGGAGCTGCCAGTAGGGTGAGTTGGGATCAGTAGATGAGAGCTATCATGAGGGGGAGGAAGGCCCAGGAGATGGGAACTACCAGGAAGGCGAGGAAGTGTGTTGTTTTTTTAAATTTTGGGGGCTGTAAAAATATAGTGAAACTCATAGGCCATGAAATACTAAAAAATCCATGGACTGGATTCTTCTTAAGTTAATGAGGCTGAGACCGGACAGAATGTGACACAGGTCTCCGTGGGAAGAGATACAGCTGACAGATGTAATATTTAAAAAAAAACATTCACTGACCCCGACGTGATTTGAACACGCAACCTTCTGATCTGGAGTCAGACGCGCTACCGTTGCGCCACGAGGTCACCTGTGATGGTGATGGTAGAGTAAAAGGCTGTGGGTTCAATCAGGTTATGGTTTGCTTGACAGTTTGAGTGCATGGATGGGCAATTTTGGCCTTAACGAGCTAAGATCCACACTTGCTCTCCATGTTAATTGTAAATGTTATAACAATTATTGTGAATATTAGTCAACGTAGTGCATTTGCTTTTTCCTGCAAGGCACTACAAGTCTCAGCAGATCCCACATTATCTGTGTAGTCCAAGCACCCCCACCACTTTGTCTGTATTTACTGTATGTCAAGGATGGCAGAGACTCCATCATTTATTGTAATATAAATATTTGTCCCTGATTGTTCCTGAGGGCAACCCTTCTTTTATAATGTGATCTAGTGTAATAACATCCAGAGATGTACACTAAAGAAAATATGGCCAGTACGGGGTTTGAACCCCCTGAGCTAAGCAGCCAGCTGCCCCTCTGCACTTAAGGAGCTAGGAACTACTAGGAAGATGAGGTGGGACCAGGAGATGGGAGCTACCAGGAGAATGAGGTTTCAACAATGGAAGCTACCAGGAGGGTGAAGTGGGATCAGGAGATGGAAGCTATCACAATGGTGGTATCAGGAGATGGAAGATATCAGGAGGGTGAGGTGGGATCTGGAGATGGGAGCTATCGCAATGGTGGTATCAGGAGATGGAAGATATCAGGAGGGTGAGGTGGGATCTGGAGATGGGAGCTATCGCAATGGTGGTATCAGGAGATGGAAGATATCAGGAGGGTGAGGTGGGACCAGGAGATGGGAGCTACCAGTAGGGTGATGTTGAAACAGCAGTTGGGAGCTGCCAGTAGTGTGAGGTGGGATTAGGAGATGAGAGCTACCAGGAGGGGTAGGAAGGCCTAGGAGATGGGAGCTACCAGGAGGGTGAGGAAGAACCAGGAGATGGGAGCTACCAGGAGGGCGAGGAAGGACCAGGAGATGGGAGCTACCAGGAGGGCGAGTAAGGACCAGGAGATGGGAGCTACCAGGAGGGCGAGGAAGGACCAGGAGATGGGAGCTACCAGGAGGGCGAGGAAGGACCAGGAGATGGGAGCTACCAGGAGGGCGAGGAAGGACCAGGAGATGGGAGCTACCAGGAGGGCGAGGAAGGACCAGTATATGGGAGCTACCAGGAGGGCGAGGAAGGACCAGGAGATGGGAGCTACCAGGAGGGCGAGGAAGGACCAGGAGATGGGAGCTACCAGGAGGGCGAGGAAGGACCAGGAGATGGGAGCTACCAGGAGGGCGAGGAAGGACCAAGAGATGGGAGCTACCAGGATGTTGAGATGGGTCCAGGAGATGGAAAAACATGCTTCTTCTGTATTTTTAACTATTGGCCCTCCTGTAATCCATGTATGTGGACTTATGCATTAGCCTGCATGATACTGACTTTGGCAAAATTATGGAGAGTCTGCCCATATTTTTAAATCATAGGCAGGACCAGGTTGGTGTTGCTTTTAAAATGATTAGGGTTTTAAAAATATACTGAAGCTCATAGAACATTAAATATTATAAAATCCATGATTGGATTATTTTTAGGTTAATGAGGCTGAGACCTGACAGAATGTGACATTCCGCAAGTGACACAGGTCTCTATGGGAAGAGACACAGCTGACAGATTTAATATTTAAAAAAAACATTCACTGACCCCGACGTGATTTGAACACGCAACCTTCTGATCTGGAGTCAGACGCGCTACCGTTGCGCCACGAGGACACCTGTCACATTGATGGTAGAGTAAAAGGCTGTGTGTTTAATCCTGACAAGGGCCAGCATTTACATAGCCAAACAATTAATTGTATTTATTGTTTGCTTTACAGTTTGAGTGCATGGGTGGGCAATTTTGGCCAAATGTGCTAAGATCCACACTTGCTCTCCATGTTAATTGTAAATGTTATAATAATTATTGTGACTATTAGTAAACTTAGTGAATTAGCTTTTTCCAGCAAGGCACTACAAGTCTCAGCAGATCAAACATTATAATGTTTAAAATTTCAGTGTGTAGCACCCCGATACCTTTGTCTCTATTGATGTCTATGATGGTAGAGACTCCCAAATATTTCTATTACAATAAATGAAGATGTACATTTGTCCCAGACTGTTCCTGAGAGTAACACTTTTTTTTTATAATGTGATATAGTGTAATTACATCCAGAGACATAAACTTAAGAAAATATGGCCAATAAGGGGACCAAACCCGCAACCTAAGATAACTGGCTAGATGCCACAATATACTTCTGTTCCCAATTCACAATGTTTAGCTCTAGGTATAATGGAGGAGGCTGAGTCTTCACACCACCTAAGAGCTAAGCACAACTAGCTGGGAGCTACCAGGAGAATGAGGTGGGACGAGGAGGTGTTTATTTTATGGGTGGGCTAAAGCGCTGCCTGTGTTTGTGTGGTGAATTGCTGGCTTGTGTGCAGAAAAATATATAAGAGAGAGGATAGTATATAAAAGAATTTCTTTATTGGTTGTAATTATATGGGGTGAATGCAGGTGATAAATGGGGTTCTTAATTAATTGGTGTTTGATGTAAACCTCTTTAGGGGTCCCCTGCTTGAGGGAATTTTGTTCAGAGCTGTGTCAGCCTAGGAGATCCCCGACAGGGGTCCAGGCAACCCTTTGTAGGGTTCCTTTTTTCCTCCGTAGGTCCCTTGGTAAGGGATCTATGGTCTCCCTAAGCTGATGTGCAGTGAACAATAAGGTCTGTGTTGAATGTTTAGAAAGGAGCCTGTGTAGGCTTCAGGCAGTTCAGTTGAACTCCTTTACCAGGAGACCAGGAGATGGGAGCTACCAGGAGATGGAAGCTAGCTGGAGGGTGAGGTTGGATCAGGAGTTGGGAGCTACCAGGAGAATAAGGTGGGAGCTGGAGATGGAAGCTACCAGGAGGGTGAGGTGGGATCAGGAGATGGAAGCTACCAAGAGAATGAGGTTTCAACAATGGGAGCTACCAGGAGGGTGAGGTGGGATCAGGAGATGTGAGCTACCAGGAGAATGAGGTTTCAACCAGGAGAGGAGATGTGAGCTACCGGGAGGGTGAGGTGGGATCAGGAGATGGGAGATATCACAATGGTGGAATCAGAAGATGGAATATATCAAGAGGGTGAGTTGGAACCAGGATATGAAAGCTACCAGGAGAAAGAGGAGGAACCAGGAGATGGGAGCTAGCTGGAAGGTGAGGTTGAAGCAGGAGTTGGGAGCTACCAGGAGAATGAGGTGGAAGCAGGAGATGGAAACTAACAGAAGGGTGAGCTGGTATCAGGAAATGGGAGCTACCAGGAGAATGAGAATGAGGTTTCAACAATGGGAGCTACTAGGAGGGTGAGGTGGTTTCAGGAGTTGGGAGCTACCAGGAGAATGAGGTGGGATCATGAGTAGGGATCTAACACAAAGGTGAAATCAGGAGATGGAAGACATGAGGAGGGTGAGGTGGGATTAGGAGATGGGAGCTACCAGGAGAAAGAGGCAGAACCAGGAGATGGGAGCTACCAGGAGAATGAGGTGGGATCAAGAGATGGGAGCTACCCGGAGAATGAGGTGGGACCAGGAGATGGAAGCTATCAGGAGCATGAGGTTTCAACCAGGAGATGGGAGCTACTAGGAGGGTGAGGTGGGATCAGGGGACATTTCACTTAATCCAGGCCCCAGCTGCTTGCCCCACTTGCAGACACCTAACTCTCAGGAACATAGTAATCCAGCTAACCTCATAAACATCAAATGCCTCCCATCACCCACCCCCCCCCCCCCCCCCCCCAAATCACTAAAATGTGCATTATGTGCACGCTTTTTTGGCAACAAATTATCATCCATCCAATACCTCTTAATTTAAAACAACTTCAACCTGCTGGCTTTAACAGAAACATGGCTCTCACAATCAGACACAGCCTCCCCTGCAGCCGTGTCACACGGTGGTCTCCACTTCACACACACCTCCAGGCCTGGTGGCAGCAGGGGAGGTGGGGTTGGAATCTATCCCAATCCTTCACATACACAGTTCTTCCACAGGTTCCATCACTCACATTCACATAATTTGAAGTACATTCTATCTGAACTTTCTCGCTGAGTGTTGCAGCTATCTATCGCCCACCTGGGCAACCAACAAGATTTCTGGAAGATTTTCTGCCTGGTTCCCTCACTTCCTTTCTTCTGACATCTCAACAATCATCATAGATGACTTCAACATTGCTATTGATAGCTCAAAATCTGCTGCTTATGCCTCCAAACTCCTCTCTCTAACCTCCTCTCTCGGCCTCTCTCAATGGACTGACTCCTCTACTCATCGGGAGGGCCACTGCCTTGATGGTATTCACTAAGCTGTACTCAGTGTCTGAATTCACCAATTCCCTCTCTCAGATCACAACCTTATCACCTGCCTGCTCTCCTCTAGTACTTCTAACTCAAAAACACAGAAATCCCTTAATCCACCTCAAGCCCGCAGAAATATTAATTATAATAAATTTTCAAGTACTCTCCTCCTCACTGCAACAACAGCTTGCTCCTATTTCTGCATTCACTACTCCTGAGATGGCGGTATCACACCTAAACCTAACCCTCAAAACAGCCCTGGATGAAGTGGCTCCAGTTACCCACCACACTCCACGTAGGCCTAGACGCCAACCGTGGCACTCTAAGTTAACAAGACACCTACAAAATCTCTCAAGGAAAGTTCAGCATAAATGGTGTAAATCTTGGTCCAATGGATTTCCTCACATATAAGAATATCTACCAGTACTATAGTTATGCCTTGGAAACTGCCAAACAAACATTTCAAACTCTAATTTCTGCTCAAGCTTCAAACCCAAAACGTATTTTTAATACATTTAAATCCCTTCTCAACCCTCCCTCACCCAAGCCACCAACCACTATCCATGCACAAGATCTTGCTTCCTACTTCAGGGATAAGATTGACAAGATCAGAGATGAATTGGTATGCTCCAACTCAGTTGGTGATATGCTCAATCCCCTACCTGAGCCCTCTGAAGCATTTGCTTCATTTGATCCCACAAATGAAGATGAAGTATCTGCACTTTTCTCTGCCTCCCACTCTACTACCTCTCCTCTTGACCCTATACCCTCTCAAATAAGTAAATCTCTGTCTCCTGTGCTCATCCCAATCTTAACTAAAATCTGTAACCTATCTTTCTCTACTGGTGTCTTTCCTTTGTTGTTCAAACACACAGTTATTTCTCCAATTCGGAAAAAAAAAAACAGAATTCTGACCCACGCTCTCTCTCAAACTACCGTCCCATGTCTCAACTTCCATGCACCTCCAAACTACTTGAAAGACTTGCATACACTCACCTCACACACTTTCTTAACTCGCACAACTTATTGGACCCGGTTCAATCAGGCTTTTGTTCCCAATACTCCACAGAGACAGCACTGACTAAAGTTGTCAATGATCTAAGTCTAAAAGTCACTATTCACTACTAATTCTTCTAGATCTCTCTGCTGATTTTGACACTGTTGACCCCACACACCTCATACAAACACTACAATCCATAGGTCTAAGACACAGCCCTCTCTTGTTTCTCCTCCTACCTATTTAACCGCTCCTTTAGTGTTCGTTTCTCTGACTCTACCTCCTCTTCGCTACCTCTGTCAGTTGGAGTAGCTCAGGGTTCAGTTTTAGGTCCTCTGTTGTTCTCAATCTATACCTCATCTCTTGGCAAACTAATCAGCTCTGGATTTCAGTATCATCTGTATGCAGATGATACTCAGCTCTACCTATCCTCCCCGGACCTGTCCCCATCTGTATGCAGATGATACTCAGCTCTACCTATCCTCCCCGGACCTGTCCCCATCTGTATGCGGATGATACTCAGCTCTACCTATCCTCCCCGGACCTGTCTCCATCTGTATGCGGATGATACTCAACTCTACCTATCCTCCTCGGACCTGTCCCTATCTGTATGCGGATGATACTCAGCTCTACCTATCCTCCCCGGACCTGTCCCCATCTGTATGCAGATGATACTTAGCTCTACCTATCCTCCCCGGACCTGTCCCCATCTGTATGTGGATGATACTCAGCTCTACCTATCCTCCCCAGACCTGTCCCCATCTGTATTGAGCCGTGTCTCTGAATGACTTTCTGCTGTTTCATCCTGGATGTCATCTCGCCACCTCAAACTTTATATTTCTAAAACAGAATTAATTATATTTCCGCCAATAAATAGTAGTTACCAACCTGATATCTCTATAGCTGTTGAGAAGATGACAATCACTCCGACCTCTCAAGCTCGCTGCCTAGGTGTCATCCTTGACTCAGAACTTTCCTTTGTTCCCCACATTCAATCTGTCTCGAAATCATGCCACATGCACCTAAAAAACATTAAAAATTCGCCCTTACCTTACACAAGACACTGCAAAAACTCTAATCCATGCTCTCATCATCTCACGCATTGATTATTGCAATAGTTTCCTTATTGGCCTTCCCCAATACAGACTCTCACCACTACAGTCCATTATGAATGCAGCTGCAAGGCTAATCTTCCTAGCCAGACGTTCATCGTCTGCAAAGCTACTCTGTCAGTCACTTCATTGGTTACCTGTATTCTACCGTATTCAATACAAAATTCTTCTACTTACACACAAAGCCATAAACCAAACTACACCAACGTACATATCTTCTCTTATCTCAAAATATCATCCAACCCGACCTCTATGCTCAGGGGCGTAACTAGGACTTTATGGGCCCCATAGCAAAAAATTTAAAGGGGCCCCCCATTATCACTACAAGGATGTTGGGGGGGATAGCAAAAGAAACAGTGAGGGGCGTGAAAGACAAAGGCCAGGTTTAAAGTAGAAATGCGGTAAAAACACCGCAATTTCTACTGCACTAAGGGGGGGGGGGAACTACGCTATAGAAGCCTATGGGCTTCTGTACACATCACTGCTGTGTAAGGGAGAGAAAGGGCATGAAAGAGTTGTTGTCAGTGAGAGGGAAAAACCTGTTAGGGTTATTTCACACACTCCGGCTCCTGCCAGACGGCGAAATCCCGCACGGCCAGGAAGCCGTGCCGCACACCGTAGTTATGAATGGACACAAATGTGTCCATTCACACAGGATGGCCACGGCCGGGCCGCCCGGTTGCAGCCGGATCCTACCACTGGAAGGGACAGCTGCTGGGCTGTGGCTATCCCCCCGTCCCCATTGTAAACTAAAGTGTGCGGCACGCTTCCTTCATCCCCAGCTCCCCCAGCGGCGGCTTCCGCAGCGGGTGGTCTCCTCTGCCTCGGCTGCGGCTCCAGCAATAGCTGGTCTTCAGTGCCTCGGCTCCTGCAGCGGGTGGTCTCCTCTGCCTCGGCGGCGGCTCCAGCAATAGCTGATCTTCAGTGCCTCGGCTCCCGCAGTGGCTGCTGGTCCCTTAGCCCCGGATCCCCCAGCGGCTGGTCTCCGCTGGCTCCTGCAGTGACTGAAGTCCTATGCGCTGCCGTCTTTCGGTAAGGGGGAGGGGAGCGGGGCGCGCAACATTTACCTGACAAAAATTAAAAGGGGTGCAGGGGATGCAACTATAGAGGGTACAGGGGATGCAGCTGCCATGGGGCCCCCTAAGCCCCGGGCCCCATAGCAGCTGCATCCCCTGCACCCTCTATAGTTACGCCACTGTCTATGCTCCTCCCAAGATCTGCGTCTCTCATCCACACTCATTACTCTCTCCCATTCCCGACTGCAGGACTTTCTTCAGGCTGCACCCACTCTGTGGAATGCCCTCCCAAGCACAATAAGACTCTCCTCCAGTCTCCAAACTTACAAGTGTTCCCTGAAACCTCACCTCTTCAGGCAGCTTAGCAAATTCGGGAACCAACCACTTATCCTTCATATAACGTTCCTATCTAATCACATCCTTACTGTACAGGCCACACATATCCACTCTTTCTTTATCACATTTTCCATACTCCTGACCCCTGGCCAAACTGCTGGGTCACCATATCTTGCAGCACACCGGGAACCTTTGCATTCTGGTGGAACTAATGCAATAAAGAATACAATATCTATCCTTATGTATCAAGGCCTATTTCCCTATAGATTGTAAGCTTGCAAGAAGGCCCCCTTACCTGTTGACTGTCTGTAAATACCCAGTTTGTTGCATTGCTGTCTCCGTTTGTAAAGTGCAGCGGAATCTGCTGCACTATATAAGAAACTGTTAATAAATGAATAAAATAATTCTCCTGGTAGCTCCCATCACCTGATCCCACCACATCCTCCTGGTAGCTCCCATCACCTGATCCCACCACATCCTCCTGGTAGCTCACATCGCCTGATCCCACCACATCCTCCTGGTATCTCCCATCGCCTGATCCCACCACATCCTCCTGGTAGCTCCCATCACCTGATCCCACCACATCCTCCTGGTAGCTCCCATCGCCTGATCCCACCACATCCTCCTGGTAGCTCCCATCGCCTGATCCCACCACATCCTCCTGGTAGCTCCCATCGCCTGATCCCACCACATCCTCCTGGTAGCTCACATCGCCTGATCCCACCACATCCTCCTGGTAGCTCCCATCGCCTGATCCCACCACATCCTCCTGGTAGCTCCCATCGCCTGATCCCAATACATTCTCCTGGTAGCTCCTTGTGCTTAGCTTAGGAGGTGGTGTGAAGACATTATACCTAAAGTTAAACATTGTGAATTGGGACCAGAAGCGCTTAGATACAATTGGCCGGTTAGCTCAGTTGGTTAGAGCGTGGTGCTAATAACGCCAAGGTCGCGGGTTCGATCCCCGTACTGGCCATATTTTCTTTAGTGTACATCTCTGGATGTAATTACACTAGATCACATTATAAAAAAGTGTTACCCTCAGGAACAATCAGGGACAAATAAATATCTAAATATTTCTGTATAATATACATCATATACATAAATACAGGCAAAGGGGTGCTTGGACTAGACACTACAATTTTTAACATTATAATGTGGGATCTGCTGAGACTTGTAGTGTCTTGCAGGAAAAAGCAAATGCACTAAGTTTATTAATAGTCACAATAATTATTATAACATTTACAATTAATATGGAGAGCAAGTGTGGATCTTAGCTCGTTTGGCCAAAATTGTGTAAATGCTGGCCCATGTGAGGATTGAACTGACAGCCTTTTACTTTACCATCACAGGTGACCTCGTGGCGCAACGGTAGCGCGTCTGACTCCAGATCAGAAGGTTGCGTGTTCAAATCACGTCGGGGTCATATTTTTTTAAATATTAAATCTGTCATCTGTGTCTCTTCCCACAGAGACCTGTGTCACATTCTGTCCGTTCTCAGCCCCATTAACCTAAAAATAATCCAGTCACGGATTTTATAGTATTTAATGGCCTGTGAGTTTCACTATATTTTTAAAGTCCCAATAAATTAAAAAGCAACACCAACCGGGTCCGGCCTGTGATTGCCGTTTTAAAACTATGGGCAGACTCTCCACAATCTTGCCAAAGGGAGGTGACGGGGGCAGGCCTGGATTATTTGCATCATTAAACCCCGTCCTTAATGACAAAATGACACAAATCATGAATATAAGAATGGGGGCGGGGCTAAAATGTCATGATTACAATACAATTGTGTCACTAGGCCCCGCCCCCTCTGTGCGGACCGCGGATTCCAGGTACCATTCACTCCATTGTGCAGGAGAGGTGCCCACTCTTCCCAGTGGTGGGGTACTACCCGAAAAAGGGTATGGATCATTACGACTCCATCAGTTAGTTCGACATGCATTGGGTCGACACCATTAGGTCAACATGCAGAAAGGTCGACATGGGTGTAGGTCGACATGTCATTAGCGCAACGGAATATGCTGCGCTATATAAGAAACTGTTAATAAATAAATAATTAGGTTGACATAAGCCTTAGGTCAACAGTCAAAAGGTCGACATGGGGTTTTTCACAGTTTTTTACCAGAATGACGACACATTCAACAAGGACACTAAAACGTAGCACCGCATCTCGCTTCCCGTAGTTCGCTGTGCTCACCATGCTTCGTGCACGGTGCCTCGCTGCGATCGCCATGCTTCGGGCACACAATTTTATTCTCCCACCACGCCCTAGTGGATGGTAGGGCATGAAATAACACCTGTCGGCACATGTCGGCTCAAAAACAGTGAAAAACCCCATGTCGACATTTTGACTGTCGACCTTGCCCATGTTGACCTAATACGCGTGTCGACCTAATGACATGTTGACCTTTCTGCATGTTGACCTAATGGTGTCAACCCCAATGCATGTCGACCCAATCACCCGAAAAATGGGGTCTCTTCAGTATCCAGAAAGTTATGCATCTCTTCTTCTCCACCTCCCCATTGAGCTGCCTATGTCTTTCACTAAAGCTGTGGGCCTGTGACTCCCCCTTCCCTTCCCTGTGACTCCCCCTCCCCATGAATTCTTCTCCCCAGCCCCTTGATTCCCCTCCCGTTCCCTCCTCCCCTGCCCCGTGACTCCCCCTCCCGTTCCCTCCTCCCCTTCCCATGTCACAGCTAGAGCGGCACATTATCACTTCCTTGTCACATAAAGCAGACTCCAGTACAAGTGCTGTTAGCTCAGCTGGTTAGTGTGTGGTTACCGCACTAGTTGGATCATAGGTTCAATCCCCGCACAGGTCAAAGTGCTTTTTAAATTTGAGGCAAAGTAGTGACTCCATTATTTGTAATTTCCAGTCAGGGACATGTAGGTGCAGATATTTTTACTTTTATGTACCAGGTTTTTGATCTATATTGAGCGACAACAAAATGTAATATATGCACTGCAGGGTTCCCCTGGGGTATCGACAGCACTGAATACAGCAAGCACCATGCAGCACCCGGGAACCAGCATGCCTCACACACTCTTAGGCCCACCCCTAATATCCCATTGGCTAGTTTACAGTAGTCTTTATAAGTGTGGCATAAAATCTGCTGAATGGTTACAACCCTCCTGCGGAATTGCCCTCCCTCGCTGCCCCGTAGTAACCCTAGCACTGACACGTGACACAGATCGGGGTAAATTTACTAAGATGGGAGTATTGTTGGAGATGAGATGTTGCCCGGAGCAACCAATCAAATTCTACTTCTTATTTATTTCGCTTATATATTTAACAGCGTCTATTCACTGAGGTGCATGGCCAGGGTGCATGGCCAGCAGCTCCCACAGCCGTGAAAAAGGAGTCTTGTAGGCCATGCCCCCTGGCCATGAGTACACACCCCCTGGCCATGAGTACACGCGCCCTGGCCATGAGTACACGCCCCCTGGCCATGAGTACACACCCCCTGGCTATGAGTACACGCCCCCTGGCCATGAGTACACACCCCCTGGCCATGAGTACGCACCCCCTGGCCATGAGTACACACCCCCTGGCCATGAGTACGCGCCCCCTGGCCATGAGTACACACCCCCTGGCCATGAGTACACGCCCCCTGGCCATGAGTACACACCCCCTGGCCATGAGTACACGCCCCCTGGCCATGAGTACACGCCCCCTGGCCATGAGTACACGCCCCCTGGCTATGAGTACGCGCCCCCTGGCCATGAGTACGCGCCCCCTGGCCATGAGTACACGCCCCCTGGCTATGAGTACGCGCCCCCTGGCCATGAGTACACACCCCCTGGCCATGAGTACACGCCCCCTGGCCATGAGTACGCGCCCCCTGGCCATGAGTACACACCCCCTGGCCATGAGTACACGCCCCCTGGCTATGAGTACGCGCCCCCTGGCCATGAGTACGCGCCCCCTGGCCATGAGTACACGCCCCCTGGCCATGAGTACACGCCCCCTGGCCATGAGTACACGCCCCCTGGCCATGAGTACACGCCCCCTGGCCATGAGTACACACCCTGTAATTTGTGGCTGATTATGAGCTATGTAAGACTAACTATACACATATAGGAACAGATTTACTAAGCCTTGGGGAGTGATAAAGTACCAATCAATAACTGTCATTTTTCAAACACAACCTGTAACATGGCCGCTGGTTGTCTCATACTTTATCTCTCTCTAATGGCGTGATCACTCTCCAAGGCTTAGTCCACCTGCCGCTCTGTGATAAATGTGCTCTGAATAACAGGAGCGACCAGGGACTGACAGGGTTACAGTACACCTGAGATTACCTCACCCAACCTCTCCTCCGGACTTCGGACTGTATTCTGCATAAACTCAGCAGTTTCCACTTACATGTCAGTAAGACAGGTCAGTAAGAAGAATTTCCTGATTATTCATATTTTTATCAGACGACGACGACTCTCTGATTGCTCTTTGCAGCAGGCAGACCTACTACGCTGTAACATTAGGTTAGGGTGACCATTATTATTATTATATATATTATTTCTAGAAGGTGATTTTTGGTGACGCTCCCTTTTTCTCCGTTCATACTTAACCAAAATCGATAAATGAGGTACCGTTCTCCGCTTCTGACAAATTGTTCATTTGCAATTACACATTGTATTGTTTGTTTACATATCGAAGTTAAAAACTGACTTTGGTGCAGTAAGCTCCGCCCCTCCACCTTCCCACTGCCCCGGATCCGCTCAGTGTATGAAAAACATGGCGGCTTCCACGTGCTAATAAGATTAGCAGCGCTTATACATTACCACATTACCACCAGTGCTGTGCAGTCTATGCCCCCCCCCCCCCCAGGAAGCGCGCATGCGACACGTGTCCCCAGTCGGAGGCCGGGCGCTGACACCGTGTCCCGTCCAGCGGTAGAGCTCTCCTGGAGCTCCATGCAGTTGCAGCAGGATAAACGCAAGCTGATGTACTTTTGGCCCTGGAGTTCTGTCCCTGGATGCATCGATACGGATCAGTTTCTGGAAATGACTACAAATGATCCGGTTCTTCTTCATTGCATTTTATTTACATCAATGTTTTCCAAATGCGCATTTCTGGGCATGTTCCCATGGAAATCGCCTGGTGACGTGGGCGGACAGCTGACTTCACCAGAGGTCAGCTGCCCGCCCATTTCCTCCTAAATGTGCGCACATATCTGAGTGACCTGCGAGTCATCTTGTGATGGTCAGCTAGCATCAAAAGATGTGGGCGTTTCCCCCTCGCCGGCCAATGGATGTTTATGTAAAACCGGGCGAACAAGCGCGAGGTGCGAATGGGGGTGGCCGTCACAGCATTCGCAGGGCGGCATCTGGTGCAAGCCTTGCGAGTCCACCAGAATAAGGTCCAGCCATACTTGTTTTCCCCTTGGATATATTTGTACATTATAGCATGATTTATAGAACATCAGTATAAATGATAAGGTGCATGCTTAAGACATCTGTTATGGGTGCAGGGTGTGCGGCAGACACAGACCTTTGTCCCGTACTTTATAAAGGAAGGGGTGTGGTCATGCAATTGTACCCCCAATTCAAATTGCACTACCCAGTAGCACAATAATATTCACATTACACCTCATATAGTGCCCGAATCATATTACACCACATACAGTAGAAGTGCCCTTTATTCACTTTATGACACACAGTAGAGCCCCTTATTCACTTTATGACACACAGTAGTGCCCCTTATTCACTTTATGACACGCAGTAGTGCCCCTTATTCACTTTATGACATGCAGTAGTGCCCCTTATTCAAATTACATCACTCATTAGTGACCTTTATTCATGTTACACTATACAGTAGTGCTCCTTATTCATGCATGCCAAACATTTGTGTCACTAATACACAATGCCCCCTACGCACAATTCCCACAGTAGTAGTGCCGCTTATACACATAATGCCCCCAGTAAAAGCCTGTGGAAAAGGAAGCAGCTGGAACAGGGTTTTCTGCTGGAATTACTGTGCAGGGCTGTGGTGGAGGTGGAACTAGTTCCCCCTAATATTAGAGGTGGTGGAACACACCAGGCTCATCAAATCACAAGTCTCACTTGGGGTTCTGAGCGTGTCCTCCGGCTGTGCGAAATCTGACCGGCTAACACTATTTTTGATGTTTATTGATAGAACTTTAATGGAAAATAAAAAGAGATGGAAGCTTCCTCTGCCGAAGAGCTTACAATCTGTTTAGACTGGACAGGAAGCCGGTACTTGTACGGTGGCAGGAGTCAAAGTTCTCTGTCCGAGGGGTGACCTGTACTGCATAATGACATGCTGCTCATTTGTCCCCCTGCTGTTGTGCTGTGCCTGTCCCTGCATCCACTGATCAGGGGGGTAAAGGTTGCACCTTATCAGTCCCAGCGACTCTGTGTAAGAGCAGAGTATGTCACGGTATCAGGACAGTCAGATATCTCAGCATGGCGAGAACACAGCTCCAGAGCTAAGCATGCCACGCGTGGCCCTGCCGAAGGTGACTTATACCAGAATCATGCGTTTCCTCCTGCCGCTGGCGCTCATCTTCCTCTTCCTCTATTACACCTCCACCAAGCTCCGTAAGTACCCGGACCAGCGAGCTGGCTATCACGTCCAACAGGGGTCAGCCTAAGACGGGCATGCTGAGACTTCTGGTTCCACACAGGATGGTGGATTAAACTGATATAGTTGCGGCGAAAGACAGGAGGGTTTGCATAGAAATCGATGGCATTGTTGACAGTCAAAAATGTTGACGGCATTATGTCGACAGGACAGTGCCTCCGTGGGTGTGATGTGATTTGTAGCATTTTGATGTGATTGCGTCGGAGGCGTCATAATGTTAAACATGGTAGTAAAGCATTATGTTTAATGCCGACACAGTAAAAATGCTTCCCGTTATACTGCAAACATGTCGGCAGTCTTGAAGCAACGAGATGCATTATTTGCAGCTATAACTATATCCCAGGCTGAAGCTTTCGGAGTGTGCTGCTCTCTGAGGAATAAGTAATGATCTCTCTCCCTTTATGGGACAGATACTTGCAGAGAGATAAAGGACCGGGCAACCAGCTCCTAACTGCCATGTTACAGGCTGAGCTTGGAGGACAGCACATTGTGGGTGGTTGGGTGGGTTTGGGGCTGTTTGGGTAATTTGGGAAGTAAACCACGAGTGTAAGTTGGAAACTATGAGCGTGGGGATTTATGAGATGTGTGGTTAGTGCCCACTGCCATATTAAGGGGGATCTCTGGGACGCTCGATTCAGGGATGTACAGTTATGACCTGGATCACAGCAACAAGCCCCGCCCACTTCTGTGCGCACCGAGTGTGATTGCACAACTAGTGATGTCATCACCAGAGCTTGGCCCGTCTATGTATGCACTGGCAGGAGATAATGCAGCTCCCGGACATGATGCACATATCCAGTGCCACGTCTGTCACGCTCGCACTGGCACTAATATGCAGAGACACGCCAGCACCGACACTAATATGCACAGACACGCCAACACTAATATGTACTGTAGAGACACGCCAGCACCAACACTAATATGCAGAGACACGCCAGCACCAACACTAATATGCACAGACACGCCAGCACTAAAATGTTCTTGAGAGACACGCCAGCAACGACACTAATATGCAGACACGCCAGCACCAACACTAATATACAGAGACACGCCAGCACCGACACTAATATGCAGAGACACTCCAGCACCGACACTAATATGCAGAGACACGACAGCACCAACACTAATATACAGAGACACGCCAGCACCGACACTAATATACAGAGACACCAGCACCGACACTAATATGCAGAGACACGCCAGCACCGACACTAATATGCAGAGACACGCCAGCACCGACACTAATATGCAGAGACACACCAGCACCGATACTAATATGCAGAGACACGCCAGCACCGACACTAATATGCAGAGACACACCAGCACCGATACTAATATGCAGAGACACGCCAGCACCGACACTAATATGCAGAGACACGCCAGCACCGACACTAATATGCAGAGACACGCCAGCACCGACACTAATATGCAGACACGCCAGCACCGACACTAATATGCAGAGACACGCCAGCACCAACACTAATATGCACAGACACGCCAGCACTAATATGTACTGTAGAGACACGCCAGTACCGACACTAATATGCAGAGACACGCCAGCACCAACACTAATATACAGAGACACGCCAGCACCGACACTAATATGCAGAGACACGCCAGCACCAACACTAATATACAGAGACACGCCAGCACCGACACTAATATGCAGAGACACGCCAGCACCAACACTAATATGCAGAGACACACCAGCACCAACACTAACATGCAGAGACACGCCAGCACCGACAATAACATGCAGAGACACGCCAGCACCGACACTAATATACAGAGACACGCCAGCACGTACACTAACATGCAGAGACACGCCAGCACCAACACTAATATGCAGAGACACGCCAGCACCAACACTAATATGCAGAGACACACCAGCACCAACACTAACATGCAGAGACACGCCAGCACCGACACTAACATACAGAGACACGCCAGCACCAACACTAACATGCAGAGACACACCAGCACCAACACTAACATGCAGAGACACGCCAGCACCAACACTAATATGCAGAGGCACGCCAGCACCGACACTAATATGCAGAGACACACCAGCACCGACACTAATATGCAGAGACACACCAGCACCGACACTAATATGCAGAGACACACCAGCACCGACACTAATATGCAGAGACACGCCAGCACCGACACTAATATGCAGAGACACGCCAGCACCGACACTAATATGCAGAGACACACCAGCACCGACACTAATATGCAGAGACACCAGCACCGACACTAATATGCAGAGACACACCAGCACCGACACTAATATGCAGAGACACGCCAGCACCAACACTAATATGCAGAGACACGCCAGCACCGAGACTAATATGCAGAGACACGCCAGCACCGAGACTAATATGCAGAGACACGCCAGCACCAACACTAATATGCAGAGACACACCAGCACCGACACTAATATGCAGAGATACGCCAGCACCAACACTAATATGCAGAGACACGCCAGCACCGACACTAATATGCAGAGACACACCCGCACCGACACTAATATGCAGAGACACACCCGCACCGACACTAATATGCAGAGACACCAGCACCGACACTAATATGCAGAGACACACCAGCACCGACACTAATATGCAGAGATACGCCAGCACCAACACTAATATGCAGAGACACGCCAGCACCGACACTAATATGCAGAGACACGCCAGCACCGACACTAATATGCAGAGACACGCCAGCACCGACACTAATATGCAGAGACACACCCGCACCGACACTAATATGCAGAGACACACCCGCACCGACACTAATATGCAGAGACACCAGCACCGACACTAATATGCAGAGACACACCAGCACCGACACTAATATGCAGAGATACGCCAGCACCGACACTAATATGCAGAGACAAGCCAGCACCGACACTAATATGCAGAGACACGCCAGCACCGACACTAATATGCAGAGACACGCCAGCACCGACACTAATATGCAGAGACACACCAGCACCAACACTAATATGCAGACACACCAGCACCAACACTAATATGCAGAGACACGCCAGCACCAACACTAATATGCAGAGACACGCCAGCACCGACACTAATATGCAGAGACACACCAGCACCGACACTAATATGCAGAGACACACCAGCACCAACACTAATATGCAGAGACACGCCAGCACCAACACTAATATGCAGAGACACACCAACCCTAATATGTAGAGCAGTGTTTTTCAACCACCGTGCCGTGGAACACTAGTGTGCCTTGAGCTGTTCTTAAGTGTGCCCCCAGATCTAGAGATGCCCAAACCAGTTTACAGCCACCACCAGATCAACTGTTATTTACTGGTCTCTTCTTTTCAAGTAAAGGGCAAATGTATTTTATTTTTGTTACCTGTGGGGACCAGTGTGATTGTTTCATAGTTGCCTACCCTCCTGCATTCTGCAGGAGACTCCCTGACATAGCAGCAATCTCCCTCTCTCCCTTATTAGTCTAGCAATCTCCCTCATTACACCTATCTCACATTACTCTGTTAAATTTTTTGGGAAAAAAGGAATGAGAGACAGATACATTTACAATGAATCATCAGCATCATATCCCAGCACTTTACCAAGTACAGTAGCTCTTACTAACTGCTTTGGGTTCTCATCTACATTTGGATAGAAATCATTTATAAGATTCCCCTCAGATGTAGCAGTACACACCCAGGCTTTTAGGTGCCACGTTCACAATCTCTTTTCACAATCTCTCCATATATGGAACTAGACACGTTCTTTGGTTGGAGCATGACACGCCCCCTTAATGGGGCGCTGTACAAAATTATATTAGCAACTATAATCTCCCTGAAACTAGTTTTCAAAAGTAGGCAAGTATGGATTGTTTTTTTATATGCGGACCAATAGGTTTGTTTTTTCCTGTGGGGGCCAATGTGTTTTGCCCTATGGGGATCTCATTGTGTGCCTTGGCAATTTTAAAATATTATTTAGTGTGCCGCAAGGTAAAAAGGTTTAAAATCACTGATGTAGAGACACGCCAACACCAACACTAATATGCAGAGACACACCAGCGCTGACACTAATATGCAGAGACACACCAGCGCTGACACTAATATGCAGAGACAAGCCAACACCAACACTAATATGCAGAGACACACCAGCACCGAAATTAATATGGAGAGACACGCCAGCACCGACACTAATATGCAAAGACACACCAGCACCAACACTAACATGCAGAGACACGCCAGCACCGACACTAATATACAGAGACATGCCAGCACCAACACTAATATGCAGACACACACCAGCACCGACACTAATATGCAGAGACACGCCAGCACCAACACTAATATGCAGACACACACCAGCATTAACACTAACATGCAGACACACACCAGCACCAACACTAATAAGAAGAGATACGCTAGCACCAACACTAATATGCAGAGACACGCCAGCACCAACACTAATATGCACACACACCAGCACCAACACTAACATGCAGACACACACCAGCACCAACACTAATATGCAGACACACACCAGCATTAACACTAACATGCAGACACACACCAGCACCAACACTAATAAGAAGAGATACGCCAGCACCAACACTCATATGCAGAGACACGCCAGCACCAACACTAATATGCAGAGACACGCCAGCACCAACACTAATATGCAGACACACCAGCACCAACACTAATATGCAGACACACACCAGCACCAACACTAATAAGAAGAGATACGCCAGCACCAACACTAATATGCAGAGACATGCCAGCACCAACACTAATATGCAGACACACACCAGCACCAACACTAACATGCAGACACACACCAGCACCAACACTAATATACAGACACACACCAGCACCAACACTAATATACAGACACACACCAGCACCAACACTAATAAGAAGAGACATGCCAGCACCAACACTAATATGCAGACACACACCAGCACCAACACTAATATGCAGACACACACCAGCACCAACACTAATAAGAAGAGATACGCCAGCACCAACACTAATATGCAGAGACATGCCAGCACCAACACTAATATGCAGACACACACCAGCACCAACACTAACATGCAGACACACACCAGCACCAACACTAATATACAGACACACACCAGCACCAACACTAATATACAGACACACACCAGCACCAACACTAATAAGAAGAGACATGCCAGCACCAACACTAATATGCAGACACACACCAGCACCAACACTAATATGCAGACACACACCAGCACTAATAAGAAGAGATACGCCAGCACCAACACTAATATGCAGAGACATGCCAGCACCAACACTAATATGCAGACACACACCAGCACCAACACTAACATGCAGACACACACCAGCACCAACACTAATATACAGACACACACCAGCACCAACACTAATAAGAAGAGACATGCCAGCACCAACACTAATATGCAGACACACACCAGCACCAACACTAATATGCAGACACGCACCAGCACCAACACTAATAAGAAGAGATACGCCAGCACCAACACTAATATACAGACACACACCAGCACCGACACTAATATGCAGAGACACCAGCACCAACACTAATATACAGACACACGCCAGCACCAACACTAATAAGAAGAGATACGCCAGCACCGACACTAATAAGAAGAGATACGCCAACACCAACACTAATATGCAGAGACACACCAGCGCTGACACTAATATGCAGAGACACACCAGCGCTGACACTAATATGCAGAGACAAGCCAACACCAACACTAATATGCAGAGACACACCAGCACCGAAATTAATATGGAGAGACACGCCAGCACCGACACTAATATGCAAAGACACACCAGCACCAACACTAACATGCAGAGACACGCCAGCACCGACACTAATATACAGAGACATGCCAGCACCAACACTAATATGCAGACACACACCAGCACCGACACTAATATGCAGAGACACGCCAGCACCAACACTAATATGCAGACACACACCAGCATTAACACTAACATGCAGACACACACCAGCACCAACACTAATAAGAAGAGATACGCTAGCACCAACACTAATATGCAGAGACACGCCAGCACCAACACTAATATGCACACACACCAGCACCAACACTAACATGCAGACACACACCAGCACCAACACTAATATGCAGACACACACCAGCATTAACACTAACATGCAGACACACACCAGCACCAACACTAATAAGAAGAGATACGCCAGCACCAACACTCATATGCAGAGACACGCCAGCACCAACACTAATATGCAGAGACACGCCAGCACCAACACTAATATGCAGACACACCAGCACCAACACTAATATGCAGACACACACCAGCACCAACACTAATAAGAAGAGATACGCCAGCACCAACACTAATATGCAGAGACATGCCAGCACCAACACTAATATGCAGACACACACCAGCACCAACACTAACATGCAGACACACACCAGCACCAACACTAATATACAGACACACACCAGCACCAACACTAATATACAGACACACACCAGCACCAACACTAATAAGAAGAGACATGCCAGCACCAACACTAATATGCAGACACACACCAGCACCAACACTAATATGCAGACACACACCAGCACCAACACTAATAAGAAGAGATACGCCAGCACCAACACTAATATGCAGAGACATGCCAGCACCAACACTAATATGCAGACACACACCAGCACCAACACTAACATGCAGACACACACCAGCACCAACACTAATATACAGACACACACCAGCACCAACACTAATATACAGACACACACCAGCACCAACACTAATAAGAAGAGACATGCCAGCACCAACACTAATATGCAGACACACACCAGCACCAACACTAATATGCAGACACACACCAGCACCAACACTAATAAGAAGAGATACGCCAGCACCAACACTAATATGCAGAGACATGCCAGCACCAACACTAATATGCAGACACACACCAGCACCAACACTAACATGCAGACACACACCAGCACCAACACTAATATACAGACACACACCAGCACCAACACTAATAAGAAGAGACATGCCAGCACCAACACTAATATGCAGACACACACCAGCACCAACACTAATATGCAGACACGCACCAGCACCAACACTAATAAGAAGAGATACGCCAGCACCAACACTAATATACAGACACACACCAGCACCGACACTAATATGCAGAGACACCAGCACCAACACTAATATGCAGACACACGCCAGCACCAACACTAATAAGAAGAGATACGCCAGCACCGACACTAATATATAGAACCAAATATTGCACCATGACTAACACGCAGAGCCATACATGATGCTGAGATTAATATACACATATTTTTTTCAAAATACAATTATTTTTACAAAACATGGCTACCACAGTCCCTCCATGATGACTCTCCCATTACAAAATGGCTGCCAATTAGCGCCCATTAGGTGAATGTGCCATTGTAATAAATGGAATGTGGGAAGCAGGGGCAGCACACACCCTATACACAGTGCCGGTGTATCTATGCAATGTTACATGCAGACGAGACCGATCATACGTGAACCTTTTCCCGTCACCCACAGCAGATGCCGACCTGCAGAACTGCGTTATAGACGGCAAACAGTGCGCCGAGATCCAGAATGACGTCATCGCTGAGCAAGATCTGAAAGTAAGTCTTTATTATAGAAGCCTATGGATTTCATTCCGCATTTAGCACAGAGAGGGATCTAACCGGATCCCTCCCAGCACCCACCATGGCTGCCACGTCTCAGCTACATTGTTACATTGTGGTATTAAACCCAATTCTGTAGCAGAACCTGGTCTTGCCAAGATGAGATATTGCCCCTCCTAGCCGCAGCTCCGCGGGGGAGTGTCAAGGGGGGCTGGGCCACTAAAATCATTAAGCCCCACCCCCTTGTGGAAAAATGCTGTGATTTGTGCATATTTACATAGGGGGCAGAGCTAAAATGACTTAGAATAGTATCATTGGGCCCTGCTGCCTCTACCAAGGGGTGACAGATCTCTTTGTTAATGGTATTAGTTCATTCTTTTGTGAAGCCTCTCCAAAGGCCGCAGATTTTCTGTATTTATCGGCCCATTCTGCCAGCTCCACTAGGGGTGCCCACTCTCACAGGGCCGCCTGCAGCAGGTTACCCAACAAGTCATGTGACTCCTGCGTGCTACGGAAGAGGAGTCATGTATTACAGACAATAAAGTAGTCATTTATTACATTTATATCTCACCCTCTTCCAGCGACGGAGAATCTGTCTTTTATATCTATCTACCCCTAAGGTTCTCTCTTAAGGCTGGGTTTATACGGTCACCCCCGACACTGCCCATACTATGACCATTGAGCGCTAAGTGTTGTCCTCTTACAGGAGGCGGAGGGCGCCTTGTCCATGAAGGAAGATGCCACCTATGTCAAGGTGATAGAGAACTCCATGAGGAACTGCAAAGGGAAGACCTTCCAGATCGGAAAAATGCTGCAGTCATTTCATAAGTGTGTGACGGGCGAGCAAGAGATCCTACTGCAGCATTACCTGCATGGGTGGGCGGAGCTGATAAAGTGAGTCTATTACCCCTGCAGAGGGCCACAGCGGCATTACTAGACATGTGTGGGCCAATAGCAACAAGGGCCGAGCCCAACGCTTCTAGGGGGGCTCCTCTGTCCGCACAGTTAGTCCATGGTTCATTTTACACCCCCAATTCATATTATGTTACATATAGTGACCCCCAATTCACAACAAACCACAATGTAGTGACCCCAGTTCACATTATGTCACATTAAAGAGACCCCAGTTCACATTATGTCCCATTAAAGAGACCCCAGTTCACATTATGGGGGCTATTCTGGTTTGTTTGGATCCTCCCTGCGCACACACCCAAGACTGTGGGCGGGTAGTGTGGCGAGGCATGGGGAGGCGGGCCGGAGGGTTCACCCATGGTAACGCCCAGTGTTTCATGATCGCATGGTGACACGGGTGGGGGGGGGGTGCAGCTGATATCACCGGATGTCAGCTGCCCGCCCAGTTCCTGTCAAGTGTGCACGCAAATCTAAGTGACCTGAGGGATTTGCGTGCACCCTCAACATCATTCGATGGTTGTTGGTCCGCACGCACCCGGCGCACGCACATGCGCAGAATTTGCAAATGTGTATTGCGAAAACATGGTGCTCGCGTGCAAGCGTATATCACATTGTGGTGACTCCAGTTCACATGATCTCACATTGTAGCAGAATAAAGTACATTTATTCCACACTGTAATGGACCTAGTTCACATTATGCCACACTGTAGTGCCCCCTCTTCACTTTATGCCACAATGTAGTGCCCCCTCTTCACTTTATGCCACAATGTAGTGCCCCCTCTTCACTTTATGCCACACTGTAGTGCCCCCTCTTCACTTTATGCCACACTGTAGTGCCCCCTCTTCACTTTATGCCACAATGTAGTGCCCCCTCTTCACTTTATGCCACAATGTAGTGCCCCCTCTTCACTTTATGCCACAATGTAGTGCCCCCTCTTAACTATATGCCACAATGTAGAGACACTAGTTCACATTATCTAACATTGTAGTGACTACAGTTCACATTTTGCCCCATTGTATTGACTACAGTTCACATTATGCCCCATTGTAGTGACTACAGTTCACATTAAACCAGAATATAGGGCCCTCTACACATTATTCCACGCTATAATTCACCTAGTTCACATTATGCCACACTGTAGTGCCACTGTTCATATTATGGCACACTGTAATGACCCCAGTTCCCAGTATGCCAAATTGTATTTACCCCACATTTTGATCATATTGTGGTGCCCCCTGCTCCCACTACGTCACATTGTAGTGACCCCAGTAATACAATCAGAAATAGGCAAAGGAGTCCTTTTTAATAAAAAGTGACAAGATCTGTTATAAAAAAATATATTGATACATCTCTTCCAGGTGGCATATAAATACTGTCTCAGTAGGGTCAATGAAACAGCCACGTGGTCTGGGGGGTGGCCAAATTCAAGAGATATGGCCATGCCCATGTGGGTTTGACTGGTACGGGCTGCCATGCACATGCATGGGGATTTAACAAATGGAAGGCACTGGCAGATCTTATCACCAGGAGAGGCTCTGGATGGTGGTAAAAGTACCATGGCCTATGTTCTACCACCAGTGAGAATACCGTTCCCCACAGCGGTAATGCCTTTGTTCACGCAGTATATATAACACTTGGGTATTTATGGAGAATGTAAACAGTAATTAAACTATACTAATATAGGGGTTTATTCTAGTTCATTCTTTCTGACAAAATCCTTCTTAGATGGACAAAACCATGTGCACTGCAGGGGGGCAGATGTAACATGTGCAGAGAGAATTAGATGTGGGTGAGTTATTTTGTTTCTGTGCAGGGAAAATACTGACTGCTTTATTTTACACTGCAATATAGATCTCACTTTGAAGAAAAACCCCACCCAAATCTAATTCTCTCTGCACGTTACATCTGCCCCACCCACAGTGCACCGCAGATGGTTTTGTCCATCTAAGAAGGATTTTTGTCAGAAAGAATGAACTAGAATAACCCCCATAGAGACACTGGACTAATGCTCCATCTTACTTCCCTCCAGGTTCATGGACTCAATGGGAACCGTGTTTACTTTTATATCACATGAGACGCAAACCAAGATCAACATCCTTCAAGAGTATCTGAATGGTAAGAACGGGAAGAGCTACAGGACGGTCAGGTCCATGATAAAATACGAACTGGACAACAAGGTGGTGAACTTCAATGAGCTCCCATCCGACCAGGTTCCCTCCGGCTGCCGGACCCTACTACGTATGCACCGGGCCCTCAAGTGGTTGGAAGTTTTCCTCTCCAAGATCGGCACCAGTTCTGAACGCGACAAGACCTCGGAAATGTGTGCTGAGGCCTACCACAAGACCCTCGCTCACTATCATAGCTGGTTAATCCGGCAGGTGGCCGAGGTGGCATTCCTGGCCCTGCCTCCTCTGGACGAGATGTACAAGGTGGTGTGCGTCCAAGATCAGGAAGAAGCTAGAGTTGTCCTCTTGACCACCGCAGAAGTCTTGGTTAGAGTCTACAACATTACGCAAGAACTGTACAGTGCAAACGGTATGTTGGACCTTCCATGAGGACAGTCCTTGGAGGAGAGATACTTGCCAGCAGAAGAGGAATGGATAGGACACGTTGGTCGGAGCAATGTCGAATTTGACCTGTACGAATGTAGCCAATCAGTAAGGACAATAGATCATTTTGCACTATGAGGGACTATTCTCGAGCTCCGTTTGTTTTATTTGTGTATTGGGTACGATGTGCTATGGCTGGCCATAGAGGTGCCTCACTCCTTACCTTCCACCATTCCAATTTTGGTGGGACACAGTGATCCGCAGTATGGGGGAAGGCTGGAAGGCCTCACGTCACTCGCCGTCAAGCGCTGAAACCCATGGCAACAAGACTGGTTTCCATTTGTCTAGAGCCGATAAATACAACAGATACAGGTATAGGTCATAGGGTCGACAATATGAAGGTTGACATACAGTAAGGTGGACCACTAAAGGTCAACAACAGGGCTTATGTCGACGCATTAAATAGGTCGATGTTGGTAAGGTCGACAGGGTTGGAAGGTCGACACAATGGTTGACAACGGGAAGGTCAACAGTCAAAAGGTCGAGTTTTTCATGTTTTTTTTGTCCTGGATTTTGACATAAGTCGACATGGACGACGCGACCCCCCGCATGGCTCGCTGCCCTCGGCACACTGTTATATTCTACCTCCACGCTCGAATGGTCGGTTGGCTCCAAAAAAAACGTGAAAAAATCATGTCGACCTGTTGACTGTTGACTTTCCCGTTGTCGACGTAATGCTTGTGTTGACCTTTCTGACCCTGTCGGCCTTAGCCATGTCGGCCTATTTTATGTGTCGACCTAAGCCCTGTTGGCCTTTAGTGGTCAACCTAATATATGTCAACATTCACAGTGTCGACCAAGTGACCATATCCTGCCTCTATCTGTATATGATGACAATGACAATTGTATCCGTCGCTATAGGTTACAGCGGCGTTTTGTGATGAATACATTTTCCCCGTTATGTTAATTCTGTGAATAACTTGTGTAATTATAGTGAACATCGCAGTGTATTGGCTCAGTGTGGCTCGGATGAAACCACCGGCTCTTTTTGTGAAACACGTTAACATTAAACCACAAAAGAAACACATTTATACAGAGCGGTCACCGTCTGTCGGCAATTCTACGGATTTGTGATTTTTCTGTCTCACGTTGACCTTTTGGGATACGGTCATTTGGTCTACAGCATGATGGTCGACAGTCATTAGGTTGACACCATTAGGTCGACATGGGTCTAGATCAACATAGAAAAAGGTCAACATGGTTCTAGGTCGAAAGGTCATTAGTTCGACAGGTCATTAGTTCGATAGGTCATTAGTTTGACAATGTCTAGGTCGACAGACAAAAGGTCGACATGGGGTTTTTCACTGTTTTTTGAGCCGACATGTGCCGACAGGCGGTATTTCATGCCCTACCATCCACTAGGGCGTGGCGGGAGAATAAAATAGTGTGCTGAGCGCAGCGAGCGATGCGAGGGGATGCGGTGCACTTTAAACTGTGTCCATGTCGACTGTGTTGACATCCAGGTAAAAAAACTGTGAAAAAACCCATGTCGACCTTTTGACTGTCGACCTAGACATTGTCGAACTAATGACCTGTCGAACTAATCACCTTTAAACCTTTTCCCATGTCGACCTAGACCCATGTCGACCTTTTCCCATGTCGACCTAATGACTAATGTCGACCTTTCCCATGTCGACCATCATGATGTGCCGATTCATTCTCCGGTGGTGGGACCCCTGCTGCGAGCGCCTTGGGTGTGGACACCCATTGTTCCATGGGTGTGCCCACAAAAAAGGCCGGCGTGCCCCTAGAAAACGCAGCAAACGCAGACGTGCCCCTAACTGCTCGGGGCGGGCGGATGGCGTCACAAGACGTCAGCGCCCGCCCTCAATTCGGCTGCCAACAGAGGAATAATGATATCGATGGTGAGTAAACATCCAATGGTGTTTCATCTGCGCAGGTGCACGTGAGGGAATGTGTAAGCGCACGCACCCGCTCGCAGCGCAGCCAGGGGATTCGGGCAGCGGGAGGGGGACTTTGGGACTTTTCCATATAAGCATGGATTCCGATTGGAAACGGTAAAGTCGAGCGAGGCACCCGGCGAGGGGGAGCTGTACACATACCCAAGTGTCCAAATTGACACCAAAAACTCACGTCGGCCATGATTTGACCTTTTTCCAGCATCGATCTTGTGCATGTTGCCTGATAAAGATTACGCAGCCCCGGGATAATGCGGAACGCGCCCTTTCCTCCGATCACAACTATTGTGTATGCCGCACTACAAAGTAGTCCCCTCTCCGGTGCCGTCGGCCGGCCGTGTCGGGTTGCGTGCCTGTGCTTCGGTAGTAAACAGTTCAATTACTGCAGCTGCTCTCACATTTCCCAGTGCTCAGCGTGTTTATTCCCAATGACACACAGTGCAGCCAGCCAGGGAGATAACGCTGCGCTCACCACTGTGCGAGGAGGCTGCCGCGAGGCCACGAGTAAGGGGCAGCCAGCATAAGAATGTGGCTCCGCAGCGCAGAGCGCGTGGACCGGATCACTGCACCACATATGTAGCAAGTCCGCCCCCAATGTCAGGAGTCATTGGGGGGATACCTGCTGTTTTCTTCTGTTCCATTACCTGAGACGCCCAGGGTGACATTCTATGGGATGAGATAATCTGACTTTGGCGAATTTTATCGCAAAAACGGCCGTTTTCGCACTTTTTCAGCAGACCTCCCCCGCATGCTGGGACTTGGAGACTTGTAGTCCACCTGTAAAAAGAATGTTAAAAAAAACACACACACAGAGAAGTAAAACTTTATTACACACACATCCACACTCCTAACTTTTACACCAATATACTCACCAATCCAGGTCCAGCGCTGTCCTCTTCACAGCTGGCTCCCCCCGCACTGACAGCTGGGAGAACCGACTATCTCCGATGCCGCTAACAGCTTCTGTTGCGCTGTCCCCTGATTGGCTGAGCTATGCGTCTCCATGGAGACGCATAAGCCAAAGACGCTCTCAGCCTCTGTAGCGCTGGGACAGCGCAACAGAAGCTGTTAGCGGCATCGGAGATAGTCGGTTCTCCCCGCTGTCAGTGCGGGGGGAGCCAGCTGTGAAGAGGACAGCGCTGGACCTGGATTGTTGAGTATATTGGTGTAAAAGTGAGGAGTGTGGATGTGTGTGTAATAAAGTTTTACTTCTCTGTGTGTGTGTTTTTTTAACATTCTTTTTACAGGTGGACTACAAGTCTCCAAGTCCCAGCATGCGGGGGAGGTCTGCTGGCACTTGTAGTTCTCCTGTATCAAGCGATGTTATGTATGTAAGATTTAACCATATCAGGCCGGCGTCCACTGGCCACGAACGCCGGTGACAGCCCCAGGCTTCACCCTGGACGGGTGAAGCCTGGGGGGGAACCCCTTTATGGGGGGGTCCCCACTCCTCCAGGTACCCCGTCCAAGGCTGACCAGCCACGGTGCTCATGTTTCGGCCGGGGGACCTTATATAAAAAGTGTCCCCCAGCTGTGGCATGACACCGAGGGCTGTTGGAGCCCGGTGCTGGTTTCAAAATACGGGGGGACCCCCAGATTTTTTGCCCCCCGTATTTTTGGAACCAGGACCGGTCCAAGAGTCCGGGGCTGGTTTCAGAAATACGGGGGACCCCTATGCTTTTTGTCCCCCGTATTTTTGGAACCAGCCCCGGCTCAATGAGCCCAGGGCTGGTTATGCTCAGGAGGGGGGACCCCACGCAATTTTTTTTTTTTTGAAGAAAAAAAAATCGCACATTTCCTTAAATTCGCACATTTTCATGCCTAAAATTCACACATTTTCATGCCTAAAATTCGCACATTATCGCACCTAATCGCACTTTTTTCTCCGAAATTCGCATCTCATAAAATATGCGAAAAACAGCCCAAAAATGCGATTTTAAAAAGTGCGATTTGGTGCGAATTTTAGACATGCCTAAGAATCGGAACCCATAGAATGTCACCCCCAGTTGGAGATTGTGGGCCTGATTCAGAGATGCTAAGTCCACTCGTCGTCTCTTGCGGCGACCTGTTGCCGGAGTCGCTGCTGCGATAATGTGCAAACGCTGGTATCAGCCTTGCCCCCGTGTACTAGACTGCGCCTGAGTGTGCAAGGGCTGCGGTGCCCACTTCATGGGGTATACTGCTGGAAGGTTGACACAAGCATTAGGTTGACAATGACTGGGAAGGCAGCCGCTGACACGCCCCCGACACTTCCACAACACGCCCATCTGACTTTTTCCCTGTCACAGCGCGGACGGCCATCGATGGTTGCATTTACCGATGGTCATCCCTACTCTTTCACTCACTGACCCGTGAGCCAATCAACACCAGGAGGCGGGGCTTCATGGGTGCATATGGAGGAGGAGCTATGATGCTTGTCGTGACACCAACTGGAGGTGGACGTTGATGGTTATGTCAGCGTTTGGTGTCATCACTCGAAGGGTGACACTTAAGATTTGGGGTATGCTGGAGATTTTGGCAGATGATTGGCTGGTACTTTATTTCTCATCGCTTTACCTCTCTCCACAGCTTGATACATCTCCCCCTGTATGGGAAATAACAGCACCCATTACATATATGGGTACTCTTTACCTAGAAGGGCGCCCGTTAGGGAAAAAGAATCGCGTCGGTTGCATTGGATGCGACCAAAAAATCGCATGCGATGCGACCGGCGCGATGACCGCGATTTCCCATAGGGAACAATGTTAAATGGCCCAATTGACCCGATTTTTCCATAGGAAACAATGTTAAATAGCCCACAGAGACCAAATAGGCACCCTGAAGTGTGAAATGGGCCGCACAATTGTTAACGCCACCCCACGATCAACGTCAACCCGAAGCGTGGCGAGTGCGGCGAGCCCGCGAGGGGCGGCGGTATGCGTCCTCCGACCTTTTCATACCCCCACTATCCACGTCGGCGTGGAGTTGAGAATAGAAAGTGTGGCGAGCGCAGCGCGCCACCGAGTCCGAAGCATGGCGAGCGCAGCGAGCCCCGCGAGGGGACACAGACAGCTGTGAAGCCCGCGAGGGGACGCGTATACCTGTGAAGGTGTCCGCTGCGCTCGCCACGCTTCGGGCTCGGTGCGCTCGCCACACTTTCTATTCTCAACTCCACGCCGACGTGGATAGTGGGGGTATGAAAAGGTCGTAGGACGCGTACCGCCGCGCTCGCCACGCTTCGGGTTGACGTTGATCGTGGGGTGGCGTTAACAATTGGGGGGGGCCATTTCACACTTCAGGGGGGCCTATTTGGCCTCTGTGGGCCATTTAACATTGTTCCCTATGGAAAAATCGGGTCAATTGGGACATTTAACATTGTTCCCTAAGGGAAATCGCGGTCATCGCGTTGGTCGCATCGCATGCGATTTTTTAGTACATACGATGCCCGCGATGGGCGCCCTTCTAGGTAAAGAGTACCCATATATGTAATCCGGAAGAGACAGGCTTAAAACCAGGTGAAATGCAGGCTTGGATTCAGGATCCTGGATTAAAGTGATAATAGGCACACGCAGGAGAGCATCTGCCAGCCTGCTGATTCGGGAAAACTACGTTTCCCAGCATGCTTTAGGCCAGGAAGGAAGCAGCGTGGGCCGGGGATCAGCTGCCGCTGTCAGTAGCATTGGTGTCGTCCGGCCTCCTCTATGGCTTTTTATAGAGCTGGCTGATGGGGGTTGGCAGAAGGACAGGAGCCAGTGACACACGATGCCCTGCACTGGGACTGTGGCTAATTAATCTGCAGAAGAGGGGGGTGTGATGGGGAAAGCATTATCCGTGCCTCGCTCCGTCCGCGTCCCATCCTCCGACTGCTCGCTTTAAATCCTCCTGGATGCAGCCCCCGGCAAATCCCTGGACAGGAGATATCTTCATCTGCCTGCTGACGCCGAACCGCAGAGAGATGAGCCCCGCTGGGCTGCGCCTTAAAAAATAAATTCGGCTTGTGTCGGATTTCCGATTTTAAAGTCAGATCCGAGGATGGGCTTCGCCGGCGAGCACCGCCAAGTGGTCGTAACACCTCCAGCCGCGCCCGAGAACTCGCCCCGCTCATATGCACGGGCCGGCGCGCCCCACCTGCTTTACATGCGGAGCGCTGCGTCACTGTGTTATTAAATCAGGGACTTCTTTTTAACGACTGCTGCGGGATATTTTTATTTACTTCGACTCTGCTAAAACGGAGATCATCAAACCATCTTGAGACGGACCTCGCAAGTCCTCCGATACCGCCGACGGCAGTCCGCAACTGCTAAGATGGAGCGCCAGCGGGCCGAGATGCTGATCAAGATTGCGCGGGTGCGCCTGGAGTGCGGCAGGACGGGCGACGCGCTAAATTATCTCTACCAGGCCCAAAGCCTCTACCCCACGCGAACCGCCGCCGCCTTGATTCAGGCCATACGGGGCGGTTACCTGGAAAGCGATGGAGCCTACTTCCAAACGCCCGATGACCGCTATGAACAGAGCGAGTGCTGGGGCAACCGCAATCACCATGCGGGCTGCGGGAACTGCGGCAGGCCAGCTTGGCAAGAAGAAGAGGATGACGACGAGGATGAGGAGGAAGAGGAGGCGGAGCGCGAGGAAGAAGAGGAGAGAGTGACGCAAGGCTTTGACGACAGCGAGGATTATTACAGCGTCCTGGGGGTCAGAAGGAATTCCAGCGAGGAGATGATCCGCAAGTCTTATCGGAAACTGGCGCTGCTCTACCACCCCGACAAGAACAGCTCCCCGGGGGCCACAGAGGCATTTAAGGTGACTGTGGGTGGTGAGATAGTGGGGGGGGGGGGGGGTCATATCAAGAGACATAGGGGTACATTTACTAAATCCGCTCAAAATGAAAGTATTTGATGTTTCCCATAGCAACCAATCAGATTCTATTACCCTAGAAAACGATAGATGGAAACTGATTGGTTCCTATGAGCAATATTTCCTATATGTAAACATCTATTCATGATATATACTGCACCACATGCTGACATACCATAATATCTATATACATTTATAGCAGAAGTGTGACGTTTTTGAGCAGCCTATTTCTATGAGGCCGACTTATAGGCCTCGGGGCATAGAGTTGCAGAATTATATTTACGTTGTAATCAGCTGCTTCGTTATGTGGCAAAACGTCTGCCTGCCATTTACAATGCATCACCATTGTGCTCTGGAAAATGTGAGTTATTATTGTTTGTTTATATGGCGCCCCAAAGGTTCCGCAGCGCCTAACAATACACAAATGAGCAAAAACAGGTAACGAATTACAGTACAAGACAACTTAGGACAAGTACATGGTAAATATGGATAGTTACATCAGGGGAGAGGACACTGAAGTAATCATCAGGGTGGCAGAGTTTTATAGGTATTCTTTACCTAGAAGGGCGCCCACGATTTTGATCGTGGGCATCGTAAGGTAAAAAAAATTGCGTCGGTCGCATCGCATGCGACCAAAAAATCGCATGCGATGCGACCGACGCGATTACCGCGATTTCCCATAGGGAACAATGTTAAATGTCCCAATTGACCCGATTTTCCATAGGGAACAATGTTAAATGGCCCACAGAGGCCAAATAGGCACCCTGAAGTGTGAAATGGCCCCCCCAATTGTTAACGCCACCCCACGATCAACGTGAACCCGAAGCGTGGCGAGCGCAGCGGTACGCGGCCTATGACCTTTTCATACCCCCACTATCCACGTCGGCGTGGAGTTGAGAATAGAAAGTGTGGCGAGCGCAGCGCAGGTAAAGAGTACCGTTTTATATATTCCAAGAAAGGCACATGAGGAGAGAGGGCCCTGCTGAACTGTGCACCTGCCGGGTGACTTGGGACATGTGACCTGCCGGGTGGTATGGGAACTGTGACCGTTATGTGCAGCCAACCAAATTTGACTCCTAAGGGGGTGGTAAGGGGTTAAATTGTTCCTCCCAGCAAGGCTTTGATACAGGGCACAGTAGTAGTAGTAATAATAATAATAATAATAATAATAATAATAATAATAATAATAATAATAATTATCAGCAGAGGGAGAGAGATGAGAGACAGAGAGTGTGAGAGAGAGAGAGGCAGAGAGAGAGAGAGAGAGAGACAGGGAGAGAGAGGGGGATCGCAGAGAGGGAGAGAGAGGGGGGGAGAGAGAGAGACAGAGGGATAGAGAGAGGTACAGATGGAGAGAGAGAGAGACAGGCAGAGGGAGAGAGAGAGACAGGGGGATAGAGAGAGGTACAGATGGAGAGAGAGAGAGACAGGCAGAGGGAGAGAGAGAGAGACAGAGGGATAGAGAGAGGTACAGATGGAGAGAGAGAGAGACAGGCAGAGGGAGAGAGAGAGACAGAGGGATAGAGAGAGGTACAGATGGAGAGAGAAAGAGACAGGCAGAGGGAGAGAGAGAGACAGGGGGATAGAGAGAGGTACAGATGGAGAGAGAGAGAGACAGGCAGAGGGAGAGGGAGAGACAGAGGGATAGAGAGAGGTACAGATGGAGAGAGAAAGAGACAGGCAGAGGGAGAGAGAGAGACAGGGGGATAGAGAGAGGTACAGATGGAGAGAGAGAGAGAGACAGGCAGAGGGAGAGGGAGAGACAGAGGGATAGAGAGAGGTACAGATGGAGAGAGACAGAGAGAGAGAGAGACAGGGATAGAGAGAGGTACAGATGGAGAGAAAGAGAGAGACAGGCAGAGGGAGAGAGGGATGGAGAGAGGTACAGATGGAGAGAGAGAGAGAGAGAGAGAGAGAGAGAGACAGGCAGAGGGAGAGAGAGAGCCAGAGGGATAGAGAGAGGTACAGATGTAGAGAGAGAGATGATGAGAGAGGGAGAGAGACAGAGGGACAGAGAGAGACACAGAGGGAGAGAGATAGGCAGAGGGGGAGAGAGAGAGGTACAGACAGAGAGTGAGAGACAGACAGACAGAGGGACAGAGAGACAGAGGGAGAGAGAGGGACAGAGAGACAGAGGGAGGAAGAGAGAGACGGAGGGAGAGAGAGGGGGCAGATAGAGATAGACAGAGGGATAGAGAGAGGTACAGATGGAGAGAGAGAGACAGAGAGAGAGAGACAGGAGGACGGCGAGAGGGACAGAGAGAGGGACAGAGGGAGGGAGAGAGAGAGAGGGGGCAGATAGAGAGAGAGGGGATCAGATAGAGAGAGAGAGGGACAGAGGGAGAGAGAGAGGGGGGGCAGATAGATAGAGAGAGAGGGACAGAGGGATAGAGAGAGGGGGGCAGATAGAGAGAGAGTGGATCAGATAGAGAGAGAGGGACAGAGGGAGAGAGAGAGGGGGGCAGATAGAGAGAGAGAGAGAGGGATAGAGAGAGGGGGGCAGATAGAGAGAGGGACAGAGGGATAGAGAGAGGGGGGCAGATAGAGAGAGAGGGGATCAGATAGAGAGAGAGGGACAGAGGGAGAGAGAGGGGGGGGGCAGATAGATAGAGAGAGAGAGGGGGGCAGATAGAGAGAGAGAGAGAGGGGGGCAGATATATATAGAGAGAGGGACAGAGGGATAGAGAGAGGGGGGCAGATAGAGAGGGGGGACAGAGAGAGAGGGGGGACAGAGAGAGAGGGAGGGGCAGAGAGAGGGGGGGGATATATATGTAATTATATCACAATGGTCATGTATTGTATTGTACTATGATATTGGTACTTATATGTTAGTTGGGCGCCCACTATAGTTAGTACGCTCATACCCCACTATCCATGTCGGCGTGGAGTTGACTTTATATAGTGTGGCGAGCCACCGAGCCCGAAGCATGGCGAGGGGACGCGGAAAACTAAGCAAAGAGCTTACTGGGCGCCCAACTGACATATAAGTACCACTACCACAATGGGATCCGGGTGGGTAACGGTCAGAGGGCTGACTACATTAAGGTCACATGCATTAGACCACTGAAAGTCAACATGGCTTAGGTCGACCACTAAAATAGGTAGACAGGGCTTAGGTCGACCACTAAAATAGGTAGACAGGGCTTAGGTCGACACCGGAACTAGGTAGACAGGGCTTAGGTCGACACCGGAACTAGGTAGACATGGCTTAGGTCGACCTTACATAGTTACAAAGGCCCTTATTCTGATCGGGTCGGTAACGGCCGCATGCGGCCGTTCCGCCGATGTTTTCGCTCTGCGCATGTGCAGGCGAAATCGCCGCACACTTTTTTTGACCGCCGCAAAGGGGGCGGATAGGGGCGTGAGGGGCTACTTAGCCTCATTTCCCTATGCATACGCCCCGCGTTTCATGGGCGTTCCCATGCAAACGCGGGGCGTATGCATGGTAATGAGGCCATGACGCGCGTGTAGGGGGCGGGCAGCTGACATCGCCGGATGTCAGCTGCCCGCCCCAATACAAGATTTCACACGGACAAGTGTCCGTGTGGTCTTGTGTTGCGGGACCTGGTGGAGCGTGCGGCGCTGCATTCGATGGTCTGCGACCATCGAATGCAGGGGCTGCTCCCACCATGGAGGAGGCGTATCCCCGTCCACTTTCATACGGATCGCCACATATCCGCGTACGGACGGAGGTGGCGATCCGTACGCAAGGCGGGGATTCGTCTGTGCGGTCGGAGCCGCATATGCGGCTCCAGCCGCACCGATCAGAATAAGGGCCATAGTCGTTAAGGCTGAATAAAGAACTGCGCCCACCGAGCTCGGCCTTGTTCACACTACGCGCTACTATGTCACTACAGTATGTCACTATGGCCCTTATTCTGGTTCACTCGCAAAGGCAAATTCCTTCTGACATGGACAAAGCCATGGGGCACTACAGGTGGGGCAGATGTAACGGGTGACATTTAATGAGATGTGACAGTGTGACTTTTGCGAAATTTTCGCCAAAAACGGCCGAAATCGCACATTTTGCCCAAATTTAATGAGATGCGAAAAATGGCAAATGCGAAAACGCACTTTCTGAAAGTGCGATTTTTACTCGCGCCGGACTCGCATCCAGATGTTTTCCCATTGGAAAGTATACAATTCGCATATTTAATGAGATGCTAATTCGGGAAAATGTGTCTAAAAATCGCCGGTACTCTTTACCTAGGACGGCGCCCATCGCGGGCATCGCATCCATCGTATGCACTAAAGTAACGGGTGCGACGCAACCGACGCGATGCCCGCGATTTCCCATAGGGATCAATGTTAAATTTTTCAATGCACCCGATTTTTCAGTTCAATGCCTCAATGCCCGCGATTTAGCCATAGGAAACAATGTTAAATGGGCCACAGAGCCCAAATAGGCACCCTTAGCAGTGAAATGTCCCCCACAATTGTTAACGACACCCCACGATCCACGCGAACTCGAAGCGTGGCGAGCGGCGGCGGTACGCGTCCTCCGACCTTTTCATACCCCCACTATCCACGTCGGCGTGGAGTTGAGAATAGAATAGTGTGGCGAGCGGACGCGGATACCTGTGAAGCCCGCGAAGGGCAGCGTTTACCTGTGAAGGTATCCACGTCCGCTCGCCACGCTTCGGGCTCGGTGGCTCGCTGCGCTCGCCACACTATTCTATTCTCAACTCCACGCCGACGTGGATAGTGGGGGTATGAAAAGGTCGGAGGACGCGTACCGCCGCCGCTCGCCACGCTTCGAGTTCGCGTGGATCGTGGTCTGTCGTTAACAATTGTGGGGGACATTTCACTGCTAAGGGTGCCTATTTGGGCTCTGTGGCCCATTTAACATTGTTTCCTATGGCAAAATCGCGGGCATTGAGGCATTGAACTGAAAAATCGGGTCCATTGAAAAATTTAACATTGATCCCTATGGGAAATCGCGGGCATCGCGTCGGTCGCGTCGCACCCGTTACTGTAGTGCATGCGATGCCCGCGATTTTTTACACCCGATGACCGCGATGGACATCGTGGGCGCCGTGCTAGGTAAAGAGTACCAAATCGCCAAACATTTAGACCAGGTTCTGACAGGCGAATTGGCCAGAACCCTGCACAGATCATTGAGACCTGCGCATGGTCCTGTGGTAAAAATGTGTTAAAGTGTTTTTGTTTTTTTTTAAATGGCGTGGGGTCCCCTCCCCCTGAGCATAACCAGCCCCAGGCTCATTGAGCCGGTCTTGGTTACAAAAATACGGAGGACAAAAAATCTGGGGGTCACCCGTATTTTGAAACAAGCACCAGGCTTCAACCGGCCGCGGTGTCATGCCACAGCCGGGGGACACTTTTCATATAAGGTCCCCCGGCCAAAACATGAGCACCGTGGCTGGTCAGCCTTGGACGGGGTATCTGGAGAAGTGGGGACCCCCCAATAAAGGGGTCCCCCCCTCCAGGCTTCACCCGTCCAGGACTGAAGCCCGAGGCTGTCACCGGCATCCGTCCCGCGTCGGCACATGTCAGCTTGTGACTGTTGACCTTCTCATTGTCGCCCTAATGCTTGTGTCAGCCATTCGATCCTGTCGAACTTAGCCATGTCGACATATTTCGACATATTTCAGGTGTCGACCTGAAAAACTCATGGAGAACATTTCACCTGTTGACAGTTTTTTGCTTTTGTCGACCTTTTGTCAACGTTCACCTTGCGCATGTCTACCTTTTTGTGTCGACCTGGACACAATCCTTTGCTCCATACCCAATAAAACAAGCGCATGCAGACAGATGATCGCATGCAAAACGTGCGCAGCGCGGGTCTCTAAACAGCCTGGGCGGGTCATACGTGCGAATGGGTTGATAAAAGAAGGCCGGTTTGATAGAAGGACACAATTTGCGCCATTCGACCCTATGTGGATTCAATGGTTGCTCAGAATGGGCCTCATTCACATCCCAATAGATCTGCGGCACATGCTGTGCGGTGGCGATGTTCTGTACTATGCGTGTGCCGGGCACATATTGGGCATGTGCAGTCGGGGTCTGCGGCAGATGCAGGACAGAATCAGGCAGCCAATCATTGCCCGGAGCGGGGAGGGGTGCGCGACGGCCTCCGTTTCTTAGAACACAGGTGCTGCAGGGGAGCGGAGAGGCCGGGATCTCCATCAGAGGACAGAGATTTTGTGGTGCCTGTGTCATAAACGCGGTGGCCAATTTGCACGATCCCATTGGTCGCGTCGCTGGCTGTTGGTGCCCGCTGCAACCGCCTCTTTAGGTGCTACGACACACCCACGTCTGACTAGCCACTCCCCTTTAACCTCCCAGCAACTCCCACTGACATTCCCCTCTTCTGCGCCCTGCTGTGATCCGCGAGCACCAGAAGCGTAGTGGGTGTAATAAGCAGCGGGCAGCTAGGGAGGGGTGTGGATCAAAGAGTCAAAAGTCAATACGTCGACCATTACCGGCATGGGCATAGGGTCGACATTGGCAAAAGTTTGACACATGAAAATGCTGACGTACGTTTTTTACTTCTTTTTTTTTTAGATAGAGAGAGATAAATAGATAGAGAGAGAGAGATAAATACTTAGAGAGAAAGATAAAGCTCCAAACAATCAGATATTTATTACATAAGTACCCAATTATCTCCTATCATCTTTCAAACCCAGCCTGTAGAATGGCATTTGATCACCCACTTTCATTGTCACCGCCCAGTTCCCACCCAAAACACCTGTTACACGCAAAGACAGACCTGGGCCAATTTGGATTACGGCGATACATTGGAACGTGTCCATTTGCTTCTGTGCTTGCGTTATATGCTTGTATTTGCTATTTGCATCCAATAAAAGGGAATCAGCGTCATTGGTACCCTTGTATAATGTCCCGGTTATACTACATCTTGAATACGGAGTACAGTTTTGGGTATTTCACTGACGTAAGGCACACCCACTGAGAGGGGTCAGCATCGGTCAAGCTTAATGCTTTCTGAAGGGTCAAAATGATAAAAAAAAAGATGGGTCCAATTTCCCCTGATTCGGAAGGATCAGGCAGTGAAATGGTGCCAAATTGCATTTCTAAACACCTGATGCGCGGTCACGTGAGTCGGGAGGTCGGACCGGCTGCACATAAGATTTGCTAAATCTTATGTGCAGCCGGACAGGGGACACTGCGAGGTGGCGGACACTGCGAGGCAGCCGGCGGGGGACGCTGTGAGGACGGCAGAGGCAGCGGGCGGGGGACACAGAGGTGGCGGATGCCGGTGAGGGGAAAGGAGAGCTGGGCAGGAGGAGCAGCAAGAAAAAAAAACCAATACAAATGAATGGACAGCCAGTGATTGGCTGAGTGCTCTTAGCCTATTGCTGACTGGCTGAGAGAGCGCTCAGCCAATCACTGGCTGCCCATTCATTTGTATGGGCCTTTTTTTTTTGCAGCAGCAGCAGCAGCAGCACTGACAGCTCCCTGCTCCGGCTCCCCCTGCCCCGCTCACCATTACCCTCGCCAGTGTCCGCCACCTCTGTGCCCTCCCCACCCATGCCCGCCTTGCAGTGTCCTCTGCCCATTACCTATGCCCTCCTCGCAGCGTCCCTCGCCAGTCGCTTCGCAGCATCCCCCACCCGCCTCCTCGATGTCCGACGCCCCTGCTCCCTCCACCTCACAGCTCCCCGGGAGTTGCATATGATAAATTGCATGTGATTTATCATATGCAAACCTTGCCACATCAAGTGCCTAATCGTGTGTCCCCCTCCCGGGGATCTGCCAGGGAAATCAGGCCCGACTTGTCCTTAGGACAAGTCAGACTAATGTATGGGGGCCTTAAGAGGTGACTGAGATATGAACAAATACATCCATGGTCTATACAAGGTGTGTACGGAACGTTTCGTAGCAAGCACCATACGAATTGGAAGGGGAAAAGGTTCCACCAAAGGATGGGTTCTCTACTGTGAGGGAGGTAAAACAGTGAATTCCTGACTACTTAAGGTGGAGGCTATCTCAGAAGAAAGACAACCTGTAGCTTTAGTTGGTGCACACTGAATACTTACCAAGTGCACTTCTACTTCTCTTCCATACTGATGAACTTCTATGTCTCTTTCAGGTGATTGGGAAAGCATTTGCCGTTCTCAGCGACCCAGTTAAGAGGAAACATTATGACGACTTACAAGGCCGGGCGCAAGTTGCTTCTGACCCAGACCTGACCACCGACGAGCTCTTTGATCTCTTCTTCAGGGGTCACTTTCCAGCCCGGGCAGCTTATGCTGGTCAATCACGAGAGCCAAGGTCAACTAGAAGAGAAGAAGACAGAAGGCGTCAGAGGTGGTCATCCGATGAGGACGCACAAGATAAGCCACAGTGGCAAAGGGAAGGAATGGGACAAGATAACAGTCAAGAGAGAAGGCGGAGAGATGAGGTTTATAATGAAGAAAGACGCCAGTGGCAATGGGAGAGAGAGCAGAAACAAGATGGTGGACTACCGAAGTGGCAGAAAGAAGCAAAACGAGAACCGGGAAGGCCTAAAACTCCACAGGAAAGGAGGCAAGACACTGGGCAATCAAGTCCAAAGTGGAGTAATAAGAAGGGTCAAGAGAACAGAAAGTCAAGATGGCGTGAGGAAATGGACAAGAACAATATTCGTCGGCCTAGAAGACAGGAGGAAGAAGAAGGCGGGCGCCCTAAAACGGCATACTCTGCCTTCATCCAGGTCCTGCCGGTACTGATCCTGGTGGTGGTATCTGTGGTGGCTCAGATGACTGCCACCACTCCACCGTACAGCCTCCACCCTCGACCCTCTTTTGGCTTAACTATCTCCAGGGAGACAAGCAGCCGCGGAGTTCCTTATTACGTTGGCCACAATTTCCAGGCCCGGTACCGCGGCCAAGCACTGGTGGAGCTGGAGAGGGCAGTGGAGAAGGAGTATGCTGAGCAAGTACAAGCTGGATGCTGGAAGGAGAAACAGCAGAGGTCAGACCTGGCCAACTTGGCTCGGCTTTATGGGGATGAAAGACTGAGGGAGAAGGCTGACACCTACAAGATGGAGAACTGCAGGAAGTTGTCAGACCTCATAGGCTTAAGGAGGGGAGGCTGATGGCTCAGAGGGAAGCTTGGTGGGGTCTTTATATTGATCTTGATGGGACATTTCTGTGGAACTTAGAAGAAGACCTGGCCAAACTCGTACAGTTACTGTTGAAGCTAATAGGAGATTTGCAAGTATCAGCACCTCTAAAACTAGAGATTTATAGGGTTTCTGGTTTGTTACCCTACTTGCTTGAGTTTTTCTTTTGTTTACAAAGTAGTTTGAACTTTTTTAGACATCTTCTTAGACATATTATTGTAGTTTAGACTACAGGTACGTTTTATGTAGATATTCCGCATACTGTGAACATAGACTCAAGAAGGAAAGTGCCAAACTCTTAGTGTTCCTTACGCGAAGCCGCAGAACATTCCCTAACCGGACAGAAGGCGAAGCGCAGGTGTGTTATCGTAGAAGGCTCTGTCTTACATGTGTCGACGGTCCTTTTCAGCGGAAGTGTTGTATGTATGTGTTTGTGTATATGTTAATTTATATTACGCTATATATTGCACTCGGAGACGTACAGTATGTAGAGTATCGGCAATTTCCTATTATAGTACAACCGGGATAGATGATCTTGTCCAAAAAAGTGCAATGCATTTACCTTGCGCAGAGCAAAGAGGGTGCAGGGCGACACCACTAGTACCCAGTTCCCTCCTGGCATAGGTCACATATTTAAACATCTCTATTAGGCACCAATGAAACATCAAAGAACCCCCCAAAAAGCCTCAGTTATACAGCAGCTCGAGTGTGGAAAAACAAATATAGAGCTATGTAAACTAATCTACGCCTGTGCAATGTGGAGTGTTCCTATCAGCGAGACATTCCCGAACATCCAATCAGTGACTATTCGCTAGCGCTGACGACCATCATCTTCACCATTTGCCCCGACCCGCTAGAAATAATGCAATACTGCGAGGTGCACTTGTGTTTGTGTCCTGGCTTTCAATGTGTTCCCAGCGGGTTGGGTATGCTATGTCGGCAGTATAACACTGACGTTCTCGTCATGTCGACATGACCATAAAGTCAATGTTGACCAATATCGATATTCATCAAGAAGACAGTGGGGAAATGTCAACATGTTAGATGGCCGACATATGTTTCCTTGTGGCCCAGTGGTGACTCGCCTGCTCCCGACCGTTGCAGCTGGGTTTTTTGGGTTCAAGTGATCATGTGACTCTCCCTTCCGGGTCAGAGCGCAGATCCTCTGGTGTTAAGGTGAATATTTCCATGCTAAATCTAATCGCTACGACTACCCTTAAACCTCGGCCCAGCCCCCCCACAGCCTGCTACTAACCCTTACTGTAGCCAAACCCCCCCCCCCCCAACGTGGCCTGATACTAACCTTATCCGCAGACTAACACTAGCCCTCCCCGCAGCCTGACCAGAACCATCCCCACAGCCTAACCCTAGCCCTCCTCGCAGCATAACCCTAGCCCTCCTCGCAGCATAACCCTAGCCCTCCTCGCAGCCTAACCCAAGCCATCCTCGCAGCATAACCCTAGCCCTCCTCGCAGCCTAGCCCTCCTCGCAGCCTAACCCTAGCCCTCCCCGCAGCCTGACCCCTAGCCCTCCCCGCAGCCTGACAGTAACCATACCCACAGCCTACCCCTAGCCGTCCCCGCAGCCTGACTGTAAACATCCGCACAGCCTATCCCTAGCCCTCCTCGCAGCCTAACCCTAGCCCTCCCTACAGCCTGACTGTAACCATCCCCGCAGCCTAACCCTAGCCCTCCCCGCAGCCTAACCCTAGCCCTCCCCGCAGCCTAACCCTAGCCCTCCCCGCAGCCTGACTGTAATCATCCCCACAGCCTGACAGTAACCATACCCACAGCCTAACCCTAGCCGTCCTTGCAGCCTAACCCTAGCCCTCCCTGCAGCCTGACTGTAATCATCCCCACAGCCTAACCCTAGCTCTCCCCGCAGCTTGACCGTAACCATCCCCACAGCCTAACCCTAGCCCTCCCCACAGCCTGACCTTAAGCTTCCCCACAGCCTAACCCTAGCTGTCCTCGCAGCCTAACCCTGCCCACAGCCTAACCTTAGCCCTCCCCGCAGCCTGACTGTAACCATCCCCACAGCCTGACTGTAACCATCCCCACAGCCTAACCTTAGCCCTCCCATAGCCTAACCCTAGCCCTCCCCACAGCCTGACCATAACCATCCCCACAGCCTAACCTTGGGATTGGTTTGAAATCCCGGCGTTCGGAATCCCGGTGGTCAAAATCCTGACACCGGAATCCCGACCTCCTAAATCCTGACAGGGGGAGGGTGGACATGGGTCGCCACACCATGCGGGCTCGCTGCGCTCGCCATTAATTTATTCTCCCTCTATGGACACCCACAGAGGGACAAAGTTCCGGGATTTCGGCGTCTGGATTCCGACCGCCGGGATTTCAACTGCATCCCCTAACCTCAGCCCTCCCATAGCCTAAACCTCCTTCCAGCCTGTCACATCTCCCCGAAGCCTATCCCTAACATTTTGAAACTGTTGACATCTCACCTGTCGTTTTGCCTGTCAGCATTTTAACAACGTTGACATGAAAACATTTGACATTAAGGTATCGACATGGTCACAGTTGACATTCTGACCACATCCCATTCACAACACGCCCTTAGCATGCTCACCCTACATTACCAGACCCACTTGCATGCCACATGCGGGTATCAGGGTCAGACGGGTATCAGCCTGCATGTGGCCAGGGAATGCACACAGCGATTCCATGCAAAGTGCTCCGCCCGCGCTAACTGGCACTGTCCTCGCTCCACGCTAACTGGCACTGTCCTCGCTCTGCGACACATGGCCACACAGCGCAAGCCAAGCAGACATTCGTTTCCATTACCTATCACACAGTAGGTGGCTGAATAGTACACCCTACACTTAGCCCATGGACAGACAGGAGAGAAGCGGAGGCGCCATCACGTGCCTGCACCCGGGGGAATTGTTGGAAAAACACAAGGGAGAATAGTTTAGGGTGACGCTCGATATTTAGATAGCGCAAACCTAGGCCGAGCTGCGAGGCAAGACGTCACATGATTTGTCATTGACGGGAACCAATCAGATGGGATAGGGGTTAATAAAAGCAATAATCTAGTTGCTAGTCCGCACTGTGTGTAGTCAGTGATTGTCTGTGCAGCAATAACTGTTCCCTTACATCTGCCAGAAATAAAATGTGTGTGACTCCATGCTGATCCTTATGGGGAACCCTACCTACCGATTCCACGTGTAATGCTTTATAATATCCACAGGCCACGTCCTGCCGATACCACGTGTAATGCTTTATTATCACCACAGGCCGCGTCCTACTGATTCCACGTGTAATGCTTTATTATAACCACAGGCCAAGTCCTGCCGATACCACATGTAATGCTTTATTATCACCAAAGGCCACGTGCTACCGATACCACATGTAATGCTTTATTATCACCACAGGCCGCGTCCTACTGATTCCATGTGTAATGCTTTATTATAACCACAGGCCACGTCCTACTGATTCCACATGTAATGATTCATTATAACCACAGGCCACATCCTGCCGATACCACGTATAATGCTTTATAATATCCACAGGCCATGTCCTGCCGATACCACGTGTAATGCTTTATTATCACCAAAGGCCACGTGCTACCGATTCCACGTGTAAAGCTTTAAAAGAACCACAGGCCACATTCTGCCGATACCACGTGTAATGCTTTATTATCACAACAGGCCACGTGCTACCGATACCACGTGTAATGTTTTATTATAAAAACAGGCTACGTCCTGACATTACCACTTTATAATAACCACAGGCCACGTCCTACCGATTACAAGTATAATGCTTTATTATAGCCACGTCCTATTGATTCCACGTATAATGCTTTACTATAACCTCAGGCCACATCCCACTGATTCCATGTATAATGCTTTACTATAACCTCAGGCCACGACCTACTGATTCCATGTATAATGCTTTACTATAACCTCAGGCCACGACCTACTGATTCCATGTATAATGCTCTATAATAACCACAGGCCACATCCTACCGATACCATGTGTAATGTTTCATAATAACCACCGGACATGTCCTACAGATGCCACGTCCTACCGATACCACAAGTAATGTTTTATTATAATCACAGGCCACGTCCCACCGATACCATGTGTAATGCTTCAGAATAACTACAGGCCACATCCTACCGATACCATGTGTAAGGCTTCATTATAACCACAGGCCACGTCCTACTGATACCATGTGTAATGCTTCATTATAACCACAGGCCACGTCCTACTGATACCATGTGTAATGCTTCATTATTACCACAGGCCACGTCCTACCGATACCATGTGTAATGCTTAATAATAACCACGGGCCACGTCCCACTGATTCCATGTGTAATGCTTTACTATAACCACAGGCCACGTCCTCCCAATACCATGTGTAATGCTTCATTATTACCACAGGCCACGTCCTGCCGATACCATGTGTAATGCTTCATTATTACCACAGGCCACGTCCTACCGATACCATGTGTAATGCTTAATAATAACCACGGGCCACGTCCCACTGATTCCATGTGTAATGCTTTACTATAACCACAGGCCACGTCCTCCCAATACCATGTGTAATGCTTCATAATAACCACAGGCCACATCCTACTGATTCCATGTGTAATGCTTCATTATAACCACAGGCCACGTCCTACTGATACCATGTGTAATGCTTCATTATTACCACAGGCCACGTCCTACCGATATCATGTGTAATGCTTCATAATAACCACAGGCCACATCCTACTGATTCCATGTGTAATGCTTCAGAATAACTACAGGCCACGTGCTACCGATACCATGTGTAATGCTTCGTAATAACCACAGGCCACGTCCTACTGATACCATGTGTAATGCTTCAGAATAACTACAGGCCACATCCTACCGATACCATGTGTAAGGCTTCATTATAACCACAGGCCACGTCCTACTGATACCATGTGTAATGCTTCAGAATAACTACAGGCCACATCCTACCGATACCATGTGTAAGGCTTCATTATAACCACAGGCCACATCCTACCGATACCATGTGTAATGCTTTACTATAACCACAGGCCACGACCTACCAATTCCACATGTGATGCTTTTTACCACAGGCCACGTCCTACCGATACCATGTGTAATGCTTTATTATAACCACAGGCCACGTGCTACCGATACCATGTGTAATGTTTTATAATAACCACAGGCCACGTCCTACCGATACCATGTGTAATACTTTATTATAACCACAGGCCACATCCTACCGATACCATGTGTAATGCTTTACTATAACCACAGGACACAACCTACCAATTCCACATGTGATGCTTTTTACTACAGGCCACGTCCTACCGATACCATGTGTAATGCTTTACTATAACCACAGGCCACGACCTACCAATTCCACATGTGATGCTTTTTACCACATGCCACGTCCTACCGATACCATGTGTAATGCTTTATTATAACCACAGGCCACGTCCTGCCGATACCACGTGTGATGCTTCATTATAACCACAGGCCACGTCCTGCCGATACCATGTGTAATGCTTCGTAAAAACCACAGGCCACATCCTACCGATACCATGTGTAATGCTTCGTAATAACCACAGGCCACATCCTACCGATACCATGTGTAATGTTTTATAATAACCACAGGCCACATCCAACGATACCATGTGTAATGCTTTATTATCACCACAGGCCACGTCCTGCCGATACCACGTGTAATGCTTTATTATAACCACAGGCCACGTCCTACCAATACCATGTGTAATGTTTATTATAACCACAGGCCACGTCCTACCAATACCATGTGTAATGTTTATTATAACCACAGGCCACGTCGTGCCGATACCACGTGTAATGCTTTACTATAACCACAGGCCACGTCCAACCAATTCCACATGTGATGCTTTATAATAACCACAGGCCACGTCCTACCGATACCACGTGTAATGCTTTATTATCACCACAGGCCACGTCCTGCCGATACCATGTGTAATGCTTTATTATAACCACAGGTCACGTCCTACCGATTCCATGTGTAATGCTTTATTATAACCACAGGCCACGTCCTACCGACACCATGTGTAATACTTTATTATAACCACAGGCCACGTCCTGCCGATACCATGTGTAATGCTTTATTATAACCACAGGCCACGTCCTACCGATACCATGTGTAATACTTTATTATAACCACAGGCCACGTCCTGACGATACCATGTGTAATGTTTATTATAACCACAGGCCACGTCCTGCCAATACCACGTGTAATGCTTTACTATAACCACAGGCCACGTCCTACCAATTCCACATGTGATGCTTTATAATAACCACAGGCCACGTCCTACCGATACCACGTGTAATGCTTTATTATCACCACAGCCCACGTCCTGCCGATACAATGTGTAAGGCTTTATTATAACCACAGGCCACGTCCTACCGATACCATGTGTAATACTTTATTATAACCACAGGCCACGTCCTGCCGATACCATGTGTAATACTTTACTATAACCACAGGCCACGTCCTACCAATTCCACATGTGATGCTTGATTATAACCACAGGCCACGTCCAGAGGCACAGACAGCTCAGAATCTGATCCGCCACGTATTATTCAGGAAAAATCCTGTTATTATACCATAACAACCATCAGAACATGCGCTGGAAATCCCGGAGTTGATGATGGGGGAGGTGTATCAAAGGGAGAGATAAAGTGAGACAAAGTTGACCATAGCAACCAGCTTTTGTCATGTTTTTAACCTGTGCTAGATAAATGATTGGTTACTATAGGCAACGTCTGTACTTGCTTTGATACATCTCCCCATGTGTAATATAGGCAGAAGGAAAAGTAAGCATATGAATCCTAGCATAGACAGTGTCTATTATTTCGACACCAAGGGGTCGACTTGCACAAGGTTGATATAGACAAATATGGTCGACACAATAAAATGTTGACGTGTTTTTCATTCATGAATTTACCATGATGTTAAAGTATTAAACAGTCCCACAAAAGTTAAAAAACTTGCGTCAACCTTTTCATGTGTCGGCCATTACCATGTCAATCTTTTGCTTGTCTCGACCTTTTGTCAAAGGCAACCCACTGCATGTCGACCTTTTGACAATGTCAACTTATACATTGTAGACCTATTATCCCGATCCTGAGGCTCAGGCTATGTACACACCGAGGGGCCAGTCACGGAGCCATGTTCCCATATACATGTATGCAGACAGGAACACAGGAAGGAGAGCTCGGAAGGGGACAGAGGGGGGCGGGACTGCTATTAAGTCAACCCCATATGGACCGAAGCACATTAGGTCAACAGGGTCAAAAGGTCGACATAGCAATGGTCAACAAAGAAGTGGTCGACACAAGGTCTTTTTGTATTTTTGTATGTTTCATCACATGTGACCACAGTCCGAGGTAAACGTGTATCTACGTGGGCTCGCCACGTTTCGGGCATGGTGGCACGATCGGCGACAGGTTACTATTCCCAATCATCCGTCTGTCCCCCCCCCCCCCCCCCCCAGAAAAAAACCCAAAGCCTTTTGTGTGGGGACTATGTAAGAACCGGACCAGACCCCGGACCGGACCCCCCCCCCGGACAGGATGGAATCGGTACCTCTGTCAGACCAGACTTAGGTCTACAGTCATTAGGTCGACCCCAGAAGGTCGACTATCCCCAAGGTCGACAGGGTTAAAGGTCGACATGGGTCAATGTCGACATGACTTAAGGTCGACATGGGTCAAGGTCTACATGACTTAAGGTCGACATGGGCCAAGGTATACATGGGATTAGGTCGACATGAGTTTTTCACTGTTTTTTTACCCGAATGTCGACCTCGCATTGCCCGACAGGACACCCCCTGGGCCGGACGCTACAAGCTCCGGACTGCAGGTTTTGATATCAGGTCCTGCGGTCCGGGGGGTCTTTTCCTGGTCCGGTTTTTACCCGTACCCTTTTGTATGTTGACCATTGCCACATCAACCTTTTGTATCTGTCGACCTTAATGCATGTCGACCTTTCAACTGCCGACCTATTGCATGTTGTCCTATCATCCAAATACCCTGCCTAGGAGAGCCATTTACACAGGAGAGGTGTCCATTGTGTCAGTTAACATGAATCCACCTTGCTACACCCAATTGGAAGAACATTAAGAGCACAGATTAGCCCGCCATCTTTGTACACCCATGTCGCCGCTTTACCTGGTTGGTAGATAGAGGCCATGTTTGTACACTCATGATCCAGCCAGCCGCTGGGACACGGACGCCATCTTTGTACCCCGATGACACATTCAGCCGCTGAGGCACGGCCGCCATCTTTGTACTCCCATGACGCTGCCAGACGCAGGGACACAGCCGCCATCTTGGTCCTCCCGCGGTATCGCGGTACTTTGCCCCCGGCTCCTCCCCCGCCGCCCGGCACCAGACAGAGACAGCGCGAAAGGAATAATCATGGCGGCAGTGAAGATGATGAGTCCCGGGGCAGCGGTTTTTAGCGGCGGGGAGCCCGCGGAGATGGACTGGATGAACCGCGAAGTCACCACCGGGGTGAGTCCGGGCTGAGGGCGCTGCTGGGCGGCTCGGGGAGGTTACGCGAGGCCGGGGGGAGCCTGGCGTTTAGGCCGCTGATGCAGCAGATACCCGGCGGCGTTGTCATGGGCCAGTGTGCTGGGACATGTAGTGCCACTGTAACAGGCGGGGACTTAGTACAATGGGGTGTGCTGGGACATGTAGTGCCGCTAACAGGCGGGGACTTAGTACAATGGGGTGTGCTGGGACATGTAGTAGTATAATGGGGTGTGCTGGGACATGTAGTGCCACTGTAACAGGCAGTTACTTAGAATAATAAAGTGTTCTGGGACATGTAGTGCTACTGTAACAGGCAGGGACTCCGTATAATAGGGTGTAGTGCTACAGCAGGTGGGGACTCGGTATAATGGGGTGTAGTGCTACAGCAGGTGGGGACTCGGTATAATGAGGTGTGCTGGGATGTGTAGTGCTACAGCAGGCAGGGACTCGGTATAATGGGGTGTAGTGCTACAGCAGGTGAGGACTCGGTATAATGGGGTGTGCTGGGACGTGTAGTGCTACAGCAGGTGGGGACTCGGTATAATGGGGTGTAGTGCTACAGCAGGTGGGGACTCGGTATAATGGGGTGTAGTGCTACAGCAGGTGAGGACTCTGTATAATGGGGTGTGCTGGGACGTGTAGTGCTACAGCAGGCGGGGACTCGGTATAATGGGGTGTAGTGCTACAGCAGGTGGGGACTTGGTATAATGGGGTGTAGTGCTACAGCAGGTGGGGACTCGGTATAATGAGTGTGCTGGGATGTGTAGTGCTACAGCAGGCAGGGACTCGGTATAATGGGGTGTAGTGCTACAGCAGGCGAGGACTCGGTATAATGGGGTGTGCTGGGACGTGTAGTGCTACAGCAGGCGGGGACTCGGTATAATGGGGTGTGCTGGGACGTGTAGTGCTACAGCAGGCGGGGACTCGGTATAATGGGGTGTGCTGGGACGTGTAGTGCTACAGCAGGCGGGGACTCGGTATAATGGGGTGTGCTGGGACGTGTAGTGCTACAGCAGGCGGGGACTCGGTATAATGGGGTGTGCTGGGACGTGTAGTGCTACAGCAGGCGGGGACTCGGTATAATGGGGTGTGCTGGGACGTGTAGTGCTACAGCAGGCGGGGACTCGGTATAATGGGGTGTGCTGGGACGTGTAGTGCTACAGCAGGCGGGGACTCGGTATAATGGGGTGTAGTGCTATAGCAGGCAGGGACTCGGTATAATGAGGTGTGCTGGGACGTGTAGTGCTACAGCAGTTGGGGACTCGGTATAATGGGGTGTGCTGGGATGTGTAGTGCTACAGCAGGCGGGGACTCAGTATTATGAGGTGTGCTGGGACGTGTAGTGCTACAGAAGGCGGGGACTCGGTATAATGAGGTGTGCTGGGACGTGTAGTGCCACTAACAGGCAGGAACGGAGTATAATGGGGTATGCTGGGAAGTGTAGTGCTGCAGCAGGCAGGGACTCTGTATAATGGGGTGTGTAGGGACGTGTAGTGCCACTAACAGGCAGGAACTGAGTATAATGTAGTGTATTGCTACAGCAGGCGGGGACTCGGTATAATGGGGTGTGCTGGTATGTGTAGTGCTACAGCAGGCGGGGACTCGGTATAATGGGGTGTGCTGGGACGTGTAGTGCTACAGCAGGCAGGGACTCGGTATAATGGGGTGTGCTGGTACGTGTAGTGATACAGCAGGCTGTGACTTGGTATAATGGGGTGTGCTGGGTTGTGTAGTGCTACAGCAGGCAGGGACTCGGTATAATGGGGTGTGCTGGTACGTGTAGTGATACAGCAGGCGGGGACTCGGTATAATGGGTTGTGCTGGGATGTGTACTATTGTAAAGCGCAACGGAATCTGCTGCGCTATATAAGAAACTGCAAATAAATAAATGTGTAGTGCTACAGCAGGTGGGGACTCGGTATAATGGGGTGTGCTGGGATGTGTAGTGCTACAGCAGGTGGGGACTCTGTATAATGAGGTGTGCTGGGACGTGTAGTGCCACTGTAACAGGCAGGAACTGAGTATAATGGGGTGTGCTGGGACGTGTAGTGCTACTGTAACAGGCAGGAACTGAGTATAATGGGGTGTGCAGGGGGGATGCAGTTACAATCCCGGCGGTCGGGATCCCGACGCCGGAATCCCGACCGCCGAAATGCAGACACATTCTCCCTCCGTGGGTGTCCACGACAACCCTGGAGGGAGAATAAATTAGTGTGCCGAGCGTAGCGAGGCACCGGGCCCACTGCGTGGCGAGCCCTCAAGGGGGGGCGATCCATGTCCCCCCCTTGTCGGCATTTCGGCTGTCGGGATTCCGGCGTCGGGATTCAATACTGAATCCGTGCAGGGACGTGTAGTGCTACTGGAAAATGCAGGAACTGAGTATAATGGTGTGTGCTGGGACGTGTAGTGCTACTGTAACAGGCAGGAACGGAGTATAATGGGGTATGCTGGGACGTGTAGTGCTGCAGCAGGCGGGGACTCTGTATAATGAGGTGTGCTGTGACGTGTAGTGCCACTAACAGGTAGGAACGGAGTATAATGGGGTGTGCAGGGACGTGTAGTGCCACTGTAACAGGCAGGAACTGAGTATATTGAGGTGTGCTGGGACGTGTAGTGCCACGAACAGGCAGGAACGGAGTATAATGGGGTGTGCAGGGACGTGTAGTGCCACTGTAACAGGCAGGAACTGAGTATAATGAGGTGTGCTGGGACGTGTAGTGCCACTGTAACAGGCAGGAACTGAGTATAATGAGGTATGCTGGGACGTGTAGTGCCATTGAACAGGCAGGAACGGAGTATAATGGGGTGTGCTGGGACATAACCAAATATTTTCTCCTCTCTCTCTCTCTCTCTCTCTGCAGACGACGATCATGGCCGTAGAGTTTGATGGTGGTGTGGTTATGGGCGCGGATTCCAGGACGACCACTGGGTGAGTACAGTACCCATGGTAACATGGATGGATATTCCTGCCTGCGGCCTGACATCATCACTTCTAGATGGAGACATCCTCATCTAGCCATGTCTGGATAGTCATGGTGAACCATAGCTAGCCAAGGCCTATTGCTCTCAGCTGCAATACAATACATAGAACATTACAGTAGGGCAGCGGTTCTCAAACTGTGGGTCCCGACCTTCTCAGCATGGGGTCGCGACTCCATGTTGCTGACCATCAGGCTGATGACTTTTCTGATCTCAGTCAGTGATGAAAGGAGTCTATAAATCAGTTGAATTGTCTGTTACTTCAGACTCCTCACATCACTCTGTGCCTCCACAATGCTGCCATGTATGTGCTGTCTGCTGACTACACGTGTGATGTAATGGGTTATGGTATATCAGACTCCTCCCATCACTCTGTGCCTCCACAATGCTGCCATGTATGTGCTGGCTGCTGACTACACGTGTGATGTGATGGGTTATGGTATATCAGACTCCTCCCATCACTCTGTGCCTCCACAATGCTGCCATGTATGTGCTGTCTGCTGACTACACATGTGATGTGATGGGTTATGGTATATTGGACTCCTCCCATCACTCTGTGCCCCCACAATGCTGCCATGTATGTGCTGTCTGCTGACTACACATGTGATGTGATGGGTTATGGTATATCAGACTCCTCCCATCACTCTGTGCCCCCACAATGCTGCCATGTATGTGCGGTCTGCTGACTACACGTGTGATGTGATGGGTAATGGTATATCAGACTCCTCCCATCACTCTGTGCCCCCACAATGCTGCCATGTATGTGCGGTCTGCTGACTACACGTGTGATGTGATGGGTTATGGTATATCAGACTCCTCCCATCACTCTGTGCCTCCACAATGCTGCCATGTATGTGCTGGCTGCTGACTACACGTGTGATGTAATGGGTTATGGTCTATCAGACTCCTCCCATCACTCTGTGCTCCCACAATGCTGCCATGTATGTGCTGTCTGCTGACTACACGTGTGATGTGATGGGTTATGGTATATCAGACTCCTCCCATCACTCTGTGCCTCCACAATGCTGCCATGTATGTGCTGTCTGCTGACTACACGTGTGATGTGATGGGTTATGGTATATCAGACTCCTCCCATCACTCTGCGCCTCCACAATGCTGCCATGTATGTGCTGTCTGCTGACTACACGTGTGATGTGATGGGTTATGGTATATCAGACTCCTCCCATCACTCTGTGCCCCCACAATGCTGCCATGTATGTGCTGACTGCTGACTACACGTGTGATGTGATGGGTTATGGTATATAAGACTCCTCCCATCACTCTGTGCCCCCACAATGCTGCCATGTATGTGCTGACTGCTGACTACACGTGTGATGTGATGGGTTATGGTATATAAGACTCCTCCCATCACTCTGTGCCCCCACAATGCTGCCATGTATGTGCCGTCTGCTGACTACACGTGTGATGTGATGGGTTATGGTATATCAGACTCCTCCCATCACTCTGTGCCTCCACAATGCTGCCATGTATGTGCCCTCTGCTGACTACACATGTGCTGTGATGGGTTATGGTATATCAGACTCCTCCCATCACTCTGTGCCTCCACAATGCTGCCATGTATGTGCTGCCTGCTGACTACACGTGTGATGTGATGGGTTATGGTATATTAGACTCCTCCCATCACTCTGTGCCTCCACATTGCTGCCGTGTATGTGCTGTCTGCTGACTACACCTGTGATGTGATGGGATATGGTATATCAGACTCCTCCCATCACTCTGTCCCTCCACAATGCTGCCATGTATGTGCTGTCTGCTGACTACACGTGTGATGTGATGGGATATGGTACATTAGACTCCTCCCATCACTCTGTGCCTCCACAATGCTGCCATGTATGTGCTGACTACACGTGTGATGTGATGGGTTATGGTATATTAGACTCCTCCCATCACTCTGTGCCCCCACAATGCTGCCATGTATATGCTGTCTGCTGATCACACGTGTGATGTGATGGGTTATGGTATATCAGACTCCTCCCATCACTCTGTGCCTCCACAATGCTGCCATGTATGTGCTGTCTGCTGACTACACATGTGCTGTGATGGTTTATGGTATATTAGACTCCTCCCATCACTCTGTGCCCCCACAATGCTGCCATGTATATGCTGTCTGCTGATCACACGTGTGATGTGATGGGTTATGGTATATCAGACTCCTCCCATCACTCTGTGCCTCCACAATGCTGCCATGTATGTGCTGTCTGCTGACTACACGTGTGATGTGATGGGTTATGGTATATTAGACTCCTCCCATCACTCTGTGCCTCCACAATGCTGCCATGTATGTGCTGTCTGCTGACTACACATGTGATGTGATGGGTTATGGTATATCAGACTCCTCCCATCACTCTGTGCCTCCACAATGCTGCCATGTATGTGCTGTCTGCTGACTACACGTGTGATGTGATGGGTTATGGTATATCAGACTCCTCCCATCACTCTGTGCCTCCACAATGCTGCCATGTATGTGCTGTCTGCTGACTACACGTGTGATGTGATGGGTTATGGTATATCAGACTCCTCCCATCACTCTGTGCCTCCACAATGCTGCCATGTATGTGCTGTCTGCTGACTACACGTGTGATGTGATGGGTTATGGTATATCAGACTCCTCCCATCACTCTGTGCCTCCACAATGCTGCCATGTATGTGCTGTCTGCTGACTACACGTGTGATGTGATGGGTTATGGTATATCAGACTCCTCCCATCACTCTGTGCCTCCACAATGCTGCCATGTATGTGCTGTCTGCTGACTACACATGTGATGTGATGGGATATGGTACATTAGACTCCTCCCATCACTCTGTCCCTCCACAATGCTGCCATGTATGTGCTGTCTGCTGACTACACGTGTGATGTGATGGGATATGGTACATTAGACTCCTCCCATCACTCTGTGCCTCCACAATGCTGCCATGTATGTGCTGACTTCTGACTACACGTGTGATGTGATGGGTTATGGTACATTAGACTCCTCCCATCACTCTGTGCCTCCACAATGCTGCCATGTATGTGCTGTCTGCTGACTACACGTGTGCTGTGATGGTTTATGGTATATCAGACTCCTCCCATCACTCTGTGCCCCCACAATGCTGCCATGTCTGTGCTGTCTGCTGACTACACGTGTGATGTGATGGGTTATGGTATATCAGACTCCTCCCATCACTCTGTGCCTCCACAATGCTGCCATGTATGTGCTGTCTGCTGACTACACGTGTGATGTGATGGGTTATGGTATATTAGACTCCTCCCATCACTCTGTGCCCCCACAATGCTGCCATGTATGTGCTGACTACACGTGTGATGTGATGGGTTATGGTATATCAGACTCCTCCCATCACTCTGTGCCCCCACAATGCTGCCATGTATGTGCTGACTGCTGACTACACATGTGATGTGATGGGTTATGGTATATCAGACTCCTCCCATCACTCTGTGCCCCCACAATGCTGCCATGTATGTGCTGTCTGCTGACTACACATGTGATGGGTTATGGTATATTAGACTCCTCCCATCACTCTGTGCCCCCACAATGCTGCCATGTATGTGCTGACTGCTGACTACACGTGTGATGTGATGGGTTATGGTATATTAGACTCCTCCCATCACTCTGTGCCTCCACAATGCTGCCATGTATGTGCTGTCTGCTGACTACACGTGTGCTGTGATGGGTTATGGTATATTAGACTCCTCCCATCACTCTGTGCCTCCACAATGCTGCCATGTATGTGCTGTCTGCTGACTACACGTGTGATGTGATGGGTTATGGTATATTAGACTCCTCCCATCACTCTGTGCCTCCACAATGCTGCCATGTATGTGCTGTCTGCTGACTACACGTGTGATGTGATGGGTTATGGTATATTAGACTCCTCCCATCACTCTATGCCTCCACAATGCTGCCATGTACGTGCTGTCTGCTGACTACACCGGTGATGTGATGGGTTATGGTATATCAGACTCCTCCCATCACTCTGTGCCTCCACAATGCTGCCATGTATGTGCTGTCTGCTGACTACACGTGTGATGTGATGGGTTATGGTATATCAGACTCCTCCCATCACTCTGTGCCTCCACAATGCTGCCATGTATGTGCTGTCTGCTGACTACACGTGTGATGTGATGGGTTATGGTATATCAGACTCCTCCCATCACTCTGTGCCTCCACAATGCTGCCATGTATGTGCTGTCTGCTGACTACACGTGTGATGTGATGGGTTATGGTATATCAGACTCCTCCCATCACTCTGTGCCTCCACAATGCTGCCATGTATGTGCTGTCTGCTGACTACACATGTGCTGTGATGGGTTATGGTATATTAGACTCCTCCCATCACTCTGTGCCTCCACAATGCTGCCATGTATGTGCCGTCTGCTGACTACACGTGTGATGTGATGGGTTATGGTATATCAGACTCCTCCCATCACTCTGTGCCTCCACAATGCTGCCATGTATGTGCTGTCTGCTGACTACACGTGTGCTGTGATGGGTTATGGTATATTAGACTCCTCCCATCACTCTGTGCCTCCACAATGCTGCCATGTATGTGCTGTCTGCTGACTACACGTGTGATGTGATGGGTTATGGTATATTAGACTCCTCCCATCACTCTGTGCCTCCACAATGCTGCCATGTATGTGATGTCTGCTGACTACACGTGTGATGTGATGGGTTATGGTATATCAGACTCCTCCCATCACTCTGTGCCTCCACAATGCTGCCAAGTATGTGCCGTCTGCTGACTACACGTGTGATGTGATGGGTTATGGTATATCAGACTCCTCCCATCACTCTGTGACTACACATGTGATGTGATGACCTTCTACAGTAACTTGCTGGGTCCTGTAATTAGTATTATTGTCTGATGGGGTCCCAGAGTATAATAGTTTGAGGACCCCTGCAGTAGGGGGTTATAATCCTATCACAGGGCTAGATGAGGATGGCTCCATCTGTAGTACCAGCAGGGTATGATGTAGGTGGCAGCGCTGACACTTATCTCCCATGCGCAGGGCGTACATCGCCAACAGAGTGACTGACAAGCTGACCCCTATACACGAGCGGATATTCTGCTGCCGGTCCGGCAGTGCCGCAGACACCCAGGCTATCGCTGATGCCGTCACGTACCAGCTGGGCTTCCACAGGTAACCATCCCTCTCACCTGTGTTATCTGTGATCTCTGAATGCAGCGCTCTCCTTATATACTGACCTGTGAATGTGTTGCCGTGTCTCCTCCAGCATTGAGCTGGGCACTCTGCCCCTCGTACACACAGCGGCCAACCTGTTCAAGGAGATGTGCTACAAGTATCGGGAGGATCTGATGGCCGGGATCATCGTGGCTGGGTGGGACGAGAGGAAAGGTGGCCAGGTGAGGTCTCCTCCTGCTGCTGTGTGTGTGCGCGCGCGAGCGTGGGGGGGGTTGGGGAATGCCTTTACAACTACTGTGTGTGTGTGCAAGGCTACTACTATGTGTGCTGCTGCTGTGTGGGTCTTCCTGCCTGCCCACCTGTCACTGACTGACTGTGTGTGTTGGGCTGCCTGTACGGCTGGTGTGTGTGTGTGTGTGTGTGCTGCCAGCTGTACTGCTGCTGTGTTCCTGGCCAGCTTCCTGCCTGGCCCAGTACTATGTAGGAGTTGTCTGTTCCTGCAGGTGTACACCGTGCCCATGGGAGGAATGATGGTCCACCAGCCGTTCTCTATCGGTGGTTCCGGCAGTTCCTATATATACGGCTTTGTGGATTCCACGTACAAATCAGGAATGACAAAGGAGGAGTGTCTGAAATTCACAGCCAATGGTGAGATCCTCGTGTCCAGATAACATGCTATCCCTATATACCGGCCCCAGATAGTAGGGGGCTATGGGTCTTAGTGTTCTTTCTAGCACCCACTATCTTTTAAAACCCATGCAGTTCCTCTTCCCCTGCCTGGGGTGTCGCTGTCTGCTGTGGTGTTTCTAGCACAAGTCTGGTTTGCATATCAGTGCTGATATACAGACCACACTGTGCTAGATGCACTACAGCAGACAGACACCCCAGGCAGGGAAGAGGAACTGCATGGGTTTTCAAAAGATAGCGGGTCCTAGAATGAACACTAGGTCTGCTCCTCCCCCTGACACAGGCAGAAGGGAGCTGTGAGCCTGCCCCTCCCACTGCAGGGTGACACAGAAGGGAGCTGTGAGCCTGCCCCTCCCACTGCAGGGTGACACAGGCAGAAGGGAGCTATGAGCCTGCCCCTCCCTCTGCAGGGTGAGACAGACAGAAGGGAGCTATGAGCCTGCCCCTCCCCCTGCAGGGTGACACAGGCAGAAGGGAGCTAGGAGCCTGCCCCTCCCCCTGCAGGGTGACCGACAGATGGGTGTAATAATAAGGCTTCCTGTGGCGTAATCTGTGTCTCTCTTACAGCACTGGCTTTGGCTATGGAGCGGGACGGGTCCAGCGGAGGTGTCATCCGGCTCGCTGCCATCACAGAAGCCGGGGTAGAGCGACAGGTCATTCTCGGTAACCAGCTACCTCAATTCCCAATGTCATGAGCGCCCCATTCCCCCCGTATGTTCGGCTGTTATGTTTTCTTATTACACAATAAAGACCGGTTCTGATCCACTGCTGTGTGTCTCTGCCAGCGTCGCGCATGTCACTGTGTGTCTGGGGGCTGCTGCAGTGACACAGCCCCTTACACTGGCCTGTAATACAGTCTGTATGAGGGGGCTGCTGGTCCAGCATGACACAACTTGTATTTACAGCTGTATAATTGGGTGTTTCTATGCTAATTAACAATGACCATAAATACAGCGCCATACAGAGAGCCCTTTAAACCACAACTTGTTTTAAAAAAGTTTTAATGGTATAAATGCTTAAAAATTCACATTATCCGATAAATCCCCTTGTTACAGGCGGATATCTAACACCCGTGTCTTTAAGAGTATATAGTGTACGTGTATCGGAATACAACGGAGTTAGAGCCATTATCGATTACTCCTGCAAACTGCGGCTACTCTCCTACCCCGCCAGGCATGCTGGGAGTTGTAGTCATCCCAGTTGCTACTAGTTAGAGGTAAGATACATTAATCACTATAAAGATTCAAGGCAGTAGCCTTCGAACAACCAGAAAATGAATATAATCCATAGTCTAACCCAGTGGTTTTCAACCTTTTTACCTTGCGGCACACTAAATAAGATTTTCAAATTGCCAAGGCACACCATGAGATCCCCACAGGGCAAAACACATTGGCCCCCACAAGAAAAATCCAAACCTATTGGCCTCTATATAAAAAACAATCACACTGGTCCCCACAGGTAACAAAACTAAAATACATTGGCCCTTTACATGAAAAGTAGAGACCAGTAAATGACAGTTGAACTGGTGGTGGCTGTAATCTGGTCTGGGCATCTCTAGATCTGGGGGCACACTTGAGAGCAGCTGAAGGCACACTAGTGTGCCACGGCACAGTGGTTGAAAAACACTGGTCTAACCAGTCATGTTGTTCTCACGCTGCAGTATCCAGTCTAGCCAGCGGGTGTCACCGTCGTCCTGGCTATGGGAGGACTGGTGTGCTCTGTGGGCAGTGAGCAGGTGTTAGTACTACAGCAATGTCAGGCTTTGTCCAGTAAGTGGAGGATTAGAACGTTTGGGTGCTGCGTCCTGCCCTCTGTCAGTGTCTTTCCTTTACGCCCGCTTTTCTGTGCCCTTCACGCCCTCCTTACTGATTCCCAATATAGTACTGCGGATATGGCTTACTCAGAGCATCGCAAAGTCCTATGTGTCGCGTGAATCTCCATAACCAGAGGGCAGCTGTAGTTCCCCACTCTGGTCAGTAGGTGGAGTCATGAGCGTTCATGGTAGAGTCCATCTCATGGCGGAAGGAGACTCTGGCTTTGCCGCTGAAGTAGGCCCGGCCCTGTTGTCCATCTGTATCACTGCTCACTGAGTTTGTGGAGATTAGTCTGGGTTTCTCCTGCTGAGGGGAGGTGGCCGGGGACTCTGGTGGGGAAAGAGAACACTAAGGTTACTGGTGTCACCATGTCTATGGGCATTTACCCCGCTACACTCTGTACAGCCACACTCCTCCCTAAAGGCCTTTACCCTGCTACACTCTGTACAGCCACACTCCTCCCTACGGGCATTTACCCCGCTACGCACTGTGCGGCCACACTCCTCCCTAGAGGCCTTTACCCCGCTACACTCTGTACGGCCACACTCCTCCCTATGGGCCTTTACCCCGCTACGCTCTGTACGGCCACACTCCTCCCTATGGGCCTTTACCCCGCTACGCTCTGTACGGCCACACTCCTCCCTATGGGCCTTTACCCCGCTATGCTCTGTATGGCCACACTCCTCCCTAGAGGCCTTTACACCGCTACAATCTGTACGGCCACACTCCTCCCTATGAGCCTTTACCCCGCTACACACTGTACGGCCACACTCCTCCCTAGAGACCTTTACCCCGCTACACTCTGTACGGCCACACTCCTCCCTAGAGGCCTTTACCCTGCTACACTCTGTACGGCCACACTCCTCCCTAGAGGCCTTGACCCCGCTACACTCTGTACGGCCACACTCCTCCCTACGGGCCTTTACCCCGCTACGCTCTGTACGGCCACACTCCTCCCTATGGGCCTTTACCCCGCTACGCTCTGTACGGCCACACTCCTCCCTATGGGCCTTTACCCCGCTACGCTCTGTACGGCCACACTCCTCCCTAGAGGCCTTTACCCTGCTACGCTCTGTACAGCCACACTCCTCCCTACGGGCCTTTACCCCGCTACGCTCTGTACGGCCACACTCCTCCCTATGGGCCTTTACCCCGCTACGCTCTGTACGGCCACACTCCTCCCTATGGGCCTTTACCCCGCTACGCTCTGTACGGCCACACTCCTCCCTATGGGACTTTTCCCCGCTACGCTCTGTATGGCCACACTCCTCCCTAGAGGCCTTTACCCCACTACGCTCTGTACGGCCACACTCCTCCCTATGGGCCTTTACCCCCCTACGCTCTGTACGGCCACACTCCTCCCTACGGGCATTTACCCCGCTACGCTCTGTACGGCCACACTCCTCCCTAGAGGCCTTTACCCCAGCTACGCTCTGTACGGCCACACTCCACCCATATGGCCCTGTGGGCACTTACCTTCTGAGCTTTTGCTTCTTTTGCGTTCTTTCCTCCTTCCGTACCAGCGGAAACACTGTAGTGCTTTCACCCCCATCCTGGTCAGGCCGAATATGAGAGAAGGGTCGCTACTGTTATATCTACGAGTACAAGAAAACCAGATCTGTATAAATGTATTGTCTGGCGTGGGAGGGTGTATGTACAGACATAGCTCACATACCAGTCATACCTATGTCACACACTACATACAGTAGCACCCCCAGGCCTGTCCTCCGCCGGTTGCAGGTTGCGGTTCAGGGACCCTATTTATAGATACAGTGATGACCAATAAAGCACGGTCCTATCCGCTCCTACATTGTCTACAGACATAAAACCCTGCACATAATACAGAAGGTGTAAGTTCTACAGCCATAGACAACCACACAGGCATAAGAAGAGCATAATGCAGGATAGGTGCAGGCGTTTTGGGTAATAGCTTCCAGAGGTTGTATATTCCACCTTTAACAAGATACAAGAGATAAGGCAGCCATCTTGGGTGCGCTGCATGAAAATACCCTGGGAGCAATAGGTAATCCCTAGAATAGATAAATTGGGGTGATCACAGCATCTAACGCTCAGAGTAGTGTCTTGGCAAAACCGCCAGCTCCGTTTTTCTTTCATCCCCTGGCAGAGCAGATGAGGCAGCCATGTTGGGTACGCTACAGAGCGGGTTACATTGGGAGGTGAGCATAGAAGGAACCGAAGCATATCTGCGGGATCTGGTGCTCTAAGTGACACTCAATGTCATTTACTCCTGTATGTAGTGAAGAAGTCGCGTAGCCACCAGGTTAAACATTTCCTTAGCACGTCTCTTTTTGGGCAGCTCATTGAATTCATGAAAACACTGCCTTGGCTTCTCTACCCCATTATTACCTCCCCCTTTAGACCATTCACTCAGGCTTACGTTATTTTCTCCCATCTATAATCCAGTAAATATCTTGTCCCCGTAGCCCAACATCTCCTTCTGACTGCATCACAAACCCTTTTTGTCCTTTGCAATCTCGTCAGCTCCTCAAAACTGGACTAGTAAAGGGGAAAGTTAACACTTTACAACCCTAGTGCTGCATCACTCATGTGCAAGTAAGCCATTTAGATCTGACAATGGTCACCATGGAGTCCCTCAACAGCCAACCAGAACCAAGAGTGAAGGCAGCAGGGCCACAATGTATGAGGTATCTGCAGTCATGTCATGGACAGAAGACACTCTCCTATCTCTGTCCATGCATCACCACAGCTGGTCGTTTTCAGTCAATTTCAATCCGGGAGAATGGGTTTTATCCAGAGAGGTCCTTTGGCTTCTAGTACAGAAATTTGGGCTTCCTCTGATGGTTGACAATCTAGAACAGGGATGGGGAACCTTCGGCCCTCCAGCTGTTGTTGAACTACACATTACAGCATGCCCTGCAACAGTTTTAAAATTGGCAAATAGCAAAACTTTAGCAGGGCATACTGGGATGCGTAGTTCAACAACATCTGGAGAGCTGAAGGTTCCCCTTCCCTGAGCTAGAACAGTGGTTCACAACCCTGGTCCTCAAGTAGCCCCAACAGTGCACGTTTTCCATGTCACCCAGCAGGTGCACAGATTGTTTAGACACATTTTAAAAGATCCACAGGTGAAGCTAATTATTTTACTGATTCTGTGTGGAGACCAGCAAAACGTGCACTGTTGGCGGTACTTGAGGACCAGGGTTGGGAACCACTGATCTAGAACATCAAGGGACGCCAACGTGGGATAAACAGATTCTCTCTCAGTGCTGTCAAAGTTCCAACTGGAGTAGGTGTACCCTCCTTTCCATCTCAGTACTTGCCACCACCTCATTGGAAAACCAACAAGAAGCATTGAAGGTCACAGCTCCTTCTATGGTCTCATCATCCATGGCTTGTCCTCTGCCACCAGGTCAGATCATATGCACCAGCGATCGGTTCTTCATCTACAGCTAGGTGTCCTCTCATGACATGGAGATTGCGTGGCCATTGCTCAGATGCAAGGCAGTCCCCTGACGAGGTGAAGCATGTTCCTTTTCAAGCTAGAAATCTAAACCCATCGTGTGGTGCCTTCACGCACAAGATAATCCTGCTTCTGCTGGTGTTCCAGATCCTGCTTCAGGATGGCTTCACAAAGCCACAATGAACAAGCACATGACGTGTTGTATGAAGCCTTTTCTGGCCATCTTTGTGGACAAGGTAGTCTTGCTTACTAACTCTGTCTACCTATGGTAGATCCTACTCCCATCTCCCTCTTACCACAGTCAACAAATGAAAAGAAAGAATTATTCTATACTCGTGATGTCATCGCAACAATTTCCGATTAACGTTTCCAGAATCAAAGGAAGATGGGACAACAGATTAGTCTTTCCCATATGACCTCAAGGGCATGGTCCATCCAGACGTACTGTCACCAGGTGGATCAGTGATAACATTGCATGGACTTACAATAAGAATGACCACAAAGTGCTGGAAATTCCAGAGAGCGGCGGTACCTTCATTGGACCCCAGGCCTAGCTAATGATCTCTTCAAAGCATCTGATTGCCATCTTTTGACACCACCACCAGGCAGGACCTCCTTGGTGTGACGTCTTCTGCTTTTACTCCGTATAGAAGGAAAATCCTCCCAGAAGTAATTCAATATAATGTTCATTTCGAAATACTCTTGAGCTTGCCCTAAATATTGTTCTATGGTTCTTCTCAGTCTTTTTGCTGTAGTTGGGGCTCCATTGATTTATGGACCGATAACAGTTGTAACGGAGATTGTAAGGAGAACGAGCCATGTTGCGTCGGATGCTAATGCAAATGTTTCTTGTAAGCACATACTGGGTTATGCCGGCCAGCTCGTATTAGAGTTGGGCTACTCCCCCACTTGCAACTCTTAAATAATTTTTGTATATTTAATATGTTCTACCTGGCAAGGCACATTGCTTGTTCTAGGTGGAAATGTCACACCCAGTAGCTGGAGCTGCACCATAATTAATATGAAGTAACAATGCCACTGTATAGATCACTGGTACGACCTCATCTAGAGTATTGTGTTCAGTTCTGGAGGCCATATCTCCAGAAGGATATAAATACATTAGAGACTGTACAAAGAGCCGCAACTAAAATGGTGCATGGCCTACATCACAAAACGTACCAGGAAAGACTAAAAGATCTTACTATGTATACTTTAGAGCAGAGAAGGGAAAGGGGGGACATGATAGAAACTTTCAAATATATCAAGGGCTTTAACAAGGTACAGGTGGGAGACATTCTTCACAGGAAGAGGAGCAACAGAACACGAGGACACGCACTGACACTAGAGGGAGGAAGGTACAGGTGGGAGACATTCTTCACAGGAAGAGGAGCAACAGAACACGAGGACATGCACTGACACTAGAGGGAGGAAGAATTACTTCACAGAAAGAGTAGTAGATAAGTGGAATAGCCTCCCATCAGAGGTGGTAAAGGCAAACACAGTAGAACAATTGAAACATGCTTGGGATAAGCATATTGATATCCTTACAAAGAAATAAGGATCAAATATGGTTTGAGGTAACATGTTTAACCCCTTCCCGCCCGCGGACGTACCTGTACGTCACGGCAGCGGGGTAGTTCGCGCACCTTGCCGTACAGGTACGTCCCCGCTGTGTCATGTCGCCTTGTCAAGTGACAAGGTGACATAGTATAGATGGCTGCTGTCATCAACAGCAGCCGATCGTGTCAGTGCGCCCGCGGACCAATCAGAGTGGTCCCGCCCCGCCAATCGCTGTGATTGGTCAGTCAGTCCTGACTACACCAATCACAGCCTTTCTATTGTAAAAGGGGTGTTTTGCTTCTCTTCCCGGGCTCTAACCCTCTCACTGTGTTAGAGCCTTGGAAGGAGAAGCTGTGTCAGAGTTTAGGCTGTGTTTAGGCTGTGTAAAATTGCGCTGATCACCACAATACCCCTGCCTATATCACCCTCCCTGTGGTCATCTGTGCAGGGATCACCCTCCCTGTGGTAACCCCTGCCTATATCACCCTCCCTGTGGTCATCTGTGCTGGGATCACCCTCCCTGTGGTCATCTGTGCTGTGATCACCCTCCCTGTAGTCACCACCTAATTTTGTGTGTTGTGATCCGTATAATTTTTCTGTACCTTATCCGTACACCATAATTTTTTATGTGCGTTACTCGTACCCCATAATTTTTCTGTGCATTTGTACCCCATAATTTTTTCTGTGCGTTATTCGTACCCCATAATTTTTCGGTGTATTTGTACCCCATAATTTTTTCTGTGCGTTACTCGTACCCCATAATTTTTCGGTGCATTTGTACCCCATAATTTTTTCTGTGCGTTATTCGTACCCCATAATTTTTCGGTGCATTTGTACCCCATAATTTTTTCTGTGCGTTACTTGTACACCATAATTTTTCAGTGCATTTGTACCCCATAATTTTTCAGTGCATTCGCACACCATAATTTTTGCAGTGCATTTGCACATTGTCAGTGCTACAAAACCCCACACGTGTTGAAGCACCTCATAAATACATACACCAATAAAACTATGGCCCAACGAACATATACTGCCGAGGAGGCATACGCGTTTCTGGCCTCTGAAACTGAGTCTGCTAGCGAGGATGAGACAAATTTCCGTTTGTCATCCTCTTCATCATCTAGTGACTCTGATGAACCCCCAAGGAGGCAACGCAGGACTCCCACTGCAGTAGTCAAGTCCTCTGACCCCACATGGACAACCCCTGAAAACTACGTACCCCAGGTCCCTGAGTTCACAGGGAATCCAGGAATACAATTTAATTCAGCAGGGTTCAGAGAGCTGGACTTTTTTAAAAAAAAATTTAGTGATGATTTAGTTGATCTAATGGTCACCCAGACTAATGTTTATGCCCAACAATTTATTGAGCAAAACCCCACCTCTAATTATGCCCAGCCCCGCAAGTGGACCCCTGTACATAAAAATGAAATGGTTATATTTTGGGGCCTTGTACTGTGCATGGGGCTAGTGAAGAAGCCCACGATTAGGTCCTACTGGAGCACAGACATCTTATACAATACACCAATGTTCCGTGTGGCTATGTCAAGGACCCGCTTCGAAGCGATCCTTAGGTTTCTCCATTATAGGGATAATGCACAGTGCCCACCCCGGGATGACCCCAATTATGACCGGTTATATAAACTTAGACCCCTAATAGACCATTTTAGTACCAAGTTTGCCCAGGCATACATCCCCGAGAAGCACATTTCAATAGATGAGTCCCTGGTACATTTCAAAGGGAGGCTCCAATTCCGCCAGTACCTGCCAAGTAAGAGGGCAAGGTATGGCGTGAAGATGTACAAGCTGTGTGAGAGTACATCAGGGTACACACACAAATTTAGGATATATGAAGGTAGAGACACAAAAATAGACCCCCCACAATGCCCCCCCTTACTCGGAATTAGTGGGAAGATAGTGTGGGATTTGGTGCACCCACTGCTGGACCAGGGATACCACCTGTACCTGGATAATTTCTATACCAGCGTCCCACTATTCAAAAGCCTCGCTTCCAGAAGTACTGTGGCATGCGGCACTGCACGGAAAAATAATAGAAGCCTCCCTAGGTCGCTGCTTGGGCAAACACTTAGAAGGGGCGAGAGCAGGGCATTATGCAGCGACAATGTACTGTGTGTCAAGTATAGGGACAAGAGAGATGTCCTTATCTTGACAACAGTGCATGGCCATAGCAGCACCCCTGTCCCAGTGCGGGGCACAAGTACCGAAACTACAAAACCCAACTGCATTTTGGATTATAATAGGTACATGGGGGGGGTCGACCTGTCAGATCAAGTGCTGAAGCCTTACAGTGCTATGAGAAAAACAAGGTTCTGGTATAAAAAATTAGCTGTACACATAGTACAAATGGCACTGTACAAAGCATTTGTACTACATCGATGTGCAGGCCAAAGGGGGACATTCCTGGAGTACCAAGAGGCAGTAATAAAGGCCCTTATTTTTGGCAACCAGGAACAGGGGGGCCCTAGTACTTCTGGAAGCGAGGCCTCGCGAATTGTACCAGGGCAACATTTTCCGAGTGAAGTCCCCCACACTGGAAAGAAAGGAAGGTCCCAGAAACGATGTCGAGTATGCTACAAAAAGGGGATAAGAAAGGACACAACTTACCATTGTGAAACCTGCCCCACACAACCAGGCTTGTGTATCAAAGATTGTTTTAAGATATATCACACTTCCCTTGAATTTTAATGTACTCCACACAGCTTGTACAAAGAGCCGCATGCCATTACCTTCCCTTCTGAGTCTTGCCATGTGTCCAAACAGAAATTTACAAACACATATATGCTATTGCCATACTCAGGAGAAAAAGCACCCCATAATATGTTACACAATTTCTCCTATTAACCCTTGTGAAAATGGCACATTTTGATCTAAAGTTACATATTAATGTAAAAAATTAGTTTTTTTTTTTTATTTTCACAGCCCATAACAATTTGACAAAACACCAGTGGGGTCAAAATGCTCACTACGGCCGTAAGTGAGTTCCATGAGGGGGGCTAGTAACAAAAAGGTATCACTTGCTTGGGATTTCCACTGCACAGGTACAATATGGGCTCTGCAAATGCAAGATGGCGCCCGAAAACCATTCCAGCAAACTCTATGATAAAATGGCACTCCTTCCCTTCTGAAGCCTGCTGTCTGCCCAAATAGCGTTTTACAACCATATATGGGGTATTGCCATACTCAGGAGAAATTGTGTAACAAATTTTGGGGTGCTTTTTCTACTATTGCCCTTTGTGGAAGTATAAAATTATGGGGTGAATCTACAAATTAATGGAAAAAATTACATTTTTCATTTTCACGTATCGATGCCTAACAATTTGACAAAACACCAGTGGGGTCAAAGTACTCACTATACCCATAGATGAGTTCCTTGAGGGGTGTAGTTTACAAAATGGTATCACTTGTTGGGGTTTTTGACTGCTCTGATACAACAGGGGTTCTGCAAATGCAACATGGCGCATGAAAACCATTCCAGCAAAATCTGCGCCAAAAACGCCAAATGGTGCACCTTCCCTTCTGAAGCCTGCTGTCTGCCCAAATAGCGTTTTACAACCATATATGGGGTATTGCCATACTCAGGAGAAATTGTGTAACAAATTTTGGGGTGCTTTTTCTACTATTGCCCTTTGTGGAAGTATAAAATTATGGGGTGAATCTACAAATTAATGGAAAAAATGACATTTTTCATTTTCACGTATCGATGCCTAACAATTTGACAAAACACCAGTGGGGTCAAAGTACTCACTATACCCATAGATGAATTCCCTGAGGGGTGTAGTTTGCAAAATGGGGTCACTTGTGGGGGGGTTCCACTGTATTGGTGCTTCGGGGGTCTTGCTAATGCGACATAGCACCCACCATTCATTCCACCAAAATCTGTGCTGCAAAATCCAAAAATCACTCCTTCCCTTCTGAGTCCTGCCATGCACCCAACTGGTATTTTTTGGTCACATGTGAGGCATTGCCGTACTCGGGAGAAATTGGGCCACAGATTTTGGGGTGCTTTTTCTCCTTCATTCCTTGTTAAAATGACACATTTTGAGCCAGAACTGCATTTTTGTGTAAAAAAATGTAATTTTTCATTTTCACTGCCCAGTTGTATCAAAATTGGTGAAACCCCTGGGGGTTTGAAATGTACACTATACCCCTAGATGAATTCCCTGAGGGGTGTACTTTGCAAAATGGGGTGACTTGTGGGGGGGTTCCACTGTATTGGTGCTTTGGGAGTCTTGCTAATGCAACATGGCACCCACCATTCATTCCACCAAAATCTGTGCTGCCAAATCCAAAAATCACTCCTTCCCTTCTGAGTCCTGCCATGCACCCAACTGGTATTTTTTGGTCACATGTGAGGCATTGCCGTACTCGGGAGAAATTGGGCCACAGATTTTGGGGTGCTTTTTCTCCTTCATTCCTTGTTAAAATGACACATTTTGAGCCAGAACTGCATTTTTGTGTAAAAAAATGTAATTTTTCATTTTCACTGCCCAGTTGTATCAAAATTGGTAAAACCCCTGGGGGTTTGAAATGTACACTATACCCCTAGATGAATTCCCTGAGGGGTGTACTTTGCAAAATGGGGTGACTTGTGGGGGGGTTCCACTGTATTGGTGCAACATAGCACCCACCATTCATTCCACCAAAATCTGTGCTGCAAAATCCAAAAATCACTCCTTCCCTTCTGAGTCCTGCCATGCACCCAACTGGTATTTTTTGGTCACATGTGAGGCATTGCCGTACTCTGGAGAAATGGGGGCACAGATTTTGGGGTGCTTTGTCTCCTTCATTCCTTGTGAAAATGAAAATTTTTGAGCCAGAAGTACATTTTTGTGTAAAAAAATGTAATTTTTCATTTTCACAGCCCAGTTGTACCAAAATTGGTGAAACCCCTGGGGGTTTGAAATGTACACTATACCCCTAGATGAATTCCCTGAGGGGTGTACTTTGCAAAATGGGGTGACTTGTGGGGGGGTTCCACTGTATTGGTGCTTTGGGAGTCTTGCTAATGCAACATGGCACCCACCATTCATTCCACCAAAATCTGTGCTGCCAAATCCAAAAATCACTCCTTCCCTTCTGAGTCCTGCCATGCACCCAACTGGTATTTTTTGGTCACATGTGAGGCATTGCCGTACTCGGGAGAAATTGGGCCACAGATTTTGGGGTGCTTTTTTTCCTTCATTCCTTGTTAAAATGACACATTTTGAGCCAGAACTGCATTTTTGTGTAAAAAAATGTAATTTTTCATTTTCACTGCCCAGTTGTATCAAAATTGGTAAAACCCCTGGGGGTTTGAAATGTACACTATACCCCTAGATGAATTCCCTGAGGGGTGTACTTTGCAAAATGGGGTGACTTGTGGGGGGGTTCCACTGTATTGGTGCAACATAGCACCCACCATTCATTCCACCAAAATCTGTGCTGCAAAATCCAAAAATCACTCCTTCCCTTCTGAGTCCTGCCATGCACCCAACTGGTATTTTTTGGTCACATGTGAGGCATTGCCGTACTCTGGAGAAATGGGGGCACAGATTTTGGGGTGCTTTGTCTCCTTCATTCCTTGTGAAAATGAAAATTTTTGAGCCAGAAGTACATTTTTGTGTAAAAAAATGTAATTTTTCATTTTCACAGCCCAGTTGTACCAAAATTGGTGAAACCCCTGGGGGTTTGAAATGTACACTATACCCCTAGATGAATTCCCTGAGGGGTGTACTTTGCAAAATGGGGTGACTTGTGGGGGGGTTCCACTGTATTGGTGCTTTGGGAGTCTTGCTAATGCAACATGGCACCCACCATTCATTCCACCAAAATCTGTGCTGCCAAATCCAAAAATCACTCCTTCCCTTCTGAGTCCTGCCATGCACCCAACTGGTATTTTTTGGTCACATGTGAGGCATTGCCGTACTCGGGAGAAATTGGGCCACAGATTTTGGGGTGCTTTTTTTCCTTCATTCCTTGTTAAAATGACACATTTTGAGCCAGAACTGCATTTTTGTGTAAAAAAATGTAATTTTTCATTTTCACTGCCCAGTTGTATCAAAATTGGTAAAACCCCTGGGGGTTTGAAATGTACACTATACCCCTAGATGAATTCCCTGAGGGGTGTACTTTGCAAAATGGGGTGACTTGTGGGGGGGTTCCACTGTATTGGTGCAACATAGCACCCACCATTCATTCCACCAAAATCTGTGCTGCAAAATCCAAAAATCACTCCTTCCCTTCTGAGTCCTGCCATGCACCCAACTGGTATTTTTTGGTCACATGTGAGGCATTGCCGTACTCTGGAGAAATGGGGGCACAGATTTTGGGGTGCTTTGTCTCCTTCATTCCTTGTGAAAATGAAAATTTTTGAGCCAGAAGTACATTTTTGTGTAAAAAAATGTAATTTTTCATTTTCACAGCCCAGTTGTACCAAAATTGGTGAAACCCCTGGGGGTTTGAAATGTACACTATACCCCTAGATGAATTCCCTGAGGGGTGTACTTTGCAAAATGGGGTGACTTGTGGGGGGGTTCCACTGTATTGGTGCTTTGGGAGTCTTGCTAATGCAACATGGCACCCACTATTCATTCCACCAAAATCTGTGCTGCCAAATCCAAAAATCACTCCTTCCCTTCTGAGTCCTGCCATGCGCCCAACTGGTATTTTTTGGTCACATGTGAGGCATTGCCGTACTCGGGAGAAATTGGGGCACAGACTTTGGGGTGCTTTGTCTCCTTCATTCCTTGTGAAAATGAAAAATTTTGAGCCAGAACTGCATGTTTGTGTAAAAAAATGTAATTTTCATTTTCACTGCCCAGTTGTATCAAAATTGGTGAAACCCCTGGGGGTTTGAAATGTACACTATACCCCTAGATGAATTCCCTGAGGGGTGTAGATTGCAAAATGGGGTCACTTGTGGGGGAGGTTCCTAACTTTTAGCACTTATGGTGCCTAGAAACCTACATGGTGCCTAAAAAAAAATCTCATAAAAAGGAGGCTCCAAAATCAAGTAGGTGCTCCTTCTATTATGAAGCCTGTGGTTTGGTCAACGTGCACACTAGGGCCACATATAGGATATTTTTGAAAACAAAAGAATTGGGGGAATCAATTTTTAGTCACATTTCTCTAGTAAAATCTACTGTATTCGTTAGAAAAATGTATTAAAATTGAAACTCTGCAAAAAAAAAGAAATTTTGAAATTTCACCTACACTTTGTTTTAATTCCTGTGAAACACCTAAAGGGTTAACAAACTTCCAAAATGCTGTTTTGAATACTGTGAGGGGTGCAGTTTTTGAAATGGCATCATTTATGGGGGTGTCTCACATACAAGTCCCTCAAAGTCACATCAGAACTGAACTGGTCCCTAAAAAAATCAGTGTTTGAAATTTTCTTGAAAATTTGAGAATTTGCTAGTCATATTTGAAGCCTCCTAGTGTCCAAAAAAATGAAAAGGAGGTTGAAATAATGATTGCAACATAAAGTAGACATATGGTCTTTGTTAGTTATTAACTATTTTGAGTGGTATGATTATTTGTCTCACAAGCAGAAAATGTGACATTTTGCATATTGCTAAATTTTCCATTTTTTCACGATATTTTGGTATTTTTCACAAAAAAACACAGACTGTATCGACCAAAATTTACCACTAACTTGAAGTACAATGTGTCACGAGAAAACAATCTCAAAATCACTGGGATAAGTAAAAGCAAAAAAAAGTTATCCCCACTTAAGTGAGACATGTCAGATTTGAAAAAAAGGGCTCTGTCATGAAGGCACAAACTGGCTCTGTCATGAAGGGGTTAAAAAAGGGGCAGACTAGATGGGCCAAGTGGTTCTTATCTGCCGTCACAGTCTAGGTTTCTATAATGTAAACCAACACCAGAGTCTTCCGTGCTTCTGGGATGAAACCATATTCAGCAGGATGGATTCCTAGATTTGTGGCCAATTTGGGGAATAAGAGAAATGGCCCAGGCTATTTTGTGCAGTACGGCCACAGGTAGCAGTACAAACGTACGTGCAAGGCTGCCCCGAGGAACTTATTAACGCCAAGCCTTTACCTCTCGCTGCTTAGCTTTACTCGGGAGAACGAAATAAAGGTCGTGAGATGACATGTGACCGCCATTCACATACATGTCATGTAGATTTATTGCATACTGTGCCGCAACTTGTAAAAGTGATCACCTGTCTGCCCTGCAGGGCTGCTGATGTAACACAGCAGGGTGTTCCGTGCCTGGAACATGTGCTAGCTACAGGCTAAGGGAGGAATCTGTCCTCCGTCATACCCGCCGCTGTGGTGGAACTGCAAGTACCAGCAATCCAGTCCACATTCTAAGAGGGGGAATGTATTAAATCTTCTAAAGCTGAAGAGAGGTAAAGTTGCCCGTAGCAACCAACCAGTCATTTCTCTATTGCATCCAAGAAAATGATAGACGGAATCTGGTTGCTATATATAGGTACCTGCAACACTGGATTTTTGGAGTTTCGTACCCCTTTCCAAGCCGCACAAATAACCCGAGTCTGACCCATCGTGCGACCAGGCACCCATTCACACCATAGAGAGACGGCAGCATTCGTTCCAAGCGCTCATCCCCCGCCTCCCGATGATGCGTGGCCGCTTCGCCCCTCCCCCTTTCTGACATCAGTGACTTGGGTCGCTTCTGTTGTCCAAATCCCCAGTGCGACTTGGCATTTGCGATGTGAAAGGGGAACCCCTTTTGGCCCTCTGTAAATTGGCCCATAATAACTATTCCGTTGTGGGCTGCATTTATAAGCAGCTGTTCAGTGTGACTCTGCACAGTGAGTATTTCTGTAATATGAGGTTCCTTTGCTGAAACTGTGAATGCCAGAGACTGCTCAGGGAACAGTGCCAGCACCTCTCTGCTCTCCCCCCATCTCTCTCTCCCCCCCCCCCCCCAGAGACTGGAGTGTTAATGGGGACTTTGGATAAACATTTCTCCTTCTGTAATCTCCGAGAGCCCACGCTGAGCCCATTAAAGGAACCGTAGCACATTCCTGCTTCTGTAATAGGCCGGGCGTGAGCGGATTGGGGAATATGTCATTGCAGAATGCGTGTGTGTATGTATATATATATATATATATGTATGTATGTATATATATATATATAATGAGATCTGTACAGAACCTCGAGCACTAAGTGTAACAAGTCCGCGGGTTGTGAGATTTTGTCGATTTAGCCTCAGGATTTAATCCGCCATATTTTGGTCCCCGTTTGGCCTGTGAAACGAATGTCGCTACAATTTAGCAGTGAAATAGGAAACTAAGTTTGGCGCTGCAGTGATGAGGCTCCTCCCCCACCGCTGCTGGACACTATCGCCGAACGCAATGTTTTTCTAAATAGTGGCGATAGCATGTTCTACATGGTTGCGTAATGGCAGATAGGGCCGCTGATAATAAATAGGCAGGGGCCCCGTGCAGGACACACAGTAAATACGGTGAAGAGATTATGCATTGTGAGGGCCTGTCAGTAACAGCTGCATTGTGTGCGGGCTTTGTATAGTGACCCTGTAAGTAGGTTATAGGGTGTGGGGTGAGGGGAACTTGATACAATGCACACATGCACCAATATCTGGGGTAAGTGGAGACGTACCAGAGTGTTATAGCTTGTGTTCTGGGGAGGATTGCAGCTAATAATCCACGCACATATATATATATATATATATATATATATATATATATATATATATATATATACACGCACACCACAATATGAACAATCAATTAGCAAAATGACAACATTTAATGAACACCTCCAAAAGTAAAAGAGACCGAACAGCGCAATGTTCTGCAGATCACTAAAGTGGTCGGTAATTTAATAATCTGCAGACTATGGGCCTTATTCTAGTTCACTCTTTCTGACAAAATCCTTCTTAGATGGACAAAAACATGTGCACTGCAGGTGGGGCAGATGTAAAATGTGCAGAGAGAAATAGATTTGGGTGGGGTTTTACTTCAAAGTGAGATCTATTTTGCAGTGTAAAAAAAAGCAGCCAGGATTTACCCTGCACAGAAACAAAATGACTCACCCAAATCTAATTCTCTCCGCACGTTTTACATCTGCCCCCCTGCAGTGCACATGGTTTTGTCCATCTAAGAAGGATTGTGTCAGAAAGAGTGAACTAGAATAAGGCCCTATGTACTTATCAGGGGGTAGATGGGACAGTGCAATGCTCTGCAGATCATTCGAGAGGTCAGTAATGTAATAATCTGCAGAATATATCACTATGTAGCCGTCAGGCGGGTAGATAGAGCAATGTTCTGCAGATAGTTTGAGATGTCAGTAATGTAATAATCTGCAGAATATATAGCTACATATTCATCAGGGTGTAGATGGAACAGTGCAATGCTCTGCAGAACACTACAGAGAGGTCAGTGATGTAATGATCTGCAGAGTATATCAGTGACACATGAAGTTCCGGGCAGTGAGTGGCACAGGGGGGTTCTGGGCAGTGAGTGGCACAGGGGGATCCGTGCAGTGAGTGGCACAGGGGGGTTCTGAGCAGTGAGTGACAGGGGGATCCGGGCAGTGAGTGGCACAGGGAGTTCTGAGCAGTGAGTGGCACAGGGGGTTCCGGGCAGTGAGTGGCACAGGGGGTTCCGGGCAGTGAGTGGCTCGGGGATCTGGGCAGTGAGTGGGCCGAGGGGTTCCGGGCAGTGAGTGGCACAGGGGGGTTCCGGGCAGTAAGTGGCACAGGGGGGTTCTGGGCAGTGAGTGGCACAGTGGGATCCGGGCAGTGAGTGGCACAGGGGGGTTCTGGGCAGTGAGTGGCACAGGGGGGTTCTGGGCAGTGAGTGGCACAGGGGGGTTCTGGGCAGTGAGTGGCACAGGGGGATCCGGGCAGTGAGTGGCACAGGGAGTTCTGAGCAGTGAGTGGCACAGGGGGGTTCTGGGCAGTGAGTGGCACAGGGGGATCCGGGCAGTGAGTGGCACAGGGAGTTCTGAGCAGTGAGTGGCACAGGGAGTTCCGGGCAGTGAGTGGCACAGGGGGTTCCGGGCAGTGAGTGGCACAGGGGGTTCCGGGCAGTGTGTGTCACAGGGGGTTCCGAGCAGTGAGTGGCACAGGGAGTTCCGGGTAGTTAGTGGCACAGGGGTTTGTGGGCAGTGAGTGGAACAGGGGGTTCCGGCCAGTGGCAGAGAGGGTTAAGATATGTGCTGGACCCTTCCCTCACTGCTCCTCAATGTGCTGTAGGCATACTGACCCCAAGAGCTTGCACTCCTCCCCTCCATATTACAGAGCGTTCTCACCTCTCTCCTGTGGCTCCAGGCACGTCCTCAGTGCAGACAGATCCCGCAGGGACCTATAGAGAGAAACTGGTTATTCCACATCCTGAGAGGAGACCGGGGTCACTGTGTAAGACACACTCAGCACATCAATGGGGTCTCTGTGAGGGTCCGCGGAGTGCAGCTCCGACACAGGCACATGTATGTGTATATAGTACATGGGAACTGTGTCCTTGTGTATACCACACACACACACAATCTGTGTCACACACTTACCCCCTCTCCTCCTGTGTGTGTATCCTCCTAGTCACACTTCTGCAGACTGAGTGTGAGTGTGTGCATCACATGACTCTCCTCCCTCTGTGGTCTCCTTACCTAATCTGCGCTCCCTTATCTCCTTGTTCAGACCCACAGTCCCTGCCCATGTAACACCATACATAATATAGGTAGGTGTGTATATACGTGCTGCACCGCCCTGCACTCACTGTATTCACATGTATATACAATACACTCACTGTTACTGTGCACAGCAGCCACCCCCTCCTCCTAATACACAGGTATCAGGACACACTGACCTCTCCCCTCCTCCTAATACACAGGTATCAGGGTGCACCAACCTCTCCCCTCCTCCTAATACACAGGTATCAGGGTGCACCAACCTCTCCTCCTAATACACAGGTATCAGGGTGCACCAACCTCTCCCCTCCTCCTAATACACAGGTATCAGGGTGCACCAACCTCTCCCCTCCTCCTAATACACAGGTATCAGGGTGCACCAACCTCTCCCCTCCTCCTAATACACAGGTATCAGGGTGCACCAACCTCTCCTCCTAATACACAGGTATCAGGGTGCACCAACCTCTCCTCCTAATACACAGGTATCAGGGTGCACCAACCTCTCCTAATACACAGGTATCAGGGTGCACCAACCTCTCCTCCTAATACACAGGTATCAGGGTGCACCAACCTCTCCTAATACACAGGTATCAGGGTGCACCAACCTCTCCTCCTAATACACAGGAATCAGGGTGAACCAACCTCTCCCCTCCTCCTAATACACAGCTATCAGGGTGCACCAACCTCTCCCCTCCTCCTAATACACAGGTATCAGGGTGCACCAACCTCTCCTAATACACAGGTATTAGGGTGCACCAATCTCTCCCCTCCTCCTAATACACAGGTATCAGGGTGCACCAACCTCTCCTCCTAATACACAGGTATCAGGGTGCACCAACCTCTCCTCCTAATACACAGGTATCAAGGTGCACCAACCTCTCCTCCTAATACACAGGAATCAGGGTGCACCAACCTCTCCCCTCCTCCTAATACACAGGTATCGGTGCACCAACCTCTCCCCTCCTCCTAATACACAGGTATCAGGGTGCACCAACCTCTCCCCTCCTCCTAATACACAGCTATCAGGGTGCACCAACCTCTCCTCCTAATACACAGGTATCAGGGTGCACCAATCTCTCCCCTCCTCCTAATACACAGGTATCGGTGCACCAACCTCTCCCCTCCTCCTAATACACAGGTATCAGGGTGCACCAACCTCTCCTAATACACAGGTATCAGGGTGCACCAACCTCTCCTCCTAATACACAGGAATCAGGGTGCACCAACCTCTCCCCTCCTCCTAATACACAGGTATCGGTGCACCAACCTCTCCCCTCCTCCTAATACACAGGTATCAGGGTGCACCAACCTCTCCCCTCCTCCTAATACACAGCTATCAGGGTGCACCAACCTCTCCTCCTAATACACAGGTATCAGGGTGCACCAACCTCTCCTCCTAATACACAGGAATCAGGGTGAACCAACCTCTCCCCTCCTCCTAATACACAGGTATCAGGGTGCACCAACCTCTCCCCTCCTCCTAATACACAGGTATCAGGGTGCACCAACCTCTCCCCTCCTCCTAATACACAGGAATAAGGGTGCACCAACCTCTCCCCTCCTCCTAATACACAGGTATCAGGGTGCACCAACCTCTCCCCTCCTCCTAATACACAGGTATCAGGGTGCACCAACCTCTCCCCTCCTCCTAATACACAGGTATCAGGGTGCACCAACCTCTCCCCTCCTCCTAATACACAGGAATCAGGGTGAACCAACCTCTCCCCTCCTCCTAATACACAGCTATCAGGGTGCACCAACCTCTCCCCTCCTCCTAATACACAGGTATCAGGGTGCACCAACCTCTCCTCCTAATACACAGGAATCAGGGTGAACCAACCTCTCCCCTCCTCCTAATACACAGGTATCGGTGCACCAACCTCTCCCCTCCTCCTAATACACAGGTATCAGGGTGCACCAACCTCTCCCCTCCTCCTAATACACAGGAATAAGGGTGCACCAACCTCTCCCCTCCTAATACACAGGAATCAGGGTGCACCAACCTCTCCCCTCCTCCTAATACACAGGTATCGGTGAACCAACCTCTCCCCTCCTCCTAATACACAGCTATCAGGGTGCACCAACCTCTCCCCTCCTCCTAATACACAGGTATCAGGGTGCACCAACCTCTCCTCCTAATACACAGGAATCAGGGTGAACCAACCTCTCCCCTCCTCCTAATACACAGGTATCGGTGCACCAACCTCTCCCCTCCTCCTAATACACAGGTATCAGGGTGCACCAACCTCTCCCCTCCTCCTAATACACAGGAATAAGGGTGCACCAACCTCTCCCCTCCTCCTAATACACAGGTATCAGAGTGCACCAACCTCTCCCCTCCTAATACACAGGTATCAGGGTGCACCAACCTCTCCCCTCCTAATACACAGGTATCAGGGTGCACCAACCTCTCCTAATACACAGGTATCAGGGTGCACCAATCTCTCCCCTCCTCCTAATACACAGGTATCAGGGTGCACCAACCTCTCCTCCTAATACACAGGAATCAGGGTGCACCAACCTCTCCCCTCCTCCTAATACACAGGTATCGGTGCACCAACCTCTCCCCTCCTCCTAATACACAGGTATCAGGGTGCACCAACCTCTCCCCTCCTCCTAATACACAGGTATCAGGGTGCACCAACCTCTCCTCCTAATACACAGGAATCAGGGTGAACCAACCTCTCCCCTCCTCCTAATACACAGCTATCAGGGTGCACCAACCTCTCCCCTCCTCCTAATACACAGGTATCAGGGTGCACCAACCTCTCCCCTCCTCCTAATACACAGGTATCAGGGTGCACCAACCTCTCCTCCTAATACACAGGAATCAGGGTGAACCAACCTCTCCCCTCCTCCAAATACACAGGTATCGGTGCACCAACCTCTCCCCTCCTCCTAATACACAGGTATCAGGGTGCACCAACCTCTCCCCTCCTCCTAATACACAGGTATCAGGGTGCACCAACCTCTCCTCCTAATACACAGGAATCAGGGTGAACCAACCTCTCCCCTCCTCCTAATACACAGGTATCGGTGCACCAACCTCTCCCCTCCTCCTAATACACAGGTATCAGGGTGCACCAATCTCTCCCCTCCTCCTAATACACAGGAATAAGGGTGCACCAACCTCTCCCCTCCTCCTAATACACAGGTATCAGAGTGCACCAACCTCTCCCCTCCTAATACACAGGTATCAGGGTGCACCAACCTCTCCCCTCCTAATACACAGGTATCAGGGTGCACCAACCTCTCCCCTCCTAATACACAGGTATCAAGGTGCACCAACCTCTCCCCTCCTCCTAATACACAGGTATAGGGTGCACCAACCTCTCCCCTCCTCCTAATACACAGGTATAGGGTGCACCAACCTCTTCCCTCCTCCTAATACACAGGTATCGGTGCACCAACCTCTCCCCTCCTCCTAATGCACAGGTATCAGAGTGCACCAACCTCTCCCCTCCTCCTAATACACAGACACCAGGACACACTTACCTCTCCCCTCCTCCTAATACACAGACATCAGGACACACTGACCTCTCCCCTCCTCCTAATACACAGACATCAGGACACACTGACCTCTCCCCTCCTCCTAATACACAGACATCAAGGGACACTGACCTCTCCCCTCCTCCTAATACACAGACATCAGGGGACACTGACCTCTTCCTCCTCCTAATACACAGACATCAGGGACACACTGACCTCTCCCCTCCTCCTAATACACAGACATCAGGGAACACTGACCTCTCCCTCCTCCTAATACACACATCAGGGGACACTGACCTCTCCCCTCCTCCTAATACACAGACATCAGGGGACACTGACCTCTCCCATCCTACTTATACACAGACATCAGGGGACACTGACCTCTCCCCTCCTCCTAATACACAGACATCAGGGGACACTGACCTCTCCCCTCCTTCTTATACACAGACATCAGGACACACTGACCTCTCCCCTCCTCCTAATACACACACATTAGCACACACTGACCTCTCCCTCCTCCTAATACACAGACATCAGGACACACTGACCTCTCCCTCCTCCTAATACACAGACATCAGGACACACTGACCTCTCCCTCCTCCTAATACACAGACATCAGGGGACACTGACCTCTCCCCTCCTCCTAATACACAGACATCAGGACACACTGACCTCTCCCTCCTTCTTATACACAGACATCAGGGAACACTAACCTCTCCCTCCTAATACACAGACATCAGGGAACACTGACCTCTCCCTCCTCCTAATACACAGACATCAGGGGACACACTGACCTCTCCTCCTCCTAATACACAGACATCAGGGGACACTGACCTCTCCCCTCCTCCTAGTACATAGACATCAGGACACACTGACCTCTCCTCTCCTCCTAATACACAGACATCAGGGGACACTGACCTCTCCCCTCCTCGTAGTACACAGACATCAGGGGACACTGACCTCTCCCCTCCTCCTAATACACAGACATCAGGGGACACACTGACCTCTCCTCCTCCTAATACACAGACATCAGGACGCACTGACCTCTCCCTCCTCCTAATACACAGACATCAGGGTGCACCAACCTCTCACCTCCTCCTAATACACAGGTATCGGTGCACCAACCTCTCCCCTCCTCCTAATGCACAGGTATCAGAGTGCACCAACCTCTCCCCTCCTCCTAATACACAGACACCAGGACACACTTACCTCTCCCCTCCTCCTAATACACACACATTAGCACACACTGACCTCTCCCCTCCTCCTAATACACAGACATCAGGACACACTGACCTCTCCCCTCCTCCTAATACACAGACATCAAGGGACACTGACCTCTCCCCTCCTCCTAATACACAGACATCAAGGGACACTGACCTCTTCCTCCTCCTAATACACAGACATCAGGGACACACTGACCTCTCCCCTCCTCCTAATACACAGACATCAGGGGACACTGACCTCTCCCATCCTACTAATACACAGACATCAGGGGACACTGACCTCTCCCCTCCTCCTAATACACAGACATCAGGACACACTGACCTCTCCCCTCCTCCTAATACACAGACATCAGGACACACTGACCTCTCCCATCCTACTAATACACAGACATCAGGGGACACTGACCTCTCCCCTCCTCCTAATACACAGACATCAGGACACACTGACCTCTCCCCTCCTCCTAATACACACACATTAGCACACACTGACCTCTCCCTCCTCCTAATACACAGACATCAGGACACACTGACCTCTCCCTCCTCCTAATACACAGACATCAGGACACACTGACCTCTCCCTCCTCCTAATACACAGACATCAGGGGACACTGACCTCTCCCCTCCTCCTAATACACAGACATCAGGACACACTGACCTCTCCCTCCTTCTTATACACAGACATCAGGGAACACTAACCTCTCCCTCCTAATACACAGACATCAGGGAACACTGACCTCTCCCTCCTCCTAATACACAGACATCAGGGGACACACTGACCTCTCCTCCTCCTAATACACAGACATCAGGGGACACTGACCTCTCCCCTCCTCCTAGTACATAGACATCAGGACACACTGACCTCTCCTCTCCTCCTAATACACAGACATCAGGGGACACTGACCTCTCCCCTCCTCGTAGTACACAGACATCAGGGGACACTGACCTCTCCCCTCCTCCTAATACACAGACATCAGGGGACACACTGACCTCTCCTCCTCCTAATACACAGACATCAGGACGCACTGACCTCTCCCTCCTCCTAATACACAGACATCAGGACACACTGACCTCTCCCTCCTCCTAATACACAGACATCAGGGGACACTGACCTCTCCCCTCCTCCTAATACACAGACATCAGGACACACTGACCTCTCCCTCCTTCTTATACACAGACATCAGGGAACACTAACCTCTCCCTCCTAATACACAGACATCAGGGAACACTGACCTCTCCCTCCTCCTAATACACAGACATCAGGGGACACTGACCTCTCCCCTCCTCCTAATACACAGACATCAGGGGACACTGACCTCTCCCCTCCTCCTAATACACAGACATCAGGGGACACTGACCTCTCCCCTCCTCCTAGTACACAGACACATCAGGACACACTGACCTCTCCTCTCCTCCTAATACGCAGACATCAGGGGACACTGACCTCTCCCCTCCTCGTATTACACATACCACCCCATTTTCTTACCTCCCCCTCTTCGCTCGCTATGCTCGGCACACTATTTTATTTTCCCATCGTGCCCTAGTGGATGGTAGGGCATGAAATACCGCCTGTCGGCACATGGCGGCTTTAAAAATAGTGAAAGACCCCGGGTCGAACTTTTGTCTGTCAACCTAGACACTGTCGACATAATGCTTGTGTCGACCTAGACCCATGTTGACATAGACCAATGTCGACCTAGAACCATGTCGACCTATCCCCATGTCGACCTAATGGTGTCGACCCAATGCTTGTTGACCAACATTCTGTAGACCAAATGACCGTATTCCAAACCAGCAACCGGGGTGAGTACTCTCCACCTCCTGCCAGCCTCCTTCCCACGCCAGTAAATGCAGGGACTTTTATGGTGTGAAAGGGGCCATCCCGGGAATGCCCCGGCATAATCCCTGGGCTGTATTCCCGGGTGGGTCCCTGCATTTTCTGGTGTGCAAGGGGTCGTTGATATTTTAAGTCTAAAAAAGCGCTGGGTCATCCAAGAGTAGATAACAGAGGGGGTTATTCTAGTTCATTCTTTCTGACAAAATCCTTCTTAGATGGACAAAACCATGTGCACTGCGGGTGGGGCAGATGTAACTTGTGCAGAGAGAATTAGATTTGGGTGGGGTTTTTCTTCAAAGTGAGATCTATATTGCAGTGTAAAATCATGCAGTCAGTATTTTCCCTGCACAGAAACAAAAAAACTCACCCAAATCAAATTCTCTCTGCACATGTTACATCTGTTCCCCTGCAGTGCACATGGTTTTGTCCATCTAAGAAGGATTTTGTCAGAAAGAATGAACTAGAATAAACCCCAGAGAGACAGTTGGAGATATGTACGCTCTAACGAGCCATGGGAGGGACGCGGTACTGGAGCCATGGGCGTGATGCGGTACACGAGCCATGGGAGGGACGCGGTACACGAGCCATGGGAGGGACGCGGTACACGAGCCATGGGAGGGACGCTGTACACGAGCCATGGGAGGGTCGCGGTACACGAGCCATGGGAGGGACGGGGTACACGAGCCATGGAAGGGACGCGGTACACGAGCCATGGGAGGGACGCGGTACACCACAATGCCTCTTACACAATATGTTGCACACCGCAATGCCTCTTACACAATATGCCGCACACCACAATGCCTCTTACACAATATGCCGCACACCGCAATGCCTCTTACACAATATGATGCACACCACCTTGCCTGTTACACAATATGATGCACACCACCTTGCCTGTTACACAATATGCCTCACACCACAATGCCTCTTACACAATATGCCGCACACCACAATGCCTCTTATACAATATGCCGCACACCGCAATGCCTCTTACACAATATGCCGCACACCGCAATGCCTCTTACACAATATGCCGCACACCGCAATGCCTCTTACACATTATGCCGCACACCGCAATGCCTCTTACACAATATGCCGCACACCGCAATGCCTCTTACACAATATGCCGCACACAGCAATGCCTCTTACACAATATGCCGCACACCGCATTGCTTCTTACACAATATGCCGCACACCGCAATGCCTCTTACACAATATGCCGCACACCGCAATGCCTCTTACACAATATGCCGCACACCGCAATGCCTCTTACACAATATGCCGCACACCGCAATGCCTCTTACACAATATGCCGCACACCGCAATGCCTCTTACACAATATGCCGCACACCGCAATGCCTCTTACACAATATGCCGCACACCGCAATGCTTCTTACACAATATGCCGCACACCGCAATGCCTCTTACACAATATGCCGCACACCGCAATGCCTCTTACACAATATGCCGCACACCACAATGCCTCTTACACAATATGCCGCACACCACAATGCCTCTTACACAATATGCCGCACACCGCAATGCCTCTTACACAATATGCCGCACACCGCAATGCCTCTTACACAATATGCCACACACCACAATACCTCTTACACAATATGCCGCACACCACAATGCCTCTTACACAATATGCCGCACACCGCAATGTTCCTGAAACATTATGCCCCATAGTACAGTAAGCCTTCTATTAATTTGTAATTAATAAATGACAGGATTTTACAATGGCGTGATTATATCTGGCAGTACACAGGCACACCTTCCCACAAATGCCAGCCCTTTATTTACGTTTCAGAGTTCCAGATCAGCCCATTATGTAAATGTACAGTTACTGAAGTCTCTCAGAAGATTGGTGCCAAAATCTTTTGTCTTTCAAAAAAAAATTTTCAGTGTGGATGCACAATATCTTTCATGGTCAGCTCATGGGAAATTGTTCACCAATATCTTCCATCTTTCATATCTTCCAGTGTGTATGGGCCTTTATGTACATTAAGCAGAAGGTCAGTGTACCCCGGTGTAATCAGTTTGCAGTCCCTGACAAGAACATTGTATGTAGAGTGGATTGTGTTCTGTTACCAATTAACCTTGTTAACCTAACTACTAATTAACAAGTAAAGCCACAAATGACTGGAGACTCTCTCACATTGGGGGTTATTTGGTTCACTCTTTCTGACAAATTCCTTCTTAAGCCCCGTACACATGGGGGAGATATATTGCTCAGTTTCTCCTTTTGTGCCGCAGAGGTAATCAGCTGGTCGCAGGAGCAAGCTCCAGCGACCAGCGATTAGAATGGGGCTGAAAACGGCAGCGCGCACCCGGCGATTTATCACCTGGGCACACTCCCATCACTGGCAATATGGTCGCCAGCGATTTCAGCCCCTATCGCCCCTGTGTGTACACAGCTTAAGAAGGACAAAACCATGTGCACTGCAGGTGGGGCAGATGTTACTTGTGCAGAGAGAATTAGATTTGGGTGGGGTTTACTTCAAAGTGAGATCTATATTGCGGTGTAAAAATAAAGCAGTCAGTATTTACCCTGCACAGAAACAAAATAACTCACCCAAATCTAATTCTCTCTGCACATTTTAGATCTGCCCTCCTGCAGTGCAGCATGGTTTTGGTTTTGGACGAGTGCTCCACCAGCTCCCGCAACCTCAGACCACACAGACATTTCTCCGTGCAAAAGCAGGGATCTGGGCGGGCAGCTGACATCCGGCGATGTCATATGTCCGCCCCCTACACGTGCGTCACGGCCGCATTACCATACGTACGCCCAGCGTTTGCATGGGAACGCCCATGAAACGCGGGGTGTTAACATATGGTAATGAACGCGGGGTGTTAACATATGGTAATGAGCCCAAACAGCCCTTCACGCCCCTCTCCACCCCCTGTTCGGAGTGTTCACATATCATGCGGGATTTGGCCGTACGCCCCGCTCGCACATGCGCAGAGACGCCTCTGCACATGCGCAGACACAAAACATCGGCGGGCCGAACGCACGCGGATATATCCGCACCAACCAGAATAAGGGCCATAGCCGTGTCACACAGTGTATTTCCTCTGCGGGTGATTGCGTTACCACCAACATATAGTAAAGCGCCCCACACACAGGGCGATAGGAAGCCATTAATAATGGCACGGCTGGTTATTTCAGAGCACTCGCTCAGAACATCGCCAGCATATCAGGCGGTGAGCAGCGCCTTCTGAGCCAGTACTCCCGCCTGCAAGAGAAGCTGCAGGCTCCATCCGCGGCCGGCCTCCGCTTCTCCCTCGCCAGGGTCCCGGCTGCCTCCTGCTCCATGGACAGCATTCCAGGTGAGGACGCAGAGCATTGCATGGGGGCCGGCACTGCCCTCGCCGTCATGGAGATGACGCTGGAGATCTAGCAGCGCTCCCTCCTTAATCCAGCAGCCCCACCGCCCTGTACACGGAGGGGTGTGCCCGCTCGCACACAGCCAGCAGCCGGGCACAAGCAGGGGACGCCCGTCACTCTGACGTCACCGGGAGTGCTGTGTATTTCGGGACCTGTAGCCCCTGAGTGGCCGCTCTCGCTGCTACCTCTTATTTACATTACACCACACAGCGGTGAGTCCAGATGCGCCTGCGCAGAGATGCTGGCGGCCGCGGGGCATGGGGTATTTTTTCACCGCATTTTTTGTTTAGTACATCCCGGCGCCCTAGGTGAGAGATGTGAAATGTCTCGTGCTAAATCTCCCGTTATGAATCTCTGGCACAAATCTCTCCGTGTGTAGGGCCCATAAAGGATACGGTCGCGCTAGATCGACACCATGAAAATCGACATCCATTCGGTCAACAGGGTCAGAAGGTCAACAATGGAAATGTCGACAGTCAAAATGTCGACATGAGTTTTTAAAAAAAATTGGTCCCAAATTTTGACGGACGTTGACATGGACACTGTGTCAGTGTGCAGCGTCCCCTCGCATGGCTCGCTGCGCTGGGCACACTATTATATTCGCCCACCACGCCATAATGGGTGGTAGGGTACGAAATACCGCCTGTCGGCATATGTCGGCTAAAAAAAAAACGCGAAAAACTCATCGTCGACCGAATGCTTGTGTTGACCCACCGACCCTGTTGATCTTATCCATGTTGACCTATTCAGGTGTCAACCTAAGCCCTGTCGACGTTCAGTGGTCAATCTAGTGAACATATCCCTTAGAACAGGCATGTCCAAACTGTGGCTCTCCTGCTGTTGTGAAACTACACATCCCAGCATGCCTTGCCAGGTTTGCCATTAGGGAATGCTAAAACTATGGGAAAGCATGCTGGGATATGTAGTTTCACAACAGCTGGAGGGCCACAGTTTGGACATGCCTGCCTTAGAAAGTATAGCCCCCATACACACACGCTCCAGCATTCAGATGGTCAAGGCCAACACGTAAACGATTCTTCTGTGCCGCCGTTATTAGATGGCAAGCTCTGGGGACCCTGGAGCCACTGAGTATAATAGCGACACTGACTGCACAACATCACTTGGAGGTTACACTATGGCACCGTTCACAGTGCCTGTGCCTGTGATCTCCTCTTCTCCCCGCACATCTAACAGCTCCCTGACCGCGGGTGTGATATAGGGTTCCGACAGTTGGGATCCCGACAGTCATTAGCCCGACGTCGGGATCCCTACTGGCCGGACTCAGACAGCATGGCGGGCGCAACAAAGCCCCTTGCGGGCACGGTGGCTCGCTACGCTCGCCACCTATTCTATTCTCCCTCTATGGGGGTCGTGGACCCCACGAGGGAGAATAGCCGGTGGCCGTCAAGAACCCGTCTGTCTGTGTTTTAACAGTCGGGATCCCGACTGTCGGGACCCCGTCCGGCACCCCCTGACAGGGGCAAATGCAGGATTTTCAGAAGGGGGTTTCCAGAGGGGCGGAGCAAAGCACGGAGATGGACACTTAGGTGACCCAGTATATGCCCAGACAGACAGACAGGGGTGGGGGAAGCTTTGATGTACCGCGGGTGGTCGGGGGCATTATATCAACCGCTCAGCATGTAGGGCCTGGATTAGTAATTTCCACTAATTACCCCTTTACTGCACAGATGGTGGGAGAAGGGGGCACTGAGCTGAATGAAGGGGCCCTGATACATAACTTCCAGGGTGGTAGAGGATGTTTAATACGCAGAGGAAGGGTGTATAGTGGAGTGGGCATATTATTCATAATTTTCTGGTGGGAGGACAGCTTGCTTGACTGCAGATATCTCCAGTTACCGGAAATACATTTCTTGGATTTTAATGGAATTAAAAACGAGAGAATCCCACCTACCAAATGGTATTGGGGACTCGGGGATCAGAGTTCAGGAGGCAGAGCAATCTGCCAATGAGAATATAAAACTACATACCAGGTGTGTGGAGCTGGAGCAGTAACCAGCTGCTGGAAGGCTGATATCTCTTGTTCTGGGAACAGTAGAGACAAGCTGCTAGTGTCCATCAAAGGAGGAGAGTCCCAGCTTTTGTAATATATCCTCAGAAAAACTCTATATCAGATAGAACCTGAAATATCTGACTGGGAAGAGCAATTAACAGGCTTGGATGGGGACCACTGCTTTGAAGTCAGATATCTCAGGTTCCCAAGGGTCGATTTTTAAAATTCTTATACCCATTGAAAGAGGGGTCCCTCAGCTTTCAGCCTAGGGCCCTTAGACTCCTGGGGGGATTTCTGGGTACTCAGAAATCCCCCCTGCGTGCGCTACTCCCTGACCTCCTCTTCCTTCCAATGATGTGCCATGGCACTTCACTCCAAAACACATGATAAAAACTGAAAAACCCGGGTAATACGGTTCAGCCATAACCCGGGTATTATTCCCGGGAGTAAGGTATTGGTAAAAACCCTGGTCAGTTGCAGGTGTTCAGTATCCGGGAGTGAAATCCCGTGCATTCCCAGACATACGCTAATCCCGGGTTTGGGCGCGTTCATGTGAAAAAAAAACAAGATATCCGCTTATGTCTGAAAGGGTATTACCAGCAACGTACAAACTGGCAGCAACCAGCCTGTAATCAGTTATACGCGCTGCGTAATATGTGTGCGCTATATAAGTAACTGTTAATAAATAAATAATAAAATAAATAATTAGCATTAATTACACCAATGACTGTCAGCCAATGGAAGACAACCTCTAACAAAGGACTTTTGCATTTATTGAAGTCAGGAAACAATCTGCTTTGGGACAGAAGAGGTGAAAGTACTGCTCCCAAGAGCTTACAATCTACAGGTATAGGCCTATCTTCGGACGATTGCCCTCTTCAGTACATAAAGGTGGGGATTCTTGGACCTCATCTGGTCTTATAGACAGGCATCTGCTCCTGACTCTCCCCTGGTGTGCAGAGGGATGCGGCGCTGACAGTGCATAACATTTTACATATGACAGAATACACTTTAAATATTTGGTTATCATACAAAGAGACAGAGAAGATTTTTTTTACAGACCACTGAAGATCCCCCCCCCCCCTTGGAGCTCTCCACCCCCCCTACAACAACCACACTCACATACACATACCCACACTCCTCCTATCTCTTCCCCCACCTCTCTCTCTCTATCTCACTCTGTGTAAACAAGTTTTTAAGCCAACATCACACAGACGCCATTCTGTACGTTCTTTAACCCAGCACTGGCAGGAGGGAATGAAACCAACCTATTAGCAAATATTTACATGTGTTTTGCAAACAGGGTGTTGCTTATTATTATTATTATTATTATTATTATTATTATTATTATAGAAATAAGGATGGATTATTTTGCACCAGATTATCTTTTTTTTTTTTTTATGGTATCCCAACAGGAACTCGCGCACATCACTTACTGTATTTTTTGGGTACACACTTTGAGCCTGAAACAGAGGTAAAAACATTATTGCCTATTGTACAGTGCTCCAACAGTTCAGGGATATTAGGCTCCCCTCATTTCCCTTGTGAAGAGGGCAGTCCGGGGGCCTAACGACGCGTTTTGCCTCAAACACCCAGACCAATGTTATGGATTTGGGAAGCTAAAATGAGGCTGCATTAACTGAATCTATTAATCCGACCCCCCCCCCCCTCTTCACAAGTTGCACCAATAGGATTCTTCGTATTTAGGTTTCCAACGCGTTTTATAATAACTGTGCTCCTTTAGGAGGTAAAGGCTAAACTATGTATCAGATAGATGTTTAATATGGGCTAACAGTGACCTGGCGCGTTTTGTTACCCTGGGCAATTGCTTACTTTTAAGTTCAATGTGATATATATATATATATATTTAAGTATACGTGTGTGCGCGTTTTGCAAATGAATGGGAACAAATTGCGCCCGATCTCAGCCCTGTTATTATAGCCGCGGTGTCCGGAAGGCTGGATGTCCAAGGCACTGTTAGATATCAGAAATCACAGCGCTTTCACTGTAGCAGGGACTGTGCGGTCACCAGCTGCCTAGTGACAGACACTGCGACATAATGACACAGCATGAATTGTGTTTGATAAGGGTGGAGGAATGTGACACGGTACCAATACCACTTAGCACACCCTCTGCACACCAGATCCAAGGATCTCATGCTCCAATGCTGCTGTCCTGATTTTTTTTTCCTTTAGGAAAGACAAACAGTGCCTTCATTTGCAGGATATATAAACCAGGGTAAAGTGGCAGCAGCCATCTTGGGCACACTGCATGGGTTGCAATGGACAGGATAGCAATATGGGGAGATGCGATGTATAACGGGTACATACCCCACCTTCTTGTTACTACTGTACAACCCACAATCACAAATGTGAAGCACAGGCTTCGGGAGGGATAATCTGCTGTACAATGGGCAATGGGCAGACACATGGTGTATTGCTCTGTTATCACTCGTGTCACATAATAAAGATAATTGTTTATTGTAGTGTAGTATTGTTATTCATCTGTCTGTCTGGGTCCATGCTCTCACATTGTACACCGCCGTATTCCCACTGTCTTTATATCCGTGTCCTGACTGGTCTCCTACCAAATGTGGTGACGTTCTGAGAACTAGGCGGGTATTATGTGGGTATATGGTGGTATGTGAGGTATTATGTGGGTATATAGTGGCATATGAGGTATTATGTGGGTATATGGTGGTATGTGAGGTATTATGTGGGTATATGGTGGCATGTGAGGTATTATGTTGGTATATGGTGATATGGGAGGTATTATGTTGGTATATGGTGGTATGTGAGGTATTATGTTGGTATATGGTGGCATGTGAGGTATTTTGTGGCTACATGTGGGTATATGGTGGTGTGTGAGGTATTATATTGGTATATAGTGGTATGTGAGGTATTATGTGGGTATATGGTGGCATGTGAGGTATTTTGTGGCTACATGTGGGTATATGGTGGTATGTGAGGTATTATATTGGTATATGGTGGTATGTGAGGTATTATGTGGGTATATGGTGGTATGTGAGGTATGTGGGTATATGGTGGCATGTGAGGTATTATGTGGCTATATGTAGGTATCTGGTGGTATGTGAGGTATTATGTGGGTATATGGTGGTATGTGAGGTACTATGTGGGTATATGGTAGTATGTAAGTTATTATGTGGGTATATGGTGGTATGTGAGGTATTATGTGGGTATATGGTGGTGTGTGAGGTATGTGGGTATATGGTGGCATGTGAGGTATTTTGTGGCTACATGTGGGTATATGGTGGTATGTGAGGTATTATATGGGTATATGGTGGATTGTGGGATATAATGTGGGTATATGGTGGTATGTGAGGTATATGGTGGCATGTGATGTATAATGTGGGTATATGGTGTCATGTGAGGTATTATGTGAGTATATGGGGCTATATGGTGGCATGTGAGGTATTATGTGGGTATATAGGGATTGCCTTGGTCATGTCTCCTCTGTATTCGGCTTTGCCCTAGGTTGGACAAGTGGTTCCTAGCATAGACATATGGTGGACCCTTTGGGTATTTACAGATGCTACATTATATACATATATTATACAGGCAGTATATCCAAAACCATGAGACAGAAAGCTCAGTTCCTCTGCTTTAGGACATGACAGACACATCTCTTCACCCCCTCCGCTGACTCTGGTTTGCTCCTCACAAAGCTGCAGACCCCTATGGGACAACTGAAGGTCTTACACAAGATCTTCTGCAGCAGGACATGGAACTCCAGTTCCTCGGACAGTTTCAGAGGCTCGTGGCTATAAACCACAGCGATCACACTCGTAGAAGACATCTTCACCCGGGTCTTGATATCTACCAAGATCTCCTTGACCTGAGCCCTGTTGATGTTTTCTCTCAGGAATGTTGATCGAAAGGCCACCAGAATAAGTGGATAGGGGAAGGACTTGGGTTGGGGGAGCTTAATGCACTCAGATGGCCTCTTATCTCTCCCCGAATTTGGTGTCACCTCCTCATCCTCCAACGTTTCATAGAGGTCATCAAACAGGGCTTTGGCGAATTCTTTGAAGATACCAGCTTTCTCGGAAGGGCGTCCAGAAGGGCAGATGTTCCCGAGGAGAAGGAATCTTTCTTTGCCTCCCAGCTGGTAGACTAAGTCCCGGAATGTAGAATCCAACTCCATAATTTGGTCATCTGTGTAGTCATCCTGGTCTGGAAAATGTTAGAGAGGAACTTAAGTGTCGGACTTTGGGTTACCACCACCCACCCGTGATTACTCTGCAGAGTCTGGTAATAAAGGCCGGAGGGGTGGCCTTCCCAGACTACTCCTGGACATTATATAGTCTAGGAAGGCTACCCTTATGGACTCCGGATGCCGGTCTTAATTACCTGACTGTCTGGAGTAATCCTGGATGAATGGTAATGCTAGTTGGACTGCAGTGCACTGCAACAGTCTACTTATTTATTTAGAACCTTCTAGAAGATAGATAGTATCTGATTAGTTGCCCATAGCAACATCCCATCTAAAATAAAACTCCCATCTTCCCCCCTAAAGGCCCCCATACATTAGTAAGATTTGGTGTGATTTCACCCAATCCCAATGGATCGGGCTGAGAAATCGGCCAAATCAGATGTTTAACATGCCCTCCAACCCAATGTGCGGTGCCGTGCGCATCGGGTCGGACCCTACAGATTGAACCTGCTGCAGGTTCAATCTATCAGATCGGACCCTTCGCAGGTGTTTTATACACACACCTATGTGCAGGGGCAGGTGCCACGTGGTGGGCAGTGGCGGGGTCCAGGCAGCGGCGGGGAGCAGGTGCGGCCGTGCAGGAAGCAGCAGCTGAATTTTAAAAAAGTATTTTCAAAACACTGGTCGGCCGCTGATTGGTTGAGAGACCTCTCTCAACCAATCAGATGGGAGTCCGCTGATTGGCAGAGAGAATTCGCTCAGCCAATGACTGGCCAGACAGTCTTTGGAAAATATTTTTTTAAATTCAGCTGCCGCCAGGCCCTGTCGATAACAGCTCCCCGCCGCAGCCCACCCGGCAAATCACCGTTAACCGTCCCAACACCCCCACCCCCCGCAGCTCCCAGGGAGTTTACATGCAATAAATAATATTTATATTGATTCATACCTCCCAACAGTCCCGATTTTATCGGGACAGTCCCGATTGTCAGGGCCTGTCCCGATGTCCCACCCGCGGGCGGCAGTGTCCCGCGGTGTGGGGGGGCTGTTGGGAGTCCCCCCTGTCAGCTGCTAAGCAGCGGGGAATAAACGCTGTGCGCATGAGCACAGTGTCTATTCCCGCAGCCAGGGGACTGGGGGCATGGCTAGAGGCTCACAGAGCCTCTGGGTCATGCCCCCATAGAGGCAAAATGGGGGCGTGGCCTCGCGGAAGAGCCGCGAGTATAGGCCACGCCCCAAATTAGGGCACCCCCCCGAAAATGTCAGTGCGCCTCCGGCACGCAGGAGCATCGTCCCGCCTGCAGAACTTCAAAAGTTGGGAGGTATGTTGATTTATTGCATGTAACTATAGCACATCAAGCACCAGATCATGAGTGAGACCCCCCGGGGAGCTGTCAGGGGAGCTCAAGGGCAAATTGGACCAACTTGACTAGTGTATGGGGCCTTAAGAATCCTCTAATCTACACATGCAAATGTTTTACCTTAACCCAACGGCTACTCAGATGTCCAGGGTTCACGCAGTTGATGTGATGCTGCGTCTTCATACGCAGCAGCGGATCACAGAATACGGCAGAATGCATCTTTTTATTTAAGAAACCTCCTGCAACTTTAGCATAATTACAGCTGCTTCAATAATCACCATGGCAAAAGCAACTGTGCAATACCATCCGCCTTATAGTTATCCCTTTTAGTGCTACTAAATACAAAGCTTGCATTCAGTGTTTGCTAGAAAAAAATATTTAGATTTTTTAAAGTTGGGCAAAGCCAGCTGCAGGGTGACACAGACAGAAGGGAGCTATGAGCCTGCCCCTCCCCCTGCAGGGTGACACAGACAGAAGGGAGCTATGAGCCTGCCCCTCCCCCTGCAGGGTGACACAGACAGAAGGGAGCTATGAGCCTGCCCCTCCCCCTGCAGGGTGACGCAGACAGAAGGGAGCTATGAGCCTGCCCCTCCCCCTGCAGGGTGTCACAGACAGAAGGGAGATATGAGCCTGCCCCTCCCCCAGCAGGGTGACGCAGACAGAAGAGAGCTATGAGCCTGTCCCTCCCCCTGCAGGGTGACACAGACAGAAGGGAGCTATGAGCCTGTCCCTCCCCCTGCAGGGTGACACGTGACAGACAGAAGGGAGCTAAGAGCCTGCCCCTCCCCCTGCAGGGTCACACAGATAGAAGGGAGCTGTGAGCCTGCCCCTCCCCCTGCAGGGTGACACAGATAGAAGGGAGCTGTGAGCCTGTCCCCTCCCCCTGCAGGGTGTCACAGTGACACAGACAGACGGGAGCTATGAGCCTGCCCCTCCCCCTGCAGGGTGACACAGACAAATGGGAGCTATGAGCCGGCCCCTCCCCCTGCAGGGTGACACAGACAGGAGGGAGCTGTGAGCCTGTCCCCTCCCCCTGCAGGGTGTCACAGTGACACAGACAGACGGGAGATATGAGCCTGCCCCTCCCCCTGCAGGGTGACACAGACAAATGGGAGCTATGAGCCTGCCCCTCCCCGTGCAGGGCGACACATTGACAGTACAGAATGATTACATGCAGTATAATACATGTATGATATGGATAATATGTTAGTTATATCAGGTCCCACTTGCCTCTGTTTCTTCCATCCACTGTGGCCATGATGGTCTGCTTCACCTCCTGGATGGATTTTGGCTGGCAGCTTGAGTAGCAGCAGACCCCCCACCCCTGTCCTGTAAAGACCTGACACATCAGTTTGCAGAGGAACTGCTTGGACTCCATGTTTCTCTGCCCTTCGAGAGGTTCTCTAGTGTAGATGATACCAACCACCTTGGATGTCAGCTTGCTGGTCCTCACCTTAACGTCCCTCAGGATCTCTTTCACCAGCGTCATGTTAGCAGCCTCCATTACTAGAGTTTCCCGAAAAACTGCCAAAATGACTGGAAATTCCAGTGCCCTGGACTGAGACGAAGAGGTCGATCTGATGCAGCTCAGAGCCTTGTTAGGTCCTTCAAGGACTTCACTCTCATCGTCACTGTGCATGTACCGCTTCTCTGGTGACTGAAAGAGGGCAAATGACAGCTCTTCCAAAATCCCCTTGTTGCCTCCATCACCCTGTGGGCTGTATCCTGCCTCTCCCACCAATAGCACATTCTCCTTCCCTCCCAGGTTAGAGATGGTCTCCTTGAACAGAGCGTTCAGTCCATCTGAAGTCATAGGTCTTGCCCCAATCATCTCTGCAAGGTTTGGTGGCTGCAAATTCTGGAGAGGTTGGCTCTCATTCAGAAGATGGAGTTGAGAAGATGTTGGTCTCTGGCCTTGGAAGACCATTGCGATCCACCGCGACAGGTTCATTTTTACGGATGGCTGAGATCTCGTGTCACTCCATTGCTCCCCTGGTCGCCCCCACCTGCTCCAACAGGCCGGCGTCCACTATGAGCCCTTCTGTCTCAGGTGTCCCTGGTTTCTTCATCGTCTTATCTGGTGTTAACTCGTGAAGTAGCAGCCTTCAGTGTGTTCTACCTTATCTCCTCCGCTGACTTTTATCTGGAGCAATTAATCATTAATGAAGCCGTAGTGGTTGATTTAATATTGACATTTTGGGTTAGTGGCTGAATGAAGCATAAGTGGAGAGATCCAGAGGAGGATCATTAAATATTTTCAAGTATAGGCAAGCTGACATGGAGACCCAGGTATATGTAGAGTTTAAGGAGTATACTTAGAATATTAATGATTAATATCCTGCAGAAAACAGCTGTACCCAGTCCTCACACCATGGGCCTATTTATCAAGCATAAAATCACACTGAAAAGGCTGAGGAGATGGTTTTCAATAATGGTGGTTAGTCATTAACAGCTGAACATAGGTCATATCGCAGTCCACAAAATTCTCAATGGGGTTCGAAGGAATTTATCAAGCTCAGACAAGCTTGGCTCTTCGGACCTTGACCTCGATAGCCAATCCAAACATAGATAGCCTAGATGACTTTTGTCACAGAATCCACGTCCTGGGGTGAGTGCTTGATGGAGACCTAGAAGGAGAAAACAAAAGCCTACGAGGACCAATATATCTTCAGTTAATTGGGCCAATTACTCATTCTACTTATAATTGGAAAGCCCCAACATTTTGGACAATCTCTATTAGCCAATTTCAACCCAATTTCTATGGGGATTGTTAACATGTGTTTTGCTGACCTCTCAAGACATGGGTGATCATCAGAGTCCGATTATCATCTGCAAAATGGGGATTCGTCCTTTTTTGGTGCACATTGTATACTGATGCCTGCAAAAGATTTTAGTGGAGTTTTTGTCACATGTCAAAAAATTTTTTTTTTTAATTGCTGTTGTATAGTGTGTGCACTAGGTGCCTTTCTAAATATAAGCACTGTTACTCACAGTGTGATTTGTCATTTGTTAGGAAAGTTTAAAAAAAAAAATTTGTACAACTTGTGTGTTTTCAGTAAAGCTTAGTAAGTACAATGCTGCACTGCATTCATAAATGTAACACTGTGAGGCAATATGAATCACAATCAGTCGGGAGAAGAGCAGGAGCAGCAACCAAGTACTAGTGCAGTTGATGCTGCCAGTTATAATGATCATGATAATAGTACACAGTACTTCAACCTCAAATAAAGGTGATTCTCAATTGCATAGTAAGGAAGTGAGTAAGAAAGGGCTCCTGAAATTAAAACAGAAAGTCTCTTTACCTTGTTGCATTGGGCAGCAAAGGTCTTCCTCATATGTTTAAATGGATTGTTGCTGTTCCCCCAGTCAATGATGCAAATAAAGGGAGCAATTCAGTGGCGTATCTATGATGGGTGCACACTTCACCCATTTTCTCGAATACTTTCTAATACTTACCCAGCAGCTGCCGCAGGAGCGCTGGCGAATTCGCCAAACAAATTTTGTGAAATGACTCGAAGTAAAGCTATTGAGGCTAATAATACTGTAGGAACGAAAAAAAGGCCCAAATGATGTGATTTTTGCTGTTTTTATCAGTTTTTGAAAATAAAAACGGTTTTGGCATAACCAAATCACCAAAACTAAAAACAGGCGGTCAGTGACAGAGATGTCACCGGGTCTGGTGACACCCTAATCCAGTCATGGCTAAACGGGATACGGTTATTGGGTCACAAGCAAGTAGGAAGACAAGCATTAGGTCGACACCCAGGCTGACAGGCGGTATATCATGCCCTACCAATGTCTAGGGCGTGGTCGGAGAATAAAATAGTGTGCCGAGTGTAGTGAGGGTACCCGGTGGTATGTTTCGCTGCCCATGTTGATACGACATGTGCCGAGGGGACGTGGTGCTACGTTTTACTGTTTATATTGACTGTGTTGATATTCGGGTAAAAAAAGTGGAAAACAAAAAAAACCATGTCGACTTTTTCAATGTCTACCTTACCTATGTCAACCTAATCACCCTGTTGGCCTAACCCATTTCGACCTTTAGTCATGTTGACCTTCCTCCATGTCCACCTTAAGTCATGTCGCCCTAGTGGTGTCGACCTACTTGCTTATGACCTAATGATCCATATCGGACCAACTATGGCCCCTCCAGCTGTTGTGAAACTACAAGTCCCATCATGCTTTGCCACAGTTTTGCTATTATGTAATGCTAAAACTATGGCAAGGCATGCTGGGATGTGAAGTTTCACAACAGCTGGAGGGCCACAGTTTGGCCGTGCCTGCCCTTAACGCACTCTTTAGAACCTAAAAGAAAGGCATGGCCTAATGTGAAGTGGGCGTGGCCTAGATGGAAATCCTAGGTGACATTACACCTGGTGCAGACCAGCAATTTCAGGGATGTTGGCTGCCTCGAGAAACTAGTGGCCCCACTGTTGGGCCCTCCTCTACGACAGGAGCCAGGTGCTGCAGGAGTATGTAACAGTGCAGCACCTGGCTCCTACCACTACAGAGAAGCCAGTATTTGGTGTCAGTCCCTCCAAGGGTGACATTTGAGTGCGACCATCACACCCCCAGGGGTGTAAGAGCTAAGTTAGAAAACAGCTTTATAATGTTGGACATCAGTAGATCTGGGTTTTTGGGATAAGTTGTATTCGGCAATGATGTAAATCACTTACAAAGACACAATTACATCACATTTGCAATAAATAAACAATTTGACAACTTTGATTTGTCAAAATCGGATGGAGTTAAAATCCCGGCGGTCGAAATACCGACCGCCGCAATGCCGGCAATTTCTCCCTCTATGGGTGTCCACGACACCCATAGAGGAAGAATAAAATAGTGTGCCGAGCGTAGCGAGGCACCGGGCCTGCTGCGTGGCGAGCGCGCAAGGGTGGGCGATCCACGGCCCCCCCTTGTCGGTATTTCGACCGCCGGGATTCCGACCGCCGGCATTTCGCACTAAATCCATCAAAATAGCTCATGTATTGTACATGTCATGCTTGCACTTTATTCCCCATAAAATGCATCTTATGTACATTACTGTGCTAGTCAGACACTCAAGCTGCTTCTGCTGATTACAATTATATACAGCATGCCTATATTCTGTGTGAAATTGTGACTGCATCTGCTTTCAACACTTAATGCTAGTGTTTCCCAGCCAAACACTGTAACATAATGTGGTATGCAGTTACAGTTGTAATTACACACAGAATATAGGCTTGCTGCATATCACGGTATACAACTGTATGTGCACCGGCCATAGTCTTTAAAAACAAACAAAACGAAAATAGTGGCGTAATCAGCCTTTATGTAAATACTTGACTAACTCACTTATCTAGATATTTATTTTTACACCCTCCCTCTTATCTTGGATGAAAGTCAACGCCACGCCTTATAGTTTAGGTGTGAACTAATATAGGTAAAATCACACGTGAGCACTCCCCCTAGTCCATTCCTGTACAGAGGTTTACTGGTGTAATGGCTTGTAGAGAGGGGCATGACCAGAACTTGCAGGCCCTGAAGCCTAGTATACCTCCGTCTTGTATCATTACTGCCTTGTTCCCGATTGTACAGCACAGCGCTATATAAGCAAGTGCTAATAATATTAGCATTACAACGCAGACTACAGACCGGTCAGGCCCTACAGCAGAGGTGTAGCGAGGAGCCATTGCACCATGGGCAAACACATGTGATGGAGCCCCCCCCCCAGTAATGTCATTTGCCCCTTCATAACCCCAGCTCTAACTGTATATACGTAAAATAGAAATGTACGTTTTCAAACTATATAAAAACATGTCACAGTGCCAAAAATCTCCTCAAGACGCATTCAAAAATTAGATCAGTCCCTGTAATTTTGTAATTGTGCACAGAGGGAAACCACTGACACTATCTGAGGATACATAGGATTCAAACTCAGGACTTTCCATATTGCACTCAGACACCTCTCTCATCTACAGTATTTGGAATCATCGCAATAGACAGTGGAATTAAGAGATTCAAATCAGTAACATATTAACACATACCATACATATACTGTACAAGAACAGACAAGTGTCCCAGTTATTGGGTTTCTTAATATGTTGCTACTTTATAAATATTAATTGGTCATTCTCTAAATAGAGTTTAAAAAATAAATAAATAATGTAATTACCCCATAGAACAACAGAGGTTGATGACACTCGTGTGTGTTATAAGGAATGACGCTAAGTAAGTTTGACTTTGCATATTAAATAGCCATAGTAATAATAATAGCTGGATATTAGAATTCAGGAATTTGTATTAATGATGATTAATGTATATCGTGCCCAGTGCACTGGTACTCCTGGTCCTAGATAATTACACGTAACCTATTAATATAGGTCAATAGCAGGTAATACATATACAGCAGGACCTATGGTAATTACTAAGGCTACATTCCATCTGAGTCGGGTGATTCCGGTTGGTTCGTAAGAGCAAACTCCTTCTTTAACCCCTTGAGTGGTGGGTTTTCTTGGGTAGGAAAACCCTCCAGGGCAGGATTGTCCGGCCCATGTAATACTCACCGCTGAAGGGGCTGCCGCTGTAGTCGCTGCTGTTTCCTGGAATTCTGGGCCGCACGCGCGTGTGGGGGTTTAAACAAACGTTGAGTGCTCCCAAGCGCGGGGCCCAATGTTGGTGAGGGGAAGCCACAGGGGAACACCGTGGGGGGGAGGTATGCAACGGTGAGGAGGGATGTGTGTGCACCAGAGGCACCACTGGCGCACACCTACCAATCAGTGGCATGCCCGGTAGTTTCTCAGACCCCGCTCCTGCAGAGCAGCTCATCCCGAGGAATTTCCGAGCATACCACCGAAGGCAGCGGCGTAACTATAGCACCGCAGCCCCCACCACCGCGGGGGGGGGGGGGGGCGCTGTGCATGTGGAGGCGCCGGGGCTGCGGTGCTATAGTTACACCCCCCCAATCCCCTGCAGCCTTACCTATCGCGCTGGTCCCGGCGGCTCCGTTCTTCTGCTGAGGACCACCACAAAATGGCCGCCCCCATAAAGCACACAGTTCTCTGAAACTGTCTGCTGTATGGGGGCGGCCATTTTGTGGTGGTCCTCAGCAGAAGAAGAACGGAGCCGCCAGGACCAGCGCGATAGGTAAGGCTGCAGGGGATTGGGGGGGGGGTTTGCATGGGCGGCGGGGCGGCGGGGGATTGGGGGGGGGGTTTGCATGGGCGGCGGGGGATTGGCGGGGTGGCGGCGGGGGGGGGGCGCCCCCCCTAACGGCGGGGGGGGGCGCCCAAAACTTAGTTATGCCACTGGCTGAAGGGGATCATGGACAACACCATGCTGCACTGCGGGGGGGCTGATGTAACATGTGCAGAGAGACTATGGGCGAGTTATTTTGTGTCTGTGCAACCCGCATCCCCTCCCATGCGGCCAAAGGGGAGAGAAATCATTTGACGGACTTTTATTTCCGCCGCTGATCCTGTCATGCAGGTATCAACTCGCCCAGCATTTTCCTAGGGGACGCCCATAAAATGCTCGGCAGACCCTACACCATTGAAAAAGGGGCCGAATTCGGATGTCTCTGAATCGGCCCCAATACGCCCAGCACATGTTCATATGGAATTATCCCATTGGAGTTTATATTGTATAATTAGCTATGTGACACAACTGATATTATTAATGCTTCCCAGCAAATGCCATCATTAGTATTATAGGATTCTAACTTCTGGACTCCTGGGTCAGCTGGGAGACGCCACACGGAGCAGGGAGACAATGGCGCCACCGATGTACTTACTACACGATATGTGGCACCCCCGATATCATTACCGATGTCAGTGGTGCAGCGAAACAAGCGATTTATGGGGCAAACGCCCCGTTAACGTCACTGCTCAGTGATGTCACCCGCAGCCCCGCTGTTGATTTATCGTTAACGATCCCCAGGAGTGCACATTAATGATAGTGTGGGTACAGGCTGAACGATATGTCCGATGATATCGGTAACGATATCATCATGCAGATCACTCATGATAATTGTATAGTGGGTACCTGGCTGAAGGGGAATTAATATTTATTTATTTACAGTTTCTCATATTGCGCAGCATATTCCGTTGCGCTTTACAATTATTTAGGTGGTTGGTAATTGGGGCATTTTGCGCAGTCCGTATAGACCGCTATGGAGCTGCATTTACAACTGGAATTATCCGCACCGGGACGTCCTTTATGAATTACTGCATTTGTTTAGCTTAGTGAATGGGCCCCTAAATGAATACCCCAGACCACCATCCTCCGGTCAGTCCTTCGGGTGAGGGGAACATTGCCTGCGGCATAATTAGAGTCACCAAAAACATTTCCCAAACTGAAATCATCAATTCATGATACTCACTTTTGTATACTGTCTCATTTAAAGGACCCCCAAACTACCAGATTGTGGATGATATAATGTATACGTATATGGAGGTGTAACGCAGCTTTTCTGGGTGCCACAAACCCATTCACATGGGCCCTATTTTGAAACTTCAAAATCTTTGGGAGCCTTGGCTCTTCTGAGCATGCAGACGATGTTAGTCTTGTATTAAAACAACACTGACACCTGCTGGTTACTTACATGTACTACAGTACAGGACCACTACTATTCCCATCTATGTTTTGTACATTCAAGGACAAAACAAATATTTAATATATAAATATTTAACTATTTAAAAGCTATTATACATCACCTACGTACAATACCTACAAATTCTGAACATTAAATTATGTGCAGAGAAATGTCCCAGCCTGAGAGGGAATACTCTGTCCCAGCCTGAGGCAGAGAGGCGTGTCCCAGCCTGAGGCAGAGAGGCGTGTCCCAGCCTGAGGCAGAGAGGCGTGTCCCAGCCTGAGGCAGAGAGGCGTGTCCCAGCCTGAGGCAGAGAGGCGTGTCCCAGCCTGAGGCAGAGAGGCGTGTCCCAGCCAGAGATGGACAGCCATGTACCGGCCTGAGGTGTTATAATATACTCTGTCCCAGCCAGAGACAAAGCCATTTCCAGGTCTCAGATGAAGAGCCGTGCCCCAGCCTTAGGCAGAAAACCCTGCCCCAGTCTGAGATGGAAAGCCCTGCTCTGGCCTGAGATAGGGATGGCCATCGACCCTCGATTATTCACAATAATCAATGGTTTATGGTCGATGTAAAATGGTTTTGCCATCGATAAGGGAGAACCAGATGGTTTCCGTCAGTCGATGGTACAGCTTAACTGAATATTTTTTTTCCTCAACGGACCAGATCACAGCTCCACTCCCAACCCCCGTGTGAAGCCCCTCCACCAGGTTCTGATTGGCCCACAGGCCAATCTGTCAGAAAACATGAATGATCATCGATGGTGATCCATTGCATTGTATACAACCATCAATGTCTGGTTGCATTATTGCCATGTATGGCAACCATAGATGCTGGCCATCCCTAGCCTGAGGTGGAGAGCCCTGTGCTGGCCTGAGGTGGAGAGCCCAGTCCCAACACGAGATGGAGGAAAAAAAATATTCGCAACCTCTTATATATCTATGTAGAACACCTACAAATTTGGAACTCATTTTGTGTGGAGAGCTCAGTCACCGATGTGAAATGGAGAGCCCTGTCCCAGCCTGAGGTGGATAGCCTAGTCCTGGAGCGATATGGAGAAGAGCTCTGTCTGGTCTGAGGTAGATTTCTGTCCCCGCTTTAGCGTCTAAATTTAGATGCCCCCTTCTTAGCGGCTTCCAGGGAGTCTGGATTTAGACGCTTTAGCATCTAAATTTTAGCGTGTGCCGGGGTGTCTACTTTAGAAGACTGGTCCCTGCAGAATGTCAGCAGTTTCCATGGCAACATTCTGCATATGCCGACATGGTTACTGTCAACACATTCAGCAATTATTATTCATTTTATGACTATGGGGCTTATTCAGAGCTGGTTGCTGTTGTGCGCGACCATCAGTTATGGAATGACGTTGCATGTGTATGGCTCACAGTACGGATGCACGACTCCAGACAGTGACAAAAATTTTTATTCGCAAGCCGGCCACTGACAGGAAGGCGGTGTTTGTGGGTGGTAACCGGTGGATTTGTGGGAGTGGCAGGCGTGCCCAGGTGTTGTCAGCGAGGGTCTGTGGCATCATCGCCGGCCTGTTTTCATCGCAGACTTGTGGAAGGGTCAGGGTTACGCAGGAGAATGGATTTGCAGCTGTGTGACGACCGGTGACATTTTTACAAGCCATTCGCAGAATGACACAGGACGGGATTTCACTCTGGTGGGGTGAGCGGCGCATCTAATGGTTGGCAATCATACTTATGTGGGTACAGGTATATGCACCCCTCCGTAATGATATGGGGTGAATGCCACAGCAGCCATGAATGTGTCTTGTAGTGATACATATCTAGCGTCTGTCAGGGGAGTGAAGTGTGTACATCGCTACTTGGAAGAGCCGGATTCCGGGAGCACTGGCCCGCTGTGACCATATAATCCCTGGGCAACGAGCATGTAACCCCTGTCAACGATCATGTAACCCCTGGCAACGAGCACGTAACCCCTGTCAACGATCATGTAACCCCTGGCAACGAGCACGTAACCCCAGGGAAATGAGCATGTAATCCCTGGCAACGAGCATTTAACCCCTGGGCAATGAATATACAATCCCTGGCAACGAGCATGTAACCCCTGGTCAATGAACATACAACCGCTGGCAACGAGCATATAACCCCTGGTCAATGAACATACAACCGCTGGCAACGAGCATATAACCCCTGGGCAATGATCATGTAATTCCTGGCAACGAGCATGTAACCCCTGGGCAATGAACATACAACCGCTGGCAACGAGCATATAACCCCTGGGCAATGATCATGTAATTCCTGGCAACGAGCATGTAACCCCTGGGCAATGAACATACAACCCCTGGCAACGAGCATGTAACCCCTGGCAATGATTATGTAACCCCTGGCAACGAGCATGTAACCCCAGGGAAATGAGCATGTAACCCCTGGCAATGAGCATGTAACCCCTGGGCAACGAGCATGTAACCCTTGGCAATGAGCATGTAACCCTGGGCAACGAGCCTGTAATCCCTGCCAATGAGCATGTAACCCTTGGCAATGAGCATGTAACCCTGGGAAAGGAGCCTGTAACCCCTGGCAATGAGCATGTAACCCCTGGCAATGAGCATGTAACCCTTGGCAATGAGCAGGAAACTCTGGGCTATGAGCATGTCAGTAGAAAATGATAATTAATGGGGATAAGGTCAATAGGTCAACCCTGTTAAGGCCAACATGCATTGTGTCGACCACCTGAAATAGGTCAAGATAGGTAAGCTCAACAAAGTTGGAAGGTTGACACAAGCATTAGGGTCGACAGCCAAAAGGTCGACATGAGTTTTTCATGGTTGTTTTTTTTTAGCCGACATGTGCCAACAGGCGGTATTTAATGCCCTACCACCCACTACGGCGTGGCAGGAGAATAGTACACCGAGCTCAGTGAGCCATGCGAGGGTATGCTGTCGACTGTGTCGACATTCCGGCAAGAAACGTAAAAAACTCATGTCGACTCACATTGTTGACCATATTGCTTGTGTTGACCTCCCCACCCTGTCAACCGTATCCATGTCGACTTATTTCCGGTGTCGACCTTCAGTGGTCATCCCAATGACCCATACCGAATTAATGTATGTGTGGGAGGGCGCCAGAACGCGATATGACTCCCATTACGTCACTGCCCCCGGCGTCTCCTCTGACCGGCTGCCTGCGCCCAAAGACTCAGAACATTCTGGAACCTTCCTCGTAGCTGCCCCTAAAACTCCAGTATACGGGAGTTTCCCACATGCGGGTGATAAAACATCGGAGATGTGCGCAAACATCGGCTTTCCATGAATCTCACAATGCGGCCCCTACCCCGTATTCATGTCCTATGTAATAAATGGCCGCTTCTCACGTCTACGGGGGAGAATTCAAGTGCTGCGCCGCTAGGTGGCGTCCAACTGTGTGACCACGCCCCTGGAACGTTGGCCACGCCCCCTCAGTACCCAGGCCCTGTGGATGTCTCAGAGGCCCAGGAGAGGAACGCGTGGAACGCCACCTCTGGTCTAGTGAACGCTCACAGCCCGAGAAACGCGCAGAACCTGACAAACCGGATCACAGCTATATAACATGTAACTGGTACAATTAGTCTTCATGTCCTCGCTGATGAGGGTGACGGAGACGCGTCACTGCTGGGTACTCTGAAAGTGACTTTATTTACAAATTACAATGGCGTCATGTCATTATTATGCTACAGTTATGTTACTATTACCCCACTCACTATTACACCACAGACATGTCACTATTACCCCACTCACTATTACACCGCAGTCACGTCACTATTACACCGCAGTCATGTCACTATTACACCACAGACATGTCACTATTACCCCACTCACTATTACACCACAGTCACGTCACTATTACACCACAGTCATGTCACTATTACACCACAGACATGTCACTATTACCCCACTCACTATTACACCACAGTCACGTCACTATTAGACCGCAGTCATGCCACTATTACCCCACAGTCATGTTACTATTACCCCACTCACTATTACACCACAGACATGTCACTATTACACCACAGTCATGTTACTATTACACCACTCACTATTACACCACAGTCATGTTACTATTACACCGCAGTCACGTCACTATTACACCGCAGTCATGCCACTATTACCCCACAGTCATGTTACTATTACCCCACTCACTATTACACCACAGACATGTCACTATTACCCCACTCACTATTACACCACAGACATGTCACTATTACCCCACTCACTATTACCCCACAGTCATGTTACTATTACACCACAGTCATGCCACTATTACCCCACTCACTATTACACCACAGACATGTCACTATTACCCCACTCACTATTACCCCACATTAATGTTACTAATACACCACAGTCATGTCACTATTACACCACAGACATGTCACTATTACACCACAGTCATGTCACTATTACACCACAGTCATGTCACTATTACACCACAGTCATGTCACTATTACACCACAGTCATGTCACTATTACACCACAGTCATGTCACTATTACACCACAGACATGTCACTATTACCCCACTCACTATTACACCGCAGTCACGTCACTATTACACCGCAATCATGCCACTATTACGACACAGTCATGTCACTATTACACCACTCACTATTACACCACAGTCACGTCACTATTACACCGCAATCATGCCACTATTACACCACAGTCATGTCACTATTACACCACTCACTATTACACCACAGACATGTCACTATTACACCACAGTCATGTCACTATTACCCCACTCACTATTACACCACAGTCACGTCACTATTAGACCGCAGTCATGCCACTATTACCCCACAGTCATGTTACTATTACCCCACTCACTATTACACCACAGTCATGTCACTATTACACCACTCACTATTACACCACAGACATGTCACTATTACACCACAGTCATGTCACTATTACACCACAGACATGTCACTATTACCCCACTCACTATTACACCACAGTCACGTCACTATTAGACCGCAGTCATGCCACTATTACCCCACAGTCATGTTACTATTACCCCACTCACTATTACACCACAGACATGTCACTATTACCCCACTCACTATTACACCACAGACATGTCACTATTACCCCACTCACTATTACCCCACAGTCATGTTACTATTACACCACAGTCATGCCACTATTACCCCACAGTCATGTTACTATTACCCCACTCACTATTACACCACAGACATGTCACTAATACCCCACTCACTATTACCCCACAGTCATGTTACTAATACACCACAGTCATGTCACTATTACACCACAGACATGTCACTATTACACCACAGTCATGTCACTATTACACCACAGACATGTCACTATTACCCCACTCACTATTACACCGCAGTCACGTCACTATTACACCGCAGTCATGCCACTATTACACCACAGTCATGTCACTATTACACCACTCACTATTACACCACAGTCATGTCACTATTACACCACAGTCATGTCACTATTACACCACAGTCATGTCACTATTACACCACAGACATGTCACTATTACCCCACTCACTATTACACCACAGTCACGTCACTATTACACCGCAGTCATGCCACTATTACACCACAGTCATGTCACTATTACCCCACTCACTATTACACCACAGACATGTCACTATTACCCCACTCACTATTACCCCACAGTCATGTCACTCTTACACCACAGTCATGTCACTATTACACCACAGACATGTCACTATTACCCCACTCACTATTACACCACAGTCACGTCACTATTACACCGCAGTCATGCCACTATTACACCACAGTCATGTCACTATTACCCCACTCACTATTACACCACAGACATGTCACTATTACCCCACTCACTATTACCCCACAGTCATGTCACTCTTACACCACAGTCATGTCACTATTACACCACAGTCATGTCACTATTACACCACAGTCATGTCACTATTACCCCACTCACTATTACACCACAGACATGTCACTATTACACCACAGTCATGTCACTATTACACCACAGACATGTCATTATTACACCACAGTCATGTCACTATTACACCACAGACATGTCACTATTACCCCACTCACTATTACACCGCAGTCACGTCACTATTACACCGCAGTCATGCCACTATTACACCACAGTCATGTCACTATTACACCACTCACTATTACACCACAGTCACGTCACTATTACACCGCAGTCATGCCACTATTACACCACAGTCATGTCACTATTACACCACTCACTATTACACCACAGTCATGTCACTATTACACCACAGTCATGTCACTATTACACCACAGTCATGTCACTATTACACCACAGACATGTCACTATTACCCCACTCACTATTACACCACAGTCACGTCACTATTACACCGCAGTCATGCCACTATTACACCACAGTCATGTCACTATTACCCCACTCACTATTACACCACAGACATGTCACTATTACCCCACTCACTATTACCCCACAGTCATGTCACTCTTACACCACAGTCATGTCACTATTACACCACAGTCATGTCACTATTACACCACAGACATGTCACTATTACCCCACTCACTATTACACCACAGTCACGTCACTATTACACCGCAGTCATGCCACTATTACACCACAGTCATGTCACTATTACCCCACTCACTATTACACCACAGACATGTCACTATTACCCCACTCACTATTACCCCACAGTCATGTCACTCTTACACCACAGTCATGTCACTATTACACCACAGACATGTTACTATTACACCACAGTCATGTTACTATTACACCACAGTCAAGTCACTATTACACCACAGTCATGCCACTATTACACCACAGTCATGTTACTATTACACCACAGTCATGTCACTATTACCCCACTCACTATGTCATGGTGAAATAACTGTGGTGTAATTGGGAGATGACTGTGGTGTAATAGTGACATGACCGTGGTGTTATAGTGGTGTAATAGTGGCCTGACCGTGGTGTAATAGTGGCATGACCATGGTGTAATAGTGGCATGACCATGGTGTAATAGTGAGATGACCGTGGTGTAATAGTGAGATGACTGTTGTGTAATAGTGGCATGACCGTGGTGTAATAGTGAGATGACCGTGGTGTAATAGTGACATGACCGTGGTGTAATAGTGACATGACCGTGGTGTAAGAGTGACATGACCGTGGTGTAATAGTGACATGACCGTGGTGTAATAGTGGAGCAAAGGTAAGGGGGGGGGGCAGCGGCGGCTTCTTGTGATCTGTTGTGGGTCTTGCTGGGGCAGTACAAACCTGCCCTGGTAGGTTTGTCCTGCCCCAGCAAAACACAACTCAAGGGGTTAAAAATCCTGCGTTGCCACTGCCTAGGCAACTGCCTATTAAGCCCAATGGGAAAGACAGGACTGGCTGACACCGAAACACCTGAAATCTGTCTTCTAAGCTGAGCAGTGGCGCCCCCTAGTGGTCAATTTTGGTTTAATAAAAAAAATGCCAGAACAAGGGGCCTCATTCAGGTACGTTCGCAAAGTGGCTATTGGTTTCAAAACAGTCGATGTTTGCTTAATGCACTCACGACTGCGCCGCAGTGTGCACACGCAGCAAGTGAATTGTAATGGCGGTCTCACCGAGGGATTTGCCATAAAGTGAGTGACAGGAAGACAGCGTTTTAGTCCAACTGCTATCTGCCGCCAGTCAGTGCAGAGTTAAGACCGCACGCAGGGCCTGATTCTGGTTGAGCGGTATCTCTTAGCTTAGCGAGCCATGTAACGCCACCCAGCAAATATCTCCACTGCTTTGCGAATGAATACCCCCCCCCCCTCCTGTGAGCGCCACGCCGACTATGCAAGTTGGGGAAGGCGCCTGCACAGAAGCCCTGCACGTGCGCAGTACTTTAACATCGCTCACCCTTGTGAACACGCAGGGGACCAAATCAGCGAGAATGACCCCCATCATTACCATTGCACCTCCGGTCATCACGCGTGCTTCAATGATGGCAGCCAGAGATGGTTCCCACGGGAATATCACTAATAAAATGAAAGTACCAGTATATACAGTACCAGTATATATTTATTTGATCCTACTCATATATACATTACAATTGTAACGTAGGTGTATATGATGTCATATCGATACATTTAGGATATTTATATTATCTCTTATTAAAGAAACTGAATCCCCTCACATGGCACCAAGGATTCGGGGGAGGGGGGGGGGGGGGCTTTTGGGTGCGCTTGGTAAGCAGCCAATCTGAATTAGTCCCTTGATCTTAGTTTTTTCTTTTCTATACTAGAGGCCCAGGGCCGGCTCTACCATAAGGCAGCTGCCTAGGGGCTCCGTGACCTGGGGGCGCCCCTGAGCCTGACCAGCAGAAGATTGAGCATGTCTCTGAGCCAGGCGTCCTGGTTGGACTACAGGTGTTGTACTTCTAAGACGACGCCTCCGTTCACCTGAGGTTGTGGAAGGTTGGGATTGGTGAGCGGGCGGGGGAGGGAGCAGTAAGCGGAGGTTTTGTCTAGGGTGCAGAAACACTGTGCGCCGGACCTGTAGGTGCCAGTTTTTGTTTTAGGCTTTACGATTTTCTATACCCAACATTTCCGGTCGGTCTTGTTTCTTTATCAGCCAGTGCTTTATCTAGAATATGTACCGGGTACCAGAGGTGTCACCTGGTCTGGTGACACCTGGTGTGAACTCTAACACCCCCCCCCCCCCCTCATGTGCCTCCAAAAATGGGGCAGGGCCTAAGTTGCAGGAATCCTGAGTGACATCCTTTGGGGGGCAGCATCCCTGGATATGCTGGGCTACCCCCATAGACCAGTGTTGCCGACCCTCCCGGAATTCCCGGGAGTCTCCCGAAAATCGGATCCCCCTCTCGGCCCCCCGGAAGGGTGGGCAACCCTCCCGGAATCTGGGGGACCTCCCTGAGCCCCCGGAATCGCGGCATGTAAATGCCGTAGTCCGCGGGTCTCAGAGGAGGGGGGCGGAGCTAAAATGGCACAATCGCGTCATTTTAGCCCCGCCCCCTCCATGGATATCAGTCATTTCTACTACTGCATTTCCCGTAATGGGGGCGGGGATTAATGATGTCACCGTCAAGCCCCGCCCCCCGATCGGGTAAGGAAAGTCTCCTCTCCGGGCTTCTCCCAGAGAGGAGCATTAAAAAGTCGGCAACCCTGCCGTAGACTAGAGCATGACCTCTATGGTAGGAAGCCACACTGCACCACCCGGACCCCTGTCACTGGGGAGAAGTCAGCATTTTGTTTTAACTCGACATAACTAGAAATGTTTAACAGCCCTGGCAACAAACTTCTTAGCACCTTTTTTACCTACATGCTCGTTACCAGGGGTTACATGCTCGTTGCCTGCCCTGCACATGTAAGTAAACATGCGGGCGTTTATTTTTTTCTAGGGAAGCCAATCTCAGGATTGAAAAAATGCCCTGAGATTGGCTTCCCTAATTAGCATGAAGGGCCAGAGATTTGGGGAGGGGGGAGGGGCTGGCCAGGAATTAGCATGCAGGGCCAGAGATTTTGAGAGTGGCTGGGTGCAGGAGGCTGGCATTTATTTATTATCAGTTTCTCATATAGCGCACACATATTACGCAGCGCTGCACAGAGAGTATTTGAACATTCACATCAGTCCCTGCCCCGTTGGAGCTTACAATCTACAATATATTCCCTACCACATGTACACGCGCACACAGACATTCTAGGGGTAATTTTGTTGGAAGAAAATTAACCTACCAGTATATTTTTGGATTGTGGGAGGAAACCGGAGTATCCGGAGGAAACCCACGCAAGTACGGGGAGAATATACAAACTCCGCACAGTTAGGGCCATGGGGGGGATAGATCCCATGACCTCAGTGCTGTGAGCAGTAATGTAACCATTACACCGTCCGTACTGTCCCGTATATATAACACATGGTGGGGATAGAACCCATGACCTCAGCGCTATGAGGCAGTAATACTAACCATTACACCATCCGTATTGCCCCATATATATAACACATGGTGGGGATAGAACCCATGACCTCAGCGCTGTGAGGCAGTAATGCTAACCATTACACCATCCGTACTGCCCCGTATATATAACACATGGTGGGGATAGAACCCATGACCTCAGTGCTGTGAGGCAGTAATGCTAACCATTACACCATCCGTGCTGCCCCGTATATATAACACATGGTGGGGATAGAACCCATGACCTCAGTGCTGTGAGGCAGTAATGCTAACTATTACACCATCCATACTGCCCTGGCATGGATCAGGGAAGAGGGGCTGGTGCAGGAGGCTGGCAGAGGGTCTGGGTTAAGGAGGCTGGCATGGAGCAGGGGAGAGGGGCTGGGTGCAGGAGGCTGGCATGGGGCAGGGGAGAGGGTCTGGGTGCAGGAGGCTGGCATAGAGCAGGGAGAGGGTCTGGGTGCAGGAGGCTGGCATGGAGCAGGGGAGGGGGTCTGGGTGCAGGAGGCTGGCATGGAGCAGGGGAGAGGGTCTGGGTGCTGGAGGCTGGCATGGATCAGGGAAGAGGGGCTGGTGCAGGAGGCTGGCAGAGGGTCTGGGTTAAGGAGGCTGGCATGGAGCAGGGGAGAGGGGCTGGGTGCAGGAGGCTGGCATGGGGCAGGGGAGAGGGTCTGGGTGCAGGAGGCTGGCATAGAGCAGGGAGAGGGTCTGGGTGCAGGAGGCTGGCATGGAGCAGGGGAGGGGGTCTGGGTGCAGGAGGCTGGCATGGAGCAGGGGAGAGGGTCTGGGTGCTGGAGGCTGGCATGGAGCAGGGGAGAGGGTCTGGGTGCAGGAGGCTGGCATGGAGCAGGGGAGGGGGTCTGGGTGCAGGAGGCTGGCATGGAGCAGGGGAGAGGGTCTGGGTGCAGGAGGCTGGCATGGAGCAGGGGAGAGGGTCTGGGTGCAGGAGGCTGGCAGAGGGTCTGGGTTAAGGAGGCTGGCATGGAGCAGGGGAGAGGGGCTGGGTGCAGGAGGCTGGCATGGAGCAGGGGAGAGGGGCTGGGTGCAGGAGGCTGGCATGGGGCAGGGGAGGGGGTCCGGGTGCAGGAGGCTGGCATGGAGCAGGGGAGAGGGTCTGGGTGCAGGAGGCTGGCATGGAGCAGGGGAGGGGGTCTGGGTGCAGGAGGCTGGCATGGAGCAGGGGAGGGGGTCTGGGTGCAGGAGGCTGGCATGGAGCAGGGGAGAGGGTCTGGGTGCAGGAGGCTGGCATGGAGCAGGGAGAGGTCTGGGTGCAGGAGGCTGGCATGGAGCAGGGGAGGGGGTCTGGGTGCAGGAGGCTGGCATGGAGCAGGGGAGAGGGTCTGGGTGCAGGAGGCTGGCATGGAGCAGGGGAGGGGGTCTGGGTGCAGGAGGCTGGCATGGAGCAGGGGAGGGGGTCTGGGTGCAGGAGGCTGGCATGGAGCAGGGGAGAGGGTCTGGGTGCAGGAGGCTGGCATGGGGCAGGGGAGGGGGTCTGGGTGCAGGAGGCTGGCATGGAGCAGGGAGAGGGTCTGGGTGCAGGAGGCTGGCATGGAGCAGGGGAGGGGGTCTGGGTGCAGGAGGCTGGCATGGAGCAGGGGAGAGGGTCTTGGTGCAGGAGGCTGGCATGGAGCAGGGGAGCGGGTCTGGGTGCAGGAGGCTGGCATGGAGCAGGGGAGGGGGTCTGGGTGCAGGAGGCTGGCATGGAGCAGGGAGAGGGTCTGGGTGCAGGAGGCTGGCATGGAGCAGGGGAGAGGGTCTGGGTGCAGGAGGCTGGCATGGAGCAGGGGAGAGGGTCTGGATGCAGGAGGCTGGCATGGAGCAGGGAGAGGGTCTGGGTGCAGGAGGCTGGCATGGAGCAGGGGAGAGGGTCTGGATGCAGGAGGCTGGCATGGAGCAGGGGAGAGGGTCTGGGTGCAGGAGGCTGGCATGGGGCAGGGGAGCGGGTCTGGGTGCAGGAGGCTGGCATGGAGCAGGGGAGAGGGTCTGGGTGCAGGAGGCTGGCATGGAGCAGGGGAGGGGGTCTGGGTGCAGGAGGCTGGCATGGAGCAGGGGAAAGGGTCTGGGTGCAGGAGGCTGGCATGGAGCAGGGGAGAGGGTCTGGGTGCAGGAGGCTGGCATGGAGCAGGGGAGCGGGTCTGGGTGCAGGAGGCTGGCATGGAGCAGGGGAGGGGGTCTGGGTGCAGGAGGCTGGCATGAAGCAGGGGAGGGGGTCTGGGTGCAGGAGGCTGGCATGGTGCAGGGGAGGGGGTCTGGGTGCAGGAGGCTGGCATGGAGCAGGGGAGAGGGTCTGGGTGCAGGAAGCTGGCATGGGGCAGGGGAGGGGGTCTGGGTGCAGGAGGCTGGCATGGAGCAGGGGAGGGGGTCTGGGTGCAGGAGGCTGGCATGGAGCAGGGGAGAGGGTCTGGGTGCAGGAGGCTGGCATGGAGCAGGGGAGAGGGTCTGGCTTCAGGAGGCTGGCATGGAGCAGGGGAAAGGGTCTGGTTGCAGGAGGCTGGCATGGAGCAGGGGAGGGGGTCTGGGTGCAGGAGGCTGGCATGGAGCAGGGGAAAGGGTCTGGTTGCAGGAGGCTGGCATGGAGCAGGGGAGGGGGTCTGGGTGCAGGAGGCTGCCATGGAGCAGGGGAGGGGGTCTGGGTGCAGGAGGCTGGCATGGAGCAGGGGAGAGGGTCTGGGTGCAGGAGGCTGGCATGGAGCAGGGGAGAGGGTCTGGGTGCAGGAGGCTGGCATGGAGCAGGGGAGAGGGTCTGGGTGCAGGAGGCTGGCATGGAGCAGGGGAGCGGATCTGGTTGCAGGAGGCTGGCATGGAGCAGGGGAGAGGGTCTGGGTGCAGGAGGCTGGCATGGAGCAGGGGAGGGGGTCTGGGTGCAGGAGGCTGGCATGGAGCAGGGGAGGGGGTCTGGGTGCAGGAGGCTGGCATGGAGCAGGGGAGAGGGGCTGGGTGCAGGAGGCTGCCATGGAGCAGGGGAGAGGGGCTGGGTGCAGGAGGCTGGCATGGAGCAGGGGAGAGGGGCTGGGTGCAGGAGGCTGGCATGGAGCAGGGGAGAGGGTCTGGGTGCAGGAGGCTGGCATGGAGCAGGGGAGCGGATCTGGTTGCAGGAGGCTGGCATGGAGCAGGGGAGAGGGTCTGGGTGCAGGAGGCTGGCATGGAGCAGGGGAGGGGGTCTGGGTGCAGGAGGCTGGCATGGAGCAGGGGAGGGGGTCTGGGTGCAGGAGGCTGGCATGGAGCAGGGGAGAGGGTCTGGGTGCAGGAGGCTGGCTTGGAGCAGGGGAGAGGGTCTGGGTGCAGGAGGCTGGCATGGAGCAGGGGAGAGGGTCTGGCTTCAGGAGGCTGGCATGGAGCAGGGGAAAGGGTCTGGGTGCAGGAGGCTGGCATGGAGCAGGGGAGGGGGTCTGGGTGCAGGAGGCTGGCATGGAGCAGGGGAGAGGGTCTGGGTGCAGGAGGCTGGCATGGAGCAGGGGAGGGGGTCTGGGTGCAGGAGGCTGGCATGGATCAGGGAAGAGGGGCTGGTGCAGGAGGCTGGCAGAGGGTCTGGGTTAAGGAGGCTGGCATGGAGCAGGGGAGAGGGGCTGGGTGCAGGAGGCTGGCATGGGGCAGGGGAGAGGGTCTGGGTGCAGGAGGCTGGCATAGAGCAGGGAGAGGGTCTGGGTGCAGGAGGCTGGCATGGAGCAGGGGAGGGGGTCTGGGTGCAGGAGGCTGGCATGGAGCAGGGGAGAGGGTCTGGGTGCTGGAGGCTGGCATGGATCAGGGAAGAGGGGCTGGTGCAGGAGGCTGGCAGAGGGTCTGGGTTAAGGAGGCTGGCATGGAGCAGGGGAGAGGGGCTGGGTGCAGGAGGCTGGCATGGGGCAGGGGAGAGGGTCTGGGTGCAGGAGGCTGGCATAGAGCAGGGAGAGGGTCTGGGTGCAGGAGGCTGGCATGGAGCAGGGGAGGGGGTCTGGGTGCAGGAGGCTGGCATGGAGCAGGGGAGAGGGTCTGGGTGCTGGAGGCTGGCATGGAGCAGGGGAGAGGGTCTGGGTGCAGGAGGCTGGCATGGAGCAGGGGAGGGGGTCTGGGTGCAGGAGGCTGGCATGGAGCAGGGGAGAGGGTCTGGGTGCAGGAGGCTGGCATGGAGCAGGGGAGAGGGTCTGGGTGCAGGAGGCTGGCAGAGGGTCTGGGTTAAGGAGGCTGGCATGGAGCAGGGGAGAGGGGCTGGGTGCAGGAGGCTGGCATGGAGCAGGGGAGAGGGGCTGGGTGCAGGAGGCTGGCATGGAGCAGGGGAGGGGGTCTGGGTGCAGGAGGCTGGCATGGAGCAGGGGAGAGGGGCTGGGTGCAGGAGGCTGCCATGGAGCAGGGGAGAGGGGCTGGGTGCAGGAGGCTGGCATGGAGCAGGGGAGAGGGGCTGGGTGCAGGAGGCTGGCATGGAGCAGGGGAGAGGGTCTGGGTGCAGGAGGCTGGCATGGAGCAGGGGAGGGGGTCTGGGTGTAGGAGGCTGCCATGGAGCAGGGGAGAGGGTCTGGGTGCAGGAGGCTGGCATGGAGCAGGGGAGGGGGTCTGGGTGCAGGAGGCTGGCATGGAGCAGGGGAGGGGGTCTGGGTGCAGGAGGCTGGCATGGAGCAGGGGAGGGGGTCCGGGTGCAGGAGGCTGGCATGGAGCAGGGGAGGGGGTCCGGGTGCAGGAGGCTGGCATGGAGCAGGGGAGAGGGTCTGGGTGCAGGAGGCTGGCATGGAGCAGGGGAGAGGGTCTGGTGCAGGAGGCTGGCATGGAGCAGGGGAGAGGTCTGGGTTCAGGAGGCTGGCATGGAGCAGGGGAGGGGGTCTGGGTGCAGGAGGCTGGCATGGAGCAGGGGAGGGGGTCTGGGTGCAGGAGGCTGGCATGGAGCAGGGGAGGGGGTCTGGGTGCAGGAGGCTGGCATGGAGCAGGGGAGAGGGTCTGGGTGCAGGAGGCTGGCATGGAGCAGGGGAGGGGTCTGGGTGCAGGAGGCTGGCATGGAGCAGGGGAGGTGGTCTGGGTGCAGGAGGCTGGCATGGAGCAGGGAAGAGAGGCTGGGTGCAGGAGGCTGGCATGGGGCAGGGGAGGGGGCTGGGTGCAGGAGGCTGGCATGGAGCAGGGGAGGGGGTCTGGGTGCAGGAGGCTGGCATGGAGCAGGGGAGAGGTCTGGGTGCAGGAGGCTGGCATGGAGCAGGGGAGCTGCCAGGTGCAGGAGGCTGGCATGGAGCAGGGGAGGGGGTCTGGGTGCAGGAGGCTGGCATGGAGCAGGGAGAGGGTCTGGGTGCTGGAGGCTGGCATGGAGCAGGGGAGGGGGTCTGGGTGCAGGAGGCTGGACTGGCATGGAGCAGGGGAGAGGGTCTGGGTGCAGGAAGCTGGCATGGGGCAGGGGAGGGGGTCTGGGTGCAGGAGGCTGGCATGGAGCAGGGGAGAGGGTCTGGGTGCAGGAGGCTGGCATGGAGCAGGGGAGGGGGTCTGGGTGCAGGAGGCTGGCATGGAGCAGGGGAGGGGTCTGGGTGCAGGAAGCTGGCATGGAGCAGGGGAGGGGGTCTGGGTGCAGGAGGCTGGCATGGAGCAGGGGAGGGGGTCTGGGTGCAGGAGGCTGGCATGGGGCAGGGGAGGGGGTCTGGGTGCAGGAGGCTGGCATGGAGCAGGGGAGGGGGTCTGGGTGCAGGAGGCTGGCATGGGGCAGGGGAGAGGGTCTGGGTGCAGGAGGCTGGCATGGAGCAGGGGAGAGGGTCTGGGTGCAGGAGGCTGGCATGGAGCAGGGGAGGGGGTCTGGGTGCAGGAGGCTGGCATGGAGCAGGGGAGATGGTCTGGGTGCAGGAGGCTGGCATGGAGCAGGGGAGAGGGTCTGGGTGCAGGAGGCTGGCTTGGAGCAGGGGAGAGGGTCTGGGTGCAGGAGGCTGGCATGGAGCAGGGAGAGGGTCTGGCTTCAGGAGGCTGGCATGGAGCAGGGGAAAGGGTCTGGGTGCAGGAGGCTGGCATGGAGCAGGGGAGGGGGTCTGGGTGCAGGAGGCTGGCATGGAGCAGGGGAGAGGGTCTGGGTGCAGGAGGCTGGCATGGAGCAGGGGAGGGGGTCTGGGTGCAGGAGGCTGGCATGGAGCAGGGGAAAGGGTCTGGTTGCAGGAGGCTGGCATGGAGCAGGGGAGGGGGTCTGGGTGCAGGAGGCTGGCATGGAGCAGGGGAGGGGATCTGGTTGCAGGAGGCTGGCATGGAGCAGGGGAGAGGGTCTGGGTGCAGGAGGCTGGCATCGAGTAGGGGAGAGGGTCTGGGTGCAGGAGGCTGGCATGGAGCAGGGGAGGGGGTCTGGGTGCAGGAGGCTGGCATGGGGCAGGGGAGGGGGTCTGGGTGCAGGAGGCTGGCATGGAGCAGGGGAGGGGGTCTGGGTGCAGGAGGCTGGCATGGGGCAGGGGGAGAGGGTCTGGGTGCAGGAGGCTGGCATGGAGCAGGGGAGAGGGTCTGGGGTGCAGGAGGCTGGCATGGAGCAGGGGAGGGGGTCTGGGTGCAGGAGGCTGGCATGGAGCAGGGGAGATGGTCTGGGTGCAGGAGGCTGGCATGGAGCAGGGGAGAGGGTCTGGGTGGCAGGAGGCTGGCTTGGAGCAGGGAGAGGGTCTGGGTGCAGGAGGCTGGCATGGAGCAGGGGAGAGGGTCTGGCTTCAGGAGGCTGGCATGGAGCAGGGGAAAGGGTCTGGGTGCAGGAGGCTGGCATGGAGCAGGGGAGGGGGTCTGGGTGCAGGAGGCTGGCATGGAGCAGGGGAGAGGGTCTGGGTGCAGGAGGCTGGCATGGAGCAGGGGAGGGGGTCTGGGTGCAGGAGGCTGGCATGGAGCAGGGGAAAGGGTCTGGTTGCAGGAGGCTGGCATGGAGCAGGGGAGGGGGTCTGGGTGCAGGAGGCTGGCATGGAGCAGGGGAGGGGATCTGGTTGCAGGAGGCTGGCATGGAGCAGGGGAGGGGGTCTGGGTGCAGGAGGCTGGCATGGAGCAGGGGAGGGGGTCTGGGTGCAGGAGGCTGGCATGGAGCAGGGGAGGGGGTCTGGGTGCAGGAGGCTGGCATGGAGCAGGGGAGGGGGTCTGGGTGCAGGAGGCTGGCATGGAGCAGGGAGAGGGTCTGGGTGCAGGAGGCTGGCATGGGAGCAGGGGAGGGGGGTCTGGTTGCAGGAGGCTGGCATGGAGCAGGGGAGAGGGTCTGGGTGCAGGAGGCTGGCATGGAGCAGGGGAGAGGGTCTGGGTGAAGGAGGCTGGCATGGAGCAGGGGAGATGGTCTGGGTGCAGGAGGCTGGCATGGAGCAGGGGAGGGGGTCTGGGTGCAGGAGGCTGGCATGGAGCAGGGGAGAGGGTCTGGGTGCAGGAGGCTGGCATGGAGCAGGGGAGGGGGTCTGGGTGCAGGAGGCTGGCATGGAGCAGGGGAAAGGGTCTGGTTGCAGGAGGCTGGCATGGAGCAGGGGAGGGGGCTGGGTGCAGGAGGCTGGCATGGAGCAGGGGAGGGGGTCTGGGTGCTGGAGGCTGGCATGGAGCAGGGGAGGGGGTCTGGGTGCAGGAGGCTGGCATGGAGCAGGGGAGAGGGTCTGGGTGCTGGAGGCTGGCATGGAGCAGGGGAGGGGGTCTGGGTGCTGGAGGCTGGCATGGAGCAGGGGAGGGGGACTGGGTGCAGGAGGCTGGCATGGAGCAGGGGAGGGGGTCTGGGTGCAGGAGGCTGGCATGGAGCAGGGGAGAGGGTCTGGGTGCAGGAAGCTGGCATGGGGCAGGGGAGGGGGTCTGGGTGCAGGAGGCTGGCATGGAGCAGGGGAGGGGGTCTGGGTGCAGGAGGCTGGCATGGAGCAGGGGAGAGGGTCTGGGTGCAGGAGGCTGGCATGGAGCAGGGGAGAGGGTCTGGGTGCAGGAGGCTGGCATGGAGCAGGGGGAGAAGGTCTGGGTGCAGGAGGCTGGCATCGAGTAGGGGAGAGGGTCTGGGTGCAGGAGGCTGGCATGGAGCAGGGGAGGGGGTCTGGGTGCAGGAGGCTGGCATGGAGCAGGGGAGGGGGTCTGGGTGCAGGAGGCTGGCATGGAGCAGGGGAGAGGGTCTGGGTGCAGGAGGCTGGCATGGAGCAGGGGAGAGGGTCTGGCTTCAGGAGGCTGGCATGGAGCAGGGGAAAGGGTCTGGTTGCAGGAGGCTGGCATGGAGCAGGGGAGGGGGTCTGGGTGCAGGAGGCTGGCATGGAGCAGGGGAAAGGGTCTGGTTGCAGGAGGCTGGCATGGAGCAGGGAGGGGGTCTGGGTGCAGGAGGCTGCCATGGAGCAGGGGGAGGGGGTCTGGGTGCAGGAGGCTGGCATGGAGCAGGGGAGGGGGTCTGGGTGCAGGAGGCTGGCATGGAGCAGGGGAGAGGGTCTGGGTGCAGGAGGCTGGCATGGAGCAGGGGAGAGGGTCTGGGTGCAGGAGGCTGGCATGGAGCAGGGGAGCGGATCTGGTTGCAGGAGGCTGGCATGGAGCAGGGGAGAGGGTCTGGGTGCAGGAGGCTGGCATGGAGCAGGGGAGGGGGTCTGGGTGCAGGAGGCTGGCATGGAGCAGGGGAGGGGGTCTGGGTGCAGGAGGCTGGCATGGAGCAGGGGAGAGGGTCTGGGTGCAGGAGGCTGGCATGGAGCAGGGGAGGGGGTCTGGGTGTAGGAGGCTGGCATGGAGCAGGGGAGAGGGTCTGGTGCAGGAGGCTGGCATGGAGCAGGGGAGCGGGTCTGGGTGCAGGAGGCTGGCATGGAGCAGGGAGAGGGTCTGGGTGCAGGAGGCTGGCATGGAGCAGGGGAGAGGGTCTGGGTGCAGGAGGCTGGCATGGAGCAGGGAGAGGTCTGGGTGCAGGAGGCTGGCATGGAGCAGGGGAGGGGGTCTGGGTGCAGGAGGCTGGCATGGAGCAGGGGAGAGGGTCTGGGTGCAGGAGGCTGGCATGGAGCAGGGGAGGGGGTCTGGGTGCAGGAGGCTGGCATGGAGCAGGGGAGGGGGTCTGGGTGCAGGAGGCTGGCATGGAGCAGGGAGAGGGTCTGGGTGCAGGAGGCTGGCATGGGCAGGGGAGGGGGTCTGGGTGCAGGAGGCTGGCATGGAGCAGGGAGAGGGTCTGGGTGCAGGAGGCTGGCATGGAGCAGGGGAGGGGGTCTGGGTGCAGGAGGCTGGCATGGAGCAGGGGGAGAGGGTCTTGGTGCAGGAGGCTGGCATGGAGCAGGGGAGCGGGTCTGGGTGCAGGAGGCTGGCATGGAGCAGGGGAGGGGGTCTGGGTGCAGGAGGCTGGCATGGAGCAGGGAGAGGGTCTGGGTGCAGGAGGCTGGCATGGAGCAGGGGAGAGGGTCTGGGTGCAGGAGGCTGGCATGGAGCAGGGGAGAGGGTCTGGGTGCAGGAGGCTGGCATGGGGCAGGGGAGCGGGTCTGGGTGCAGGAGGCTGGCATGGGGCAGGGGAGGGGGTCCGGGTGCAGGAGGCTGGCATGGAGCAGGGGAGAGGTCTGGGTGCAGGAGGCTGGCATGGAGCAGGGGAGGGGGTCTGGGTGCAGGAGGCTGGCATGGAGCAGGGGAGAGGGTCTGGGTGCAGGAGGCTGGCATGGAGCAGGGGAGAGGGTCTGGGTGCAGGAGGCTGGCATGGAGCAGGGGAGCGGGTCTGGGTGCAGGAGGCTGGCATGGAGCAGGGGAGGGGGTCTGGGTGCAGGAGGCTGGCATGGAGCAGGGGAGGGGGTCTGGGTGCAGGAGGCTGGCATGGTGCAGGGGAGGGGGTCTGGGTGCAGGAGGCTGGCATGGAGCAGGGGAGAGGGTCTGGGTGCAGGAAGCTGGCATGGGGCAGGGGAGGGGGTCTGGGTGCAGGAGGCTGGCATGGAGCAGGGGAGAGGGTCTGGGTGCAGGAGGCTGGCATGGAGCAGGGGAGGGGGTCTGGGTGCAGGAGGCTGCATGGAGCAGGGGAGGGGGTCTGGGTGCAGGAGGCTGACATGGAGCAGGGGAGAGGGTCTGGGTGCAGGAGGCTGGCATGGAGCAGGGGAGAGGGTCTGGGTGCAGTAGGCTGGCATGGAGCAGGGGAGAGGGTCTGGGTGCAGGAGGCTGGCATGGAGCAGGGGAGGGGTCTGGGTGCAGGAGGCTGGCATGGAGCAGGGGAGAGGGTCTTGGTGCAGGAGGCTGGCATGGAGCAGGGGAGCGGGTCTGGGTGCAGGAGGCTGGCATGGAGCAGGGGAGGGGGTCTGGGTGCAGGAGGCTGGCATGGAGCAGGGAGAGGGTCTGGGTGCAGGAGGCTGGCATGGAGCAGGGAGAGGGTCTGGATGCAGGAGGCTGGCATGGAGCAGGGGAGAGGGTCTGGGTGCAGGAGGCTGGCATGGGGCAGGGGAGCGGGTCTGGGTGCAGGAGGCTGGCATGGAGCAGGGGAGAGGGTCTGGGTGCAGGAGGCTGGCATGGAGCAGGGGAGGGGGTCTGGGTGCAGGAGGCTGGCATGGAGCAGGGGAAAGGGTCTGGGTGCAGGAGGCTGGCATGGAGCAGGGGAGAGGGTCTGGGTGCAGGAGGCTGGCATGGAGCAGGGGAGCGGGTCTGGGTGCAGGAGGCTGGCATGGAGTGGGTGCAGGAGGCTGGCATGAGGTGATGGGTGCAGGAGGCTGGCATGGAGCAGGGGAGAGGGTCTGGGTGCAGGAAGCTGGCATGGGGCAGGGGAGGGGGTCTGGGTGCAGGAGGCTGGCATGGAGCAGGGGAGGGGTCTGGGTGCAGGAGGCTGGCATGGAGCAGGGAGAGGGTCTGGGTGCAGGAGGCTGGCATGGAGCAGGGGAGAGGGTCTGGCTTCAGGAGGCTGGCATGGAGCAGGGGAAAGGGTCTGGTTGCAGGAGGCTGGCATGGAGCAGGGAGGGGGTCTGGGTGCAGGAGGCTGGCATGGAGCAGGGGGAAAGGGGTCTGGGTGCAGGAGGCTGGCATGGAGCAGGGGAGGGGGTCTGGGTGCAGGAGGCTGCCATGGAGCAGGGGAGGGGGTCTGGGTGCAGGAGGCTGGCATGGAGCAGGGGAGAGGGTCTGGGTGCAGGAGGCTGGCATGGAGCAGGGGAGAGGGTCTGGGTGCAGGAGGCTAGGAGAGGGTCTGGGTGCAGGAGGCTGGCATGGAGCAGGGGAGAGGGTCTGGGTGCAGGAGGCTGGCATGGAGCAGGGGAGAGGGTCTGGGTGCAGGAGGCTGGCATGGAGCAGGGGAGCGGATCTGGTTGCAGGAGGCTGGCATGGAGCAGGGGAGAGGGTCTGGGTGCAGGAGGCTGGCATGGAGCAGGGGAGGGGGTCTGGGTGCAGGAGGCTGGCATGGAGCAGGGGAGGGGGTCTGGGTGCAGGAGGCTGGCATGGAGCAGGGGAGAGGGTCTGGGTGCAGGAGGCTGGCATGGAGCAGGGGAGGGGGTCTGGGTGTAGGAGGCTGGCATGGAGCAGGGGAGAGGGTCTGGGTGCAGGAGGCTGGCATGGAGCAGGGGAGCGGGTCTGGGTGCAGGAGGCTGGCATGGAGCAGGGGAGAGGGTCTGGGTGCAGGAGGCTGGCATGGAGCAGGGAGAGGTCTGGGTGCAGGAGGCTGGCATGGAGCAGGGGAGGGGGTCTGGGTGCAGGAGGCTGGCATGGAGCAGGGGAGAGGGTCTGGGTGCAGGAGGCTGGCATGGAGCAGGGGAGGGGGTCTGGGTGCAGGAGGCTGGCATGGAGCAGGGGAGGGGGTCTGGGTGCAGGAGGCTGGCATGGAGCAGGGGAGAGGGTCTGGGTGCAGGAGGCTGGCATGGGGCAGGGGAGGGGGTCTGGGTGCAGGAGGCTGGCATGGAGCAGGGAGAGGGTCTGGGTGCAGGAGGCTGGCATGGAGCAGGGGAGGGGGTCTGGGTGCAGGAGGCTGGCATGGAGCAGGGGAGAGGGTCTTGGTGCAGGAGGCTGGCATGGAGCAGGGGAGCGGGTCTGGGTGCAGGAGGCTGGCATGGAGCAGGGGAGGGGGTCTGGGTGCAGGAGGCTGGCATGGAGCAGGGAGAGGGTCTGGGTGCAGGAGGCTGGCATGGAGCAGGGGAGAGGGTCTGGGTGCAGGAGGCTGGCATGGAGCAGGGGAGAGGGTCTGGGTGCAGGAGGCTGGCATGGGGCAGGGGAGCGGGTCTGGGTGCAGGAGGCTGGCATGGGGCAGGGGAGGGGGTCCGGGTGCAGGAGGCTGGCATGGAGCAGGGGGAGAGGGTCTGGGTGCAGGAGGCTGGCATGGAGCAGGGGAGGGGGTCTGGGTGCAGGAGGCTGGCATGGAGCAGGGGAGAGGGTCTGGGTGCAGGAGGCTGGCATGGAGCAGGGGAGAGGGTCTGGGTGCAGGAGGCTGGCATGGAGCAGGGGAGCGGGTCTGGGTGCAGGAGGCTGGCATGGAGCAGGGGAGGGGGTCTGGGTGCAGGAGGCTGGCATGGAGCAGGGGAGGGGGTCTGGGTGCAGGAGGCTGGCATGGTGCAGGGGAGGGGTCTGGGTGCAGGAGGCTGGCATGGAGCAGGGGAGAGGGTCTGGGTGCAGGAAGCTGGCATGGGGCAGGGGAGGGGGTCTGGGTGCAGGAGGCTGGCATGGAGCAGGGGAGAGGGTCTGGGTGCAGGAGGCTGGCATGGAGCAGGGGAGGGGGTCTGGGTGCAGGAGGCTGCATGGAGCAGGGGAGGGGGTCTGGGTGCAGGAGGCTGACATGGAGCAGGGGAGAGGGTCTGGGTGCAGGAGGCTGGCATGGAGCAGGGGAGAGGGTCTGGGTGCAGTAGGCTGGCATGGAGCAGGGGAGAGGGTCTGGGTGCAGGAGGCTGGCATGGAGCAGGGGAGGGGGTCTGGGTGCAGGAGGCTGGCATGA